>NC_090923.1:1216632240-1217003113 GCF_040938575.1 Ambystoma mexicanum | reverse complement strand
GCCGTAATATGGTAACAACTGCAACATTTTGAGTACCTGGGTAATATGTCTGTGTTTGACAATTGCCTATCAAATACATAAACATCAGCCAAAACTGTTGACTTTGCCAGTGCTGCTTTTTTTAAAATTATGTTTGGATGTGCAGGACTTCAATGCAAGGAACAGAAGAGGACACAATGCTTATAAATCTAGTAGCTGAAGGCACACTTTAACATGGTTATTGCACCAGTATCTCATTCACAGTGACAATTAAGCCATTAACTCTAAGAAGACTGCCTTGAAATAACACTGGCAAGCCCTAAAGCACAATGGTTGATGTTACTAATGATAGCTCTTATCCTAGGAGTGTGTTTTGGGGCAGGAATGGGCAGATGGTGGATTGGAATTACCATCGCGATAAGCATGGCTTTCGAAGGTCCGTGAGTTGATATACCAGGCCAACAGATCTCTCCTCGCATCCAATAAATCCGTTGTAATTGTTATAGACCATCGGTAGCTTTAAGGCAATATCGAACAGCCGAAACTAAAAATTAACTGTAGTATAATTCAGGGGTACCCATTACAAGTTGCAAGCTACTAGCCATCCTTGGTCACTTGCCACGTCAAATCTGCACATACAGAGCACGCAATTTCTTACTCACCAAACGTCAATTGTCACTTGCCAATGACTAGTGGAGAGTGCACATTTTGTACCCTGGAATGGACAAACTATAGAGAGCACTGTGACTTGGGTTTTTATGATGGCCATCTGTTTCTAGGATATTGTATTCATATTAGCAGATTGTATTTTTTTCCTGCTATTTATGTACTGTCTCTAAAACTGATGTATAGATGAATCTAATACTAACCTTGCAAATCAAGCAAATTGATCATGAATTCCTTTTAATTTGGCTAGTGTTTTGATAATGAAGATCACATGATTGTATTGTATTACATTTATAGAGCGCTAACTAAGGCTCGAAAGCATCTAGGCACTAAAAGGGGCAGACAGTGCAGGAGTACAACCACACTATAAGAGTTTTAGAAAAGATGGGTTTTCAAGGCTTTGCGGAATTTCTGATAATCGCCAATATCACGCAGTGAGGCCGATAGTTTGTTCCACGGGGTCGGTGCAAGAATTCCGATGATGGAAATCCTGTTTAATAGTAGTATGCCTGTCATTGCATCTGCAGGCCAGAAGAGGGCACCGGGAGTCCAAGGACTGACTAGCAGTTTTCTGTGATCTGTTCCACTCAGATACATGCTTTTTCCTGGTATCCTTTGGCACACGGACACGGTCAAGGGGTTAGCCCTTTCCCACATTATCGAACTCCACTTCAATAACTCGGCAGATAATCTAGGGCCATTGAGAGCATGACTCGACTGTTTGAAGAAACTGACACGTTTCTCAGCAGGCGTCTCGCCCAAATTGCAGGCGTCTCGCCCAAATTTGAAGTAAGCGAAGCTGCTATTGGTTTTCCCGAACCCAATTCCTGAATGCGGTAATGCGAGAGATTGGAAGGCATGGTGGTGTATCGCAGGCTTCTAAGGTCTTTGCCTGAAGTTGTACCACACAACAAAGAGGTGTTTCAGTCATACAGGCGAAACCTATCGAAAGTGACCAGGATTTCTCCTTCGCCTCTATAAAGGCAGCATGGGTCGAGGGCACGTTTGCTGCATAAGCCCCAAGGACAAAGCACAATGTTTACTTTAAAATGATGAGGTGATGTGGGATCATGGTTGTTAGCTGGGATGCGGGTTTAACTGTGATTAGTTATTGCTAAGAGTATTAATGTGCAGCCCGCATTACAAGCAAGACTTAACTGTGATGGCAGTATCTAGACCAGACGGTACCTGGTGCTAACCATGGTTGGTGTGTTGTTGCGTGATGGACTTGAGATGTGGTCAAGCTGGCCCTAGTGATATAGAAGTAGTGAAACATAAATAATTCCTAAAGTCTGTATCCTCCTCTATACCCAAAAGATTATCTTTAATTAAATATTCTAATAAACTCCATCCATCCTCGCCGAGGGTAGAGGGCAGGAGCCCCCCCCTCCCATCCCTGAAGCTGCTCCACGCACATGGAGTGCATTGCAGCACCATCGCCGGCACCATAGAAGGGCCTGCCTGACCCTGTACTCAAAGGTGCCTGACTCCCGCATGCCGGGCGCCGCGTGGCACGAAAGCGAGGCTGATCCTCACTTGAAGCAGTGTAAAACTGCATTCATCCGCCGGTAGGCAGAACCGCCGGTGGCCAGCACGAAGGCCACACAAAGGCCTGTTTCGCGCATGGGAGCGCGGCGTGGCCACCCCCCCTGCTCAATTTAAACTTCCCCAACCGCCTTCCGCAAAGTCCGAGGCAAGCTATCGTAACCAAGTATCTCCATTCATACAAGGAGTACCTACTGTAAGTACTTTGCCCCTGTCCTTGTTCCTATTACTGACATTGCAATGATACGACTCCCCCTCAGTCGGCTTATATCTGTACTCCATTTACTACGTGGACCGTCATTTCAAGGAGTATAATCGCGCATGCCAGTACCGGGGACACTACTGTAGGCATGTACTCTGAGCCACTATTATTTGAATGTGTTTCAGGCCACCCTTGAAACTCTCAAACCTTAGCATATCATAAGTATTTTGTGCCTTATGGTCACTAGTAGACCACCTTATAACTGTATTGTGCCTTATGGTCGCTAGTAGACCACCTTATAACTGTATTGTGCCTCATGGTCGCTTACAGACCATTTTAATTGTGTTGTGCCTTAAGGTCGCTTACAGACCATTTCAATTGTGTTGTGCCTTAAGGTCGCTTACAGACCATTTCATTTGTGTTGTGCCTTAAGGTCGCTAACAGACCATTTCAATTGTGTTGTGCCTTAAGGTCGCTTACAGACCATTTCTATTGTGTTGTGCCTTAAGGTCGCTTACAGACCATTTCAATTGTGTTGTGCCTTATGGTCGCTTACAGACCATTTCATTGTGTTGTGCCTTATGGTCGCTTTCAGACCATTTCAATTGTGTTGTGCCTTAAGGTCGCCTACAGACCATCTCAATTGTAATGTACCCTATGGTAGCCCACTGACCACTTCAACGGTGTTGTGCCTTAAGGGCGCTTCAAATTGTATTGTGCCGTGCCTGACTTGGGTCACGTCTAATCTAGGTTTACCACTGCGCTAATCTAGGGCTGCCCTGACCTTTGCATTTCAGCCATTGGGTTATCCCTATCTAGGTGCCCAGGCTGCCAGCCATACCATAGCATCCTCACTCCCTTCCATTATCTCACCAGTCCCACTCAAGGAGACCCTATCTTGTCCCTGTCAACAAGCTCATAGGGAACCTATTCTGGCAGCCAGTACCACCATCATGCACATCAGCGTGCGCCTTCTATTGCACTACCTCCTAACCACACACCTTGCCCTATTCACTCAACCACCCAAGTCAACCACTCCTACCTTTGAGGTTAATAACCTGGCCTGCCCTTACCTACGTGACCCAGCGTCACCCACCATGACTTTGACACCCTCAACGAGTCATTCAGCAACTACCATTGACGCTCACCACCCCTGCAACCAGATTAACCAATACCTTAATGACCCAGCTCTCTGGCTCAAACACTTTGCCACAAAACCAACTCCTAACCAACCTTGCCCCCTCACTCTCAGGAACAAGAGACTAGGCACCAGATTCCGCATTCGTCCTTCCCGCACCAACACCACTAAGCAAGCCCCACACATACCACCCAGCCCGCCTTCGCCCACCGCCACTTGCAAAACTAAGACCACAGGGGTTAAATTGCCTGTGTTCAATGGTGCCCTCATCAATGCTAGATCCCTCACAGCACACGCTCTTGACATAGCCGACCTTATCACCACTGCCTACCTTGACTTCATTGCCATATCCGAAACCTGGCTACATGCCGCCTCTGGCCCTTCTCTATCCTTGGCCTTACCGCCTGACTATGTCATCACACGCTGTGACCGCTCCTCTGCCCATACTAGAGGTGGCGGCGTGGCATTCATCCACAAAAACTCCCTTGACCTAAGAGTGGTATCTGACTCCAAACTCGAATCAGCTGAACTGCTGACAATCAAATTACTACTAACACCTAACCAAACGGCCACCCTTCACCTTATCTACAGGCCCCGAGGGCCGGCACCCACCTTTGTCAGTGAAATTTCCACTCTTCTTCTTGACAAAACAAAAAACAACTCCCAAACAATAATCTTAGATGACTTCAATCTTGGTCCGGGCGACCCTAAGGATCCTGTAGCAACTGATCTAGAGTATGCTCTTACTGACCTTGGCCTCACCTTGTACATACAAGAACCGACCCTTATCAAAGGCAGGACCATCGATTGGTTAGCCGGTTCCAACTGCAACATCCAGGTCCTCAATAACTCCCCATGCTTATGGTCTGACCATCACATCATAACATTTAACATTGAAGCTACCCCGCGAGCCCCAACACCCATAGCCCCAGCCCTCCCCACCCGCAATAAAAAAATATAACAAGAGAACAACTCGTCCCACTGTTACTCCCCTCTCTTAATGCGGCGACCAACGCCTGCTCTGATCCCACCTCCCTAGCAGACATCTACAACCAAACGATGCTCACGGCTATTGACACTATAGCACCAATTAAACCTAGAAAGGCTAAACCACGAGCACATCTCAACTCATGGTTCACTCCACAGCTAAGAATCCTCCGCAAAGCCAAACGCTGCGCGGAAAACCGTTGGAAAAGCCACCCATCTGATGAGCATAAAGACGGCTTCCTCCTCACCTCCCTCACTTATAAAGACGCCATCATCATTGCTAAAAAAGAATCTCTTAATAATCGTATCATGCAAGCCGACTCTAATTCCAAGGAACTATTTAGAGTCCTAAAAGAGCTCGAAACCTCAGTCTCCCCGCCAGACACTTGCATGAAAGACAGCAAATGGTGTGCTAACATTCAAGCAGCCCTCCTAAACAAAATCTCTATGCTCCAATCTGGTGTCCAGACATTTGGTCGACCTAAAACTGGTCGAATGACATTTGGTCGACGCAATTTGGTCGAAAACCAAATGGTCGAATTTTTTTTTCTAATTATATATTTATTTTTCGGGTTTTCGTTTTTTACAAAAATGGGTTTTTAGAAAAAAAAAAAAGGTGAAAATAAAAAAATTCGACCATTTGGTTTTCGACCAAATTGGTTCGACCATTTGTCTGGTCGACCAATTTTTTTCGACCAAATGTCTGGTAACCCTCCAATCTAAAATAAAAGAAAAGCAGGACTGCCTGAGGCGTGACAACCGCTCATTCTCCCCTGCTAGGCCCACCCTCTCCAACTCTGCCAACATCAAACCTTTCACCTTCGCACCGCTCACTGTCACCGAAGTAGAAAACATCATCCTCAGGATGAAACCATTCAACTGCCAAGGTGACACGTGCCCAGCTCCCATCATTAAGGACTCCGCCCATGACCTAGCCCCATTCATTACAGCCTTCATTAACTCATCCTTTGAAACAGGTATTGTCCCGGACAACCTTAAAGACGCCTGGGTGATCCCGCTACTAAAAAAAACCTTCCCTTGACCCAAGCATACCTACGAACTTCCGACCTATTACTACAGTACCATTTCTGCTGAAGATACTGGACCGTGCAGCTTACCTGCAGATCCAAAACTACCTTGAATCAAACAATGTTAGGTCTACGACAATCCGGATTTCGGCCCAGACATGGGACCAAAACGGCTCTATTAGACCTAAAAACCCAGATCGAAGTCCGGAAGGACAAGGGCAAATTAGCAATGCTATTACTCCTCGACCTTTCCGCCGCATTTGATTTGGTTAACCACCAGATCCTTTGCAGGCACCTCCACTCTGCTGCCAACTTCTCTCCCTCCGCAGCGGCCTGGATCAAATCCTTCCTAAGCAACAGATCTATGAGGGTCTTTGCACCTTCCGCTGCCGCAGTTCCCTCCCCTATTCATTGCGGTGTTCCTCAGGGTTCTTGCGTGTCACCTACTCTTTACAATATCTTTACAAAACCACTCTTTGATGTGCTTGATTATCTGGGTGTCTCCTACACCAACTATGCGGACGACACCCAGATACTCATTCCCATCTCTGGTGATTATCTTGCTGACACCAAGGCCCTCAATGACGTCTACTTGGTCATCCAAGCCTGGATGGCCCAGCACCTGCTATGTCTGAACAACGATAAGACGGAGCTACTTATCCTGGGTACATCACAATGCCTGAGCAAACTTGAGCCATCCTATCAGTCATTCATCATAGACGGCAACTCCATACAAGTCTCGAAAGACACTAAAACACTAGGCTTTTACCTGGATTCCACCTTATCCTTGTCAAGACAAACTAATGCAGTCAGGTCCACCTCCGCCTACACATGCAAACTCATTTCAGCCTGCAGACCATTCCTCACCACCCACAATAGCGTCACACTAGCGAGAACACTTATCATGGCAAAAATAGATTACTGCAGTGCTCTATATTTAGGCACCAGCCAAGAAAACCTGTCCAAACTCCAAACCACCCAGAACAATGCAATTCGAGCGGCCCTGAACATCCCTCGTAACCACCACATCTCAGAAGCCAGAACTAGCCTTAAGTGGTTACCCGTGAAGCAGAGAATTTCCCTAAAAAGGCTTGCCCTCACGCACAAATGCCTAGCCAACAAGGCTCCGATCTATCTCTGCAGTCGGCTTTCGCGCCACTCCACTGCCCGTCCCCTAAGAATTGCTCAGACTTATTGCCTTACTATCCCTAGGTTTAAGCTCCAAAAAGCGGGAGGCACTAGCTTCCCTGTCCTAGCCGCCAAACTTTGGAACACCCTCCCCGCTGTCATCAGAGCTGAAGACTCCTTCAACACCTTCAAGAATAAAACCAAATCTTGGCTCCTTGACCAGCAATAGTTGTGTTAGACATCTGTCCTACTTACCCAGCCCGCCTGTTCCCCTGCACGATTTCCGGTCTGCTACCTTCCCAACTACCTCAGGGATACTTCCTCTGCGGAGCCTAGGAACACTGTACCATGTGTAATATTTGTAATTATTAAGATTGTTATTATGCTGTATTGGTATACTTTTATTGTAATGTATCTCCCTGTATGTTCTTTTCTTGCAACCCTGTACAAATTGTGCCCTGATGCCCCCGGGCCTGATGGTCTGCGCGTTATAAATAAACAAATACAAATACTCCCTCCGCATGGCAGGAAGTGCAGTGCAAAACCTAGCTGTTATCCTCTAAATTAATCTTAATGGTTTAAGAGCAACACTAAGTGGAACTTTATATTCTGTATAGATGCTGAAACTGCCAGTGGCACTCTGCAAAGTAACGAAACCTTCGAGGCCTGTAAATCAGGCTTTCATCTCGCAAGCAGCAGTTTCAGGTGTGACTCATTTATACTGAGAGGGAGTCTGGTCTCTGGTGCAAACATTTTTTGCACACTCCTTGACGCACCCCCTACTACATATCTTACTGTTGGAGAGGGGGTTGTTAGTCGAGATGCCTGCATTAAACTTGGTTCTTTCAATACCCATGCCTGTCAATTACCCTGGTGCTTGGTCTACTGATCTGTCCAAAGTTAACTTTATTTTTTTCTCACCTCCAGTGGGTTGACATATCAAATTTAGTGAAGGATTGAGCAATGCACCTTCTGTAGCCCTGGACTACTTATAGTCACATTGGCAATTCATTGTAGACTTCATGTTGAACAACCTCTCCAAGTTAATAGCATTTTCAATGCAGACTTTCTGCAGCTTTGCATCGTTTGTATAACCAGGTTGCTGTTCTGCTTTCTCCGACTGGGCTGGCCTCAGTCCATCACAGATCATTTTCTCTCTTTGCCCCAACCCCTTCTGTTCCCCCTCCACCCACCCACACGCCCGCTTGTTGCATGGCCCCACTATGTTTTATGCCATTCCTAATCACTGCAGCGACATGGTCGACTTGAGGCCCTTTCTTTTATTTTTTTAAGAGCACCCTTAGACACTTTCTCACCAGACACTGCTTATGTTTTACATCATTGATACAAGCTTACTTCAAAGCATCTGTAGATCTGAGGTACCCAGAAAAATCCCACCACCTCCTCCTGTTCGTCATAAATGACAGCGATCACAACAGACCTATTTATCTCCAACGTTTACTACTGCAACAAGCCCGTTGATGGACTACGCTCCCGGACTATCGGTCACAAGCCCCTGGGAGGGTGAAATTTCACATGATTTTCCTGATTGTGTCACACCCTCTCCTGTTTTGCCGTTGAAAGTTTTCTTTTAACAAACTAACCACACTTGTTGTCCTGGTCAATCTGTGGAGTACTCACTGGTGGCCCTGGAGCATCATCCGTAACCTCGGCAGGACACCTGGAGCATTATGTGGGTCAGGGAACAGAGGCCAAGTATTGAGTCTGACAGTATTTCATGGGCAGCTTATGAGAGTACATGCCTTGATGAAATTAAGCATCCTGCGCAAAAGAATGACTTATTATGGGTCGGAATCACAGTTGCACCCAGGAGCCATGTCTGCATGTTGGAGAGGCACGAAAGTCTGCAGGGGTGTTCAGAAACGAAGGATGAGTTAAGTGCTCAGTGGCAGCGTTGTTTGCATTCCATATGGTAAAGATGGCGTGGGATCAGTGAGAGCCAGGGAATAGCATGGCTGATGGTGCGGAAGGTGAAAGCTCCAGGGGATGCTGTAGTTTAGGAGAATGGATGCACTGGGTTTTTTTTCGATGTGCCCCTCCCTGACGTACAGAGGTTTTGAAATGTTTCCAGGTGCTGTAGTCTGGTTGCAAAATTTCAAGTTGTAAACGACTAGACGGCCCTAAAAAAAGTAACTTGTCTCCTCAATTATATACATACACCACACAATCTCATTCGCCAAGAGCCTTATAGCTAGCTAGCGGCAAGTGCACATTTTGCACCCTGCTGTAGTGTCCTGGAGAAGGAACTGGGTGGCCAGTGGGCATAGAGGGGTACCAGACGAAGCACAAAGTCTCAATAGGAGCTGGGTGGCTGGGGGTGGTATTACAATTAAGGAATTATCTGCCCTCTTTGTGCTTTTAATTCCTCCTTCAGGAATAATTATGTCATACCTCACTCAAAAAAAAGTGTGTATACCCCACTTTTGAGAAAGCATTCTTTGGATGCCACAGATCCGGTTAATTATAGAGCAATGGCTAATACAAAAGTTTTACTTAAGCTCCTTGATTATCTTGCATATAAACAAGTGCAAGATTATGTTGATGGAAATGGTCTTCTTGGTTGCATCAGTACAGCTATCGGCAGTGGCATGGAACTGAAACGGCTATGCCTAATCTTCAGTCAGCCATAGTATCTGCCGTGCTTGATCACGGCAGTGCTTTTGCTGTTTCTTGACAGGTCTACCGCTTAAAAAAAAAAATAAATAAATAAAAAAAAATAATAATCTTTGTGATTTTATTACAAAACAAAAGCAATGTTCTCAACATGAGACCACCGTTGTAAGCACGTAAACATTACACTTTTAAAAACCTCCTTTCAGGAAGGAGGCCTGCTCGATGTCCACTTTAACTTGTGGGACCCCTTTATATAGACAAGTTTATGCACACATGATATAGAACGTGGCAGCAGGGATCCCCTCGGGCCTCGGCACACTGGTGAATGTGCCCTCTTGTGAGGAAACAAATGAGTGGGTAAACAAGATGTTACTTGACCCTGGGCTCCATTCACGAGACCCATGGTGGCAGAGCATTCCAAAGTTTTAGAGCAGCAACCGCAAAGGCGTGACCCCGGTTCTAGACGGCAGATACCGAGGTATGAGTGAAACAACCATCCTGAGAGCTGAGGGGGACGTCAGGAATATATAAATGAAATGTTGCTTGCAAATATTCTGCACCTTTACGGTAGGAGGCATGGTGAACAATACACAAAGCTTTAAATTCAGCCCACTTTACTACAGGGATCCAGTGTAAATCATGTAGAACGGGTGCAGGGCTTGCAAAATCTACCAGCCCACTAGCACTTGCGAGTAGTTTTTATACACGGCCAGTACCATTTATGTGATACTCTACCTTGCTGGTGAGTATGGGGATGTTAAGCTTTTTTCATTTACTGCAAACACGCTTTGTTTGCAGTAAATGGCAAATACAGGTTTCACTGTGCACGCCTGATGGCATTGCAGCAAATATGAAGTGGGTTTATAGCGACATGCACCATTTTACAAAAAACACTCCTAAATATTTTGTCAAGTCACCTTGGGGTAATGGCTTTACTCTTAGGTAGAGTATGAAAACGAAGGAACTCGCACTGCAGGTCTAGTGGGATTTTTAAGAATTTGCTAGGCCTGGGGTGAGATGTGGGCTACATACGGGGTACCAGTGGCTACTCTAGCCCCCAAGTTTTGTATGAGTTGATGACTAATAGGATACTGAGGCTGTGCTAAGCACAGGGAGTCACAATAGTCTGAGTCTGTACCAATGAAGCCACTAACGGGGCATGAAGTGGTAAGGGAAGAAGCTGCAGGACCTTCCAAAGTATCTTAAGGTAGAAGTTCCCTTACTGACAGTGGAGTCAAGATTGGGTTTCTTCAAGAGGGGGGTACAACCTGAGCCTGCTTTTGCTCCTGAGGAGTGTAACCAGTGCTGCAAGAGGAATCAACAGCTTGATTAACCCAAAGAACAATGTCTGGCATAATCCTTCAAGACCCCAAGAGGAATGGGATCTAGACTGGAGACTGACTTGAGTTTAGCAGTGGCAGTCCTAATTGTTTCAGAAATAAAAAGGGAAGTAAAACCAAGAATGAAGTGAAAGTAGGGACCACAGAAGGGGGATTAAACTGGTTCATCTTTGAATTTCTTTCATTCTTTGGAATACAGTGATGACCAGGGTGTTTGATCAACCCAGGGAATATCAAACCTTCATCAGACTTGTCAATATTACTGCAATGAACTCAGATGACCGCTTGATGAATTCATAGATTACTGGATTTAATAGTCTGCTGTAGCCTATTGGTACCATTAACATAGATAGATGAGTAGAACACAGCTTTGAGACAGATAAGGTCTCACACTTCAGAGGCTCAGTCCCTCTAACTGCAAACATGAGGAATGACCTAGTATGTGCAATAAGTCTCCCCCCTTCCAGGCTGGATGGGCAATTGGACCATCTGGAGGTATTCGACCTTGGTCTACTCCTAAAGAGGAGGTAACATCTAAATGTCCTGGAATTGATTGCAATTTTACTGGCACTCAAAGCCTTCCAGCTGAATATTGTGAACAAGACAATACGTATTTGAAACAAATGGGATATCAATGTTTTATGCAAATAGACAGGATGGAACCACAGGCTTACCCCCTCATCTTGCGGTTGGTACAGATTTGGGAATGTACAACTCGGAGGAATATGGCTTTAAGTTGGTAATATTCAGGGATTAATGGGATATTTTGACCCATTCCGATATGCCCCACTGCACCATTTTACAAATGGGGAAAGAAACAGCCAAAAATGGATGCGCTAACCCATGTGCGCGCAAAAATCTGCAAAACTGTGTGTGGGTCAAAATCACAGAAGGCTGCACACCCCTGCCACACACAGCCAAGGTGAAAACAGAATTCTCACTGCAGGAGCATGCCAGTGGGTGCTGTTACATTTAACATGAAGTAAGGCCACAGAATTCGGCTAAAAACCATGAATGTCTTTACAAAATGCAGCTTGGCAAACTTCAAAATGCTGTTTTGGCGCTAGATCCATTCATTTTCCAGTGAATCCTTGAGAGTAAAAGTGTTACCGATCATCCAGGTGGCTGAGGACATCATTGACTGATAGCCACTAAGAAATGGATTTCATGAAAAAGCCAGCCCAGCAACATTGTGTTCAGTTCCACAGGAAAAATGCGGCTAAAGGGGCAACATGTAACAATTTCAGCTGTGCAGAGAGAACTCCAAGCAAAGGCTGAATACATACATACAGACTGCAAACAAAATCCCAGCACTCAAGGACAGAAATAATGCTGAAATTAAATGTGCTGCGGAGGAACATCTGATGTTAAAGACTCAGTTTAAATGTGCTTTTTCCCTGAAGAAAGTGCAAAATCGCCTGTTTAAAAGCATGTTTTGATTTAAAAGTTGAATTCTTTCAGAATGATTAAGGATTGCTAATATAAAAATCCACCGATAAACGTTGTTCAATTTATCTGTTTTAATGAAAGATGTAAGTGAATCTTAATGTTAACCCAGTCTTGAGTTGATTAACTATTTAAAAAAAAACTACAATTCTGCTTTGACAGTCCTCAGCCTGGGAAAGGGTGACACTTCAGGTTGACATTTCACTGCTGGCAGGAAGGCCTAATTGCTATGGGGAGGCCTTGTATACTCCCAACAAAGGCCCTCATTAGATAGTCTTTGCTTCAAGTTTGGACAATACAAGGCTTGGGCATTCATCCTCCCAGAGGAGGGGCAGGATGTGGAGGAGGCTTCTCGGTGAACTTCAAAGGACTGGCCATTTGCTCACTTGTGAAGAAAGAAAAAAACCTGACTTGTGATTTTGGAGTTAATTTGCTTATTTTGCCACAGAACTTCGACATTTAACTTGGTGGCAAAAATAAGGAAAGGAAGGAAAAGTACGTACATTGAAATCTAATTTTATGCTCTTTCTTTGAAGACGGGATTGAACCTGGAACTGCATAAGGGACAAAAGTTATAAAGAAACACTAATTGCGCCAAGACTATTAATGCTGCAAATTTAATATTGTATGCCCGTGTCCTAGGGGTGATTGCACATATATGTACCGAATTAGGATTTGTTAGGCCAAACCTTTATGATTAAAATTGACAAAATTCCACAGAAAGACAAAGTCAGCTCTCAATGACGTGGGAATTGGATATAAAGATAACCCACAAAATATGTAATATATGTGTCTGATTTTATTAGGGCAGAATTATAGAAATGTATATTTGTGGAAAAGTTAAATTGTGGTTCAAATAACTGTGGGAGTTCCCAAATCACATCATAAAATACGACGGCTCTTTCTGGCTTCCAACCAGAAGAAGGCAATTGCCTTTGACCAATCACAGCCTTGTGGGTATGGATGTAATTCTGCCTCTACCTTAAACTTAGTGATGTCACTTGGCATGATAAATATTGGAACCTCACAACACACAGACACCCTGATTACATCCTGATTTCCGCCTGATGCTCTAGTCCTGACTTCTTCATCTTGTCCTGATCCAGACTACTTTACAAAACCCAGGCCTCAGCATTTGCTGAACTCTTTTCAGCCAGGCCCAAATCCTGAAACTATCCCAAAGAACTTCAGGGAAATAATTCTGATCCAGTTTGGCTTGCCACCATTCATGCTTGCCTGCTGAAACTCGCCATCCCGCTAATCTACAGTGTCCAGTAACCAGAAGGGCTAATCCAATGCAGTCCAATTGACCAGAACCGCCCAGCTGACCATCCCGCCAGAGGTGCCCTGCTGTCTGTAGACCCGATCCGTGATGACCAGAACCTGACTGTCCAATCTTAATTTACAGTGAACTGTAAGTATAAACGGGAATCATAGTGACCCTTAGTATATTTGCCTTGTCCTACCCCAATCTCAACCCATCGTCTCTAACTTAAGAATTTGTAATAGTGTCACACCAGTCTTGAAACTTTGCTTTGATTTCTTGTGCTAGTGATAATTTCTTTAAAATCCTTTTGTTTTGTGAAAATCCCAATCCCTTAAAATCATCCCACGGGTAATCCGACTGAGTCCTCCAAGGCGGACACAGTGGTGCTGGGGTTGGTTTCCGCGGACCACTCTGGGGTTTACTGTGTTTCAAACTGGTAACCAGCCTGAATACCCTAGTTTAGAGCATAGTTGATGTAAAAACTGATTTCTGTTTTCATTTTCACGCATTTATTTTCAAAAATGCATCTCATTAAAACTTGCATAACTTCCTCAATTATATAGCTAGAGACTTAATTTCAACTCTGAGTTAAACCTAAGACCTGTAACACTACATCCAAAACCATATTTGACCCATTTTTATTAAAAATCGCATAGTGAAATTTAGGCGGAAATTCGCAATTTTGCAAACATTTTACATGCGTGTTTTCCCATTCAAAGTATTTCAACTCCCATTCTGATTCTGAGTGTGCATTGTTGCTCATATTGTAGTTTGTTTGTTAGGACCTGTTTAGTGTTGCTCGCATAGGAATTTATATCAATTTAATTTTCACACAGCCATTTTCAACTGTCATTTTAAAAGTGTAAAAGTTCTGAAAATGTTTTCTCTTATTTAGGGAGGGAATATTGCATTTAAACCCTATACACTGCTTTTTACTCCTAAATAGCTGCTACTTACTTACCACTGTGTAGAACTGCTCATTTGTGATTTAAGAACTTTACGGGGGGAAATCTCAACATGAGCGCTACGGGGGAAATCTCAACATGAGCCCTATCTCTTCTGTACTGCTCAAAAGTTAATTCAATTGCCTTACTTATTTTCGGATTTGTATTGTGTATTGTCACCACATTGGTGATTGCTGCCCCATATATATTAAAATTTGTGTTTGATTTGCATTTAAAATAATAAATATTTACCTTTACCAACCAGCCTGATTCCTGGTCTGGTGTGACCTGGGTGGTCTTTTGAGAAGGTTATGATATGAGTGGTATATCACTCGGAATATTGCACCTATAGACACAAATAAGTATTTCATTTGTGCATTGCATGCTAGGCTGAGAGACCCGGGTGTATTGCCTGATTGAAATCCTTAACAGATTGCAGTATTCGGCTACAAACCTCAGTCGCATGGCCATGGCTAACCACGAATGGGAGCTGAATGTTGATGTCCTAAATCTGCTCTTCGATGGGTGGGAAATCAAAGCCCGATTGATTTGCAATGACCGGCAACAAACTAACCATTGATACGTTGTCAAGGGCCCAACTCACTGGGAGATTCTATGGAAATTCCTGAGACATTGACTGTTCATGTTGCCTCCTCTCCCATTAGTCAATCAGGGTGCATTAGTAAAGCTCTGAAACGCCACGAACTACATACTAGTATTCGTAGCTCCTTGGTGGCAAGCAAGGTTCGGGTTTTCAGACCAGATGAACCTTTCGACTAGTCCATCCATCTGTCTTCTGGATCTCCAGGAACAGATTCATCAGGACAGTTATCTGTTTTTGCTACTCGCAGCTACAGGAATTCAGATGAATTCCTGCTACGACCAATCTTTCTACTCTGGGATCATATCCAAGTTCGTAATTCAAAGTTTTCTTTTTTAAATCCGGTAATTCGGCACAATTTTGATGGCCTTTGTCCCCTTTACCTTCTGCGTAAGTCCCCTCATGTTAAGTGAGATCTCAAGCTTGTTGTTAATGCTATATGTCCTAAACCTTTTGAACCCATTGTTCTCCAGCATGAGGCCTGGCATTGATTCACATGCTCATGAATATTCCCTGTCAGGCTGGGAATCCTTGGTAAAAGAAAAATCGGTATCAG
This sequence comes from Ambystoma mexicanum, assembly GCF_040938575.1. Lineage (NCBI taxonomy): Eukaryota > Metazoa > Chordata > Amphibia > Caudata > Ambystomatidae > Ambystoma > Ambystoma mexicanum. The sequence goes on along the minus strand of NC_090923.1, from coordinate 1,216,987,652 downwards.
TTTCGTTTCTGAACTGTCTTCCTCCCATTAAACAATCTGAGCTCTGGGTCATACTGCCCCTAGCCAATGACTGCTCTCTACCTAAGCCCCTCCTCTGGCAGCCATCTCCAGATTTTTACAGCACTTTCAAGTGTTGGGAGTCCTCGTGCTTCGCTCTTTGAGCTTCTGCTGCATTTTTCATTTTTTGAGTTGAACTCAATTTTTCGGTCAATCGAGCCTGTGTGCTCCATCGATCATCCTTCCGACTAACGGGGACCCGTTGTCTTTTCAGCGCCCCTCAAGGGCTGTTTTCATCGAGTATTCTTCTTCGAGGATTCCAGAAGATATTTCAGGCCTACACAGACGTGAAGGACGGTGCTTCCCTCTTCAAGCTTTGCTCCGACTGCAGTTTCCAGAATGTGTACATGGAGGACAAGCATTCCCAATGCCTGTACTGCCTGCACCCTATGCACAAGGAGGAAGATTGTGTGATTTGCCGTGGCTTCACGAAGCGCACTTTGAACGATCGGCACCAACGGTTGGGATCGTGGTTGCAGTCTAAGGCCTCTGCCCCGGGTGGCACCCAGGAACATGCCTCTGGATCTGGAAAACCTGAGCGGGCTTCTAAGTCCTTTGAGGGTGTACCACCCGTGGGGGCCCAACAGAAGGCCAAGCACCGCGAGTCAGCTTCCATCTGGGTCGCCGATGCTGCGGGTCCTGCGACGGTCAGGGCGTGATCGACATCCCCATCAGCATCAATCTCCAGCCACCGCTCTGGATCGTCGTCCAAAAAGAAGTCTGCTACCCCGGGGAAGCTGAGGGAGAATCCGGAGAAGGCCAAGCAGGGTGGGTTGCCTGATCCACCCGCAACAGAGAAGGCCAAGGTAGACGAGGGTTCCGACAAGGCCCGAAGGAGAAGGCCAAGCAGGACAAGGTGTCTGACACGGCCAGGAACGAAGATGCCAAACCAGACAAGGATCTAGCCTTTCCGTGAAAGCCCAAGTGCACCAGGCGAAATAATCAACCCTCCCTCAAGGTGGTGGCATCACTTTCAAACGGCATAGGGGCGGACCCGCAGTGTGCCCCGACGACAGCCAGAGTCTCTTCCTCCCAAGAGGGAGATTTCGAGCATAAAAGTTGACAAGACCCCAGAGAAGAGGATGCCGGACTTCAGCCAGAGACCGACCCATCTGTACCCGAAGAAAGGGGGGAGGGGCGTTGAAGACCTTCAGGGAACTGACATTTCTTCGGCTGATGAGGATGAGATCATTTCAGTCCACACCATCCAGGAGGGCAATGACTACAAGGGGAACGCCGGGGACTCGCCCCATGACGGGGGTGACTACGGGGTTACCACCTATGGAGGCAACGACTAAGATCCTGAATGTAGTGCTCCTACTCCCCAGATACCGCCTGTACATCTTCTTGACCCTTCACACGCTGGTATCTGAGATGCAGAGGAGGATGCTGGCGACCCCGGCCACTCTTTTCGCAGTGCCAGTTCCAGCCACCCTGACACCGGGGAAACCACCGGCCAAGAAGGAAGCATCCTACACCTCCATGCCACCCTTCACCTCACCCCCCTCCATTGCCTCTCTGTCCCCAGAGGGAGATGTAATCAGACACGGCGACAACAGGCACGGATGATGACAGCGGGATGGGGGACCTCCCGTGGCCTCCGCCTAGAGCCTCTCCGCCAAACAAAGTGAATCTTTCCATGCAATGATGGCCTGAGCATCAGAGCTGTTCCAGCTCACGCTGGAGGCAAAGGAAGGCTTCTTATCAGTGCCAGGAGGTGAAGAGGAAGACCATCCTTTCGGTCCCCCTCCTAGACGATGCTTGTGATGACGTGGTGGCTTTGATGAAGAACCCCTCTACAGCCCCAGCAAAGAGATTGGCTGGAGAAGAAGTACAGGGTGCCGGACTCTGCACCCAAGTGCTTACGGTCTCAACCGTTGCCGGACTCGGTGGTCTCGGCGGCCGCCAGTAAGAAATAGTCTGGCTCGGTGTCCTCTTCCTACTCCACCCCTCTGGACAACAAGGGAAAGAAGTTGGATGCAATGGGTACAAAGGTTATCTACTCAGTGGCATCGACGGTGAAGGCTGCCAACACCCTCGCGATCGTGGCCAGATACGACTGGGAGCTTTAGTTTAAGTTGACTCTGCTACTGGACTTCCTCCTCGACGACAAGCGGGTCGGGGTTTTGGAGATCCTTCAAGAAGGCGAGGTGGCGTTGGACCACACCATCACAGTGGACATGGGTTTTCACCAGATGGGAAATTAAGTCTGTTCGCCGTCGTGGCTGGATCAAGGCCTCCAACTTTAGACAAGAGGTCCAGACAAGGGTTTTGGACATGCCCTTTGACGGTGACAAACTGTTCGGGAAGGCTGTGGAGGAATCTCTCCAGTCCATCAAGACTGACACGGAGTTGGCACGTGCCGTAGGCCCTCTACAGCGACGACTGCTGTCCTTTCGTTCCTCAGGAGGGAAGTCTATCCGCTCTTAGAAGGGTTCGTCCTCTTACCGTCAGCCCTCCCGTTCCTCGACCCAGGAAGCCAACAGTGGTCACTCCAAGGCCTTCGGGGGCGGACATCAGGGATGGCAACGCGGCCCGTCGACTTCCAAGCAGGATTGAACCAGCCAGGACGTCAGACCCACACCCATGCACCCCGGTGGGAGGCCGTCTGGCGCACTTCGTCGGCGTGTGGGAGATCATCTCCACCGACAGATGGGTGCTGGACGCCTTCGCCCACGGATACACCTTGGAGTTTAATTGAAAGTGTCCGCGAATACCACTGGTGGCCTAGCAGGAAAACCACATCCCTCAGCTGCTGCTGGAGGTCCGGGCCATGTTATGAAAAGGAGTGATAGAGCTGGTTCCGCAGCGACTCCAGGGCTCTGGAGTATACTTAAGGTACTTTCTCGTAAGAAAGACTGGGGGCTGGAGTCCCATTCTCGACCGCTGACTGCTCAAGTACATGGTTTTTCCGCTTCGGAGATTCGGCGCGCCTCGAGTTCTGTGAAGAATAGTAAATAAACAAATATGTCCTCGTCATCGACGCCGACCACGACCCCGAGATCGGGTTTCAAAAAGTGCAAGTCGTGCGGTTCAAAAATATCGATCACAGACCCGCACCGACTGTGTTTGTGGTGTCTCGGAGAAGGCCACGACATGGAGGCCTGTACGAAGTGTCAGGCGATGACGGGGAAGGCATTGCGAGAAAGGAGAGGAACTTACAGGTAGGTCGCAAACCCCGCCGTAAAGCCTCTAGCGTCGAGTCGAGGTCCCGTGAGGAGAAATCTCCTCGACACGAAAGGCATCGGTCCAGGTCCCGAAGCGATTACCATCGCTCGTCTTCGATGAAAAAGTCGAAGAAACAACGCCACAGGTCTCCCTCCACCTCGTCCTCAGACGAGTCCCCAAAAAGGATGAAATGCCCCACGAAACATTCGTCTCCCGAAGAGTGGGAAGCATTCAGGGTCAAAATGATTGGAGGTGTTTGAGAAAGCGAAGCCTCGGTCCGCGCCTTCTTCAGAAGCCGGCCGGGAGAGTCATCGCTCCGACACTCGCGCGCCCTCGAGCCCGGGTGATCGAAAAAGGAAGGATGGAGAACCTTCCAGGACGCCGAGCGAAAAGGACCAGTCGAGTCGACCGTTCGAGGTCACCGACGCACATCGAAGGGCAAATCTTCGAAGAGCGCCTTGACGCCCTCTAAGCAAACTCCTTCGACCACCATTTTGTAGACACCATCGACGCCCTTATCGACATAGACCCCGAAGCCCTCGGCGCCAAAGGCTCCAGCCAAGCCAGCCCAGCCAGAAAAATGGAAAGATAGGGTTACAAGACCTGTAATACCCTCAGAGCCCTGTAATACACCTCTCCCTCCTCTTCTCCCAGCGAAGGTTTTCAAGCCTCTCCCTAGGAAGGAGTTTTTTCAAATCCCTGAGCTCGATTTTTGAGGAACAGGAAAGATCTGATGAGGAGAATGTACCTTTTGGGCTAGAATATGGCACCCCAAATGTCCCAGAATGCCTAATTTCAGAAGAAAGCAGAATGAGGGACTTGGTGGAATCATTACACAATGCAAGTGGCATTGACGCATCTCCTGAAAATGACTTTGGCAGACCAGAACCAGGAGAGCATGCCAGTCCACCATACCGTCAGTTAATGACGAAGGTAGTAGATTACTTAGGATGGGCTTGACCATCAGCCCAATTCATCCAGGATGATTTGACAGATATATTGGACCATGGTCCCAACGAAGACCCAGTACTACCCTTTCATGTAGCCCTGCAAAATAGGGTGGCCAAGAATTTGGAAACTCCAGATTCTATTCCTCCGGGAAATAAATCCCTCACCTCAAAATACCGCCCTGCCAGTAGCGACCCCGGCTATCTGTCCAAACATCCCACTCCCGAGAGTCTGGTGATACAGGCAGCCACAGCTTCTAACAAACTTTCGTACCCTTCTATCCCTCCAAACAGGGACGATAAGCGTGTGGATGGCTGGGCACGGGAGGGATTTTCAGCTGGGAGTATTTATTTTTACATTTGTAAAGCGCACTACAGCCCAAAGGCATTGAGGCGCCGTTTACATGAAAGTGTACTTAGGCATGAGTACATATAGGACATGCGGTTACTTGGTTACATTGTATGTGCTAGGTTACAGAGTACAGCTGGGCATACAATACGGTTTCAGAGTGCAAAGTGAGAGCGAGGACTGACATTTCATACAAATAGGCTGGTTTTGATGGCTTTGCGGAACGCCAGGTGGGAATTGATTACCCTAATGTGAGGGTAGTGCGTACCAGTGGGTGGCAGCGATAGCTGGGAAGCTGGAGCCCCCTGCACGCACTCTGCAGGTTTTGGGCTTGATCATGTTGGTGTAGGCTAGCCTTGATGGCCTTGTGGAAGTGGCAAGGCGATGCGCTGGGCAAGGTAGGGGGTGCCAGATCGTGGAGGCATTTGTGAGTGATGGAGAGGATTTTAAAGATGATTCTCTGTTTAATAGGAAGCCAGTGAACCTGTCTCCTTGGGTCCGAAATGTGGTCCTTTTTAGGGAATCCAGTGGCAGCCCTAAGGGCGTTGTTCTTGACAAGTTGGAGTTTGGCAATGTTTTTGCCTGAAGTGCCTCCAAGGAGAGCATTACAGTAGTCCAGTCTTGAGCGATGGTAAGGCAGTTCTGTGTGGTTAAGAAGGGTCTTACTGCGTTAAGCAGTTTTGAGTAGTATGCCGATGAGGAGGCAATGGCGTTGACCTGCCTATTCATGGTGAGATTAGAGTCTAGGTAGACTACCAGAGTTTTAACTGTGTGGGACACAGCGATGGGTATATTATCGATGGTGATGGAGTGATAGTTCTTGTCGAGGTTGCCCAGGATGATTGGTGACCCAATGAGCAAAAGCTCTGTTTTGTCACTGTTTAGGCACAGCCAATTTTCAGCCATCCAGGCTTGGATGGTGCAGTAGATGGAATTCAGGGTGATCCTATCTGCCTAATAGTCACCTGTGAGGGGGATGAGCACCTGGGTGTCATCAGCGTAGTTGGTATATGAGATGCCCAAGGTGTCAAGAAGGTTGAAGAGGGGCCTAGTAAATAGGTTGTAGAGGGTGGGCGTGATGCAGGAGCCCTGAGGCACCCCACATTTGATGTGACTGGGGGAGGAGCATGCTGAGTCAGAGAAGACTTTCATAGCCCTTTCCTGTAAAAACGAGGTGATCCATGCACATGCATTAGGGGAGAAGTTGGCAGCTATGGAGAGGTGGTGGCAGAGAGTATTGTGGTCCACGAGATAAAACGCGGCTGATAGGTCAAGAAGCAGAAGGAGCGCTGGTTTGCCGGCGTCTGTCGTCCATTTGATTTTTTTATGTCGAGTTGGGCCGTTTCGGTGCCGTGTCGCGGCCTGAAGCCAGATTGCCTAAGGCCCAGAAGGTGGTGGTCCTCGAGGAATTTCTGGACTTGCAGGTAGGCTGCTTTGTCCAGAATTTAAGCAGGAAGGGGGCGGTGGTAAAGGGCCTGTAGTTTCCTTGTGCTGCAGGGTCAAGGGAAGGCTTCTTGAGGAGCGGTCGTACCCAGGCCTCCTTGAGGTCAGAAGGGACATGGCCAGACTGGAAGGAGGCATTGATGAATGCTGTTAGGAAGGGGGCAAGTTTCGCGCCACAGTCCTTAATGAGCTGAGCAGGGCAGGCGTCGCCCTTACAGTTAGATGGTTTGATGGTTTTTAGGAGGGAGAGGACTTCGGATTCCGTCATGTCTTTGAAGTTGAATACCGGGGAGGATTTGATTTTGGTCTTTGTTCTGTATATTATTCTGAGAGGCAATTTGGAGAGTAAGGGCCTTTTGGTGAGCTAGGATTTTAGTTTGTAGGGTATTTAGTTTGTTGAGCATGGCAGATTGGATGTCGTTGCACCATTTTTCATCCTTTAGGAGGGTAGGTGGCAGGGTGGAAGGGGTTTCCAGCTCCCTAAAAATGGAAAAGATTTCCTTGGTGCCAGATTTGGCGTTGGCTATCCTGGTGTTTAAGGAGTTTGCTTTTGCATGGACTATGCCTAGTTTATAGTCTTTGGATATTGTCTTGAAGGCTAGTTTGGTTGTGTCGTTGGGGTTGGCTTTCCAAGCTGCAAGGGCGGCTATTTTTTTTGCACTCATTTGGAGCAGATCCTGGGAGAACCAGGCATTAGTGTGCTTGGTTTTCTTGGCTTTCCTGAGAGTGAGGGGGGCAATAGCGTCAGCTGCTTGGGTGATAGCTAGCTTGAAGGATCTAGCAAGGGTTTCCGGGTCGTGCGAGAAGGGAGCCTGGAGTGCGGGCACTTTGAGGAATGGGGTGATGTTTTCTGCAGTGAGTTGCCGGGAGCTTCTGGAGAGACCTGGAGGAAGGGGGATGGTGGGCGGGGGGGAGGTTCTTTGCAGGTATTGAAGTTGAATTGGATGTAGTGATGGTCGGACCACGGGATGAGTGAGTTTTCAGTAATAAGAACTGGGCAGTTGTGGTGGCTAATCCAGTCCAGTGAACGTCCTTTAGAGTGTGTGGGATGGGCTATGGCTTGCGCGAATCCTAAGGTGGATAGGGCTTTTTCCAAGGTGGGTGCGTGGGCGTCATTGGGATCATGGAGGCCAATATTAAGGTCACCTGCGAGTAGGACTTTGGATGTCTTTTTCAGGTTGCTGGAGAGGGAGTGAATGAGGGATTCATGGAATTCAGTGATAGGCCCCGGGGGGCGATAAACAATGTGGAGGGCCAGAGTCATGTTAGGGGAGAGATTGATTTTAAGTGGGAGGTAGTCACAGTTGTGGCCAGGGTTGCCTTCTGTTCTCCTAATAGCAAGGCTTTCTTTGGCAATGAGAGCTACTCCGCCGCCCCTAGTGAGGGGTCTGTCTTGCCTGTGGATAGTGTAGCCATCTGGGATGGCCAGGGCAGGGGCAGGACCCGAGGTTTCATTCAGCCAAGTTTCAGTGATAATGAGGAGGTCTGTCTTATTTTTGAGTATGAGGTCATGAATATCCAGGGCGTGGGCTGGGATAGATCGGGCATTGACCAGACCACATTTCAGAGAGGTGGTAGGTACAGTTGTGTGTCCAGGCTTGGGGACTAGGGGAGACACGGTGGCGCCATTAGTTGTTGGCATAAGGGTAGAGGGGACCAAGGGGGCTTCAGGCACAATGACAGTGGGCGCATAATGTGCAGGCATAGTAGCAGCAATGGGAGCAACAGGCACAATAGTTACAGTGGGCGCATCAGGCGGAGGCAGAGTAGCAGCAGTGGGGGCGTCGGGCACAATAGTTACAGTGGGCTCATCAGACGCAGGCAGCGTTACGGGTGCAATAATGTCAACTAGCATTTGCTATGAGGGTTGTGGTGATGCTGGTGTAGCCGTAGGTGGCATGGGACAAAGGGCAGGCAGGTGATGCTTGGAGATCTGGATCAGGCCTCCCTTGTGATGTTGGGCAAAGCAGAATGTTCTCCCCCCCCCCCCCAGGCGTTTGTTCCGCGTGTGAAGATGCGGAACGATGGAAGCGGGAGGGGCCACGGCAGTGCGCGATCTTAATCGCGAGTTCCTAGTGGCGGGTGAGGGTGCCATCACGTAGTGTGTGATGGCAATGAGTCTCTTACTTGCAGCCTTACCTTGTGTGATGTGGCCGGCAGCGCCGACCAATGCCGTCGAGCTGCAGAGAGGGGGTGGGGGGGGCCTTTTCCCTTGGCCTTCTCCCGGCGGCTTCGCCTGTCGGCCTCCTCCCACTCCATTTAAAGCAGGAGGGGAGGGGCTGGCAGGCTGTGTAGGCCAATAACGAGCCTGGGTCGCAGCGGTGAGATTCGCGGGCATTTTCGATAGATTCCCGGGCTCCAGTTTGTTGATGTTGGTTGCCTGGGCAACATGGGCTTCCATTTTGCGAGTAGGCCCACACACGTGGTTACGGAAGTCTGGTTTCGCACCGGACGTACAGAACCGCCTTCTGAACATGCCTTCTGACGGGTCTCTCCTTTTTGGCAGCAAGGCTGACGAGAGCCTTGAGAGGTTGCAGACCTCAAAAGCAGCTGCCAAATCTTTAGGGGCTGCTATTCGGCAACCTCAGCCTTTTCATGCGCCAGGACAATCGTGGAGGGGACGATCCATCGTTACTACTCCTCATATGGAAAGGCGAGAGGAATGGCCAGTCAAAGGGGCCAGAGAAAAAGGCCAATTGCGGTGGACATGCAAAGCCAGCTCCAGCTGCAGCCTCTTTGCCATCAGCGGCTGCAAGAACCGCCACAAAACCACTTTGAGGACTTGCATCACAAACCACCTGTCGGAGGCAGGCTGTCACAGCATCTGCAAGAATGGCGAGCCCATACTTCAGATGTTTGGGCTCTAGAAATAATAGCCCAAGGTTACTGCCTTCCCTTTCTAACGCAACCTCAAAGCAATCCACCAGGGAGACACCCTTTGAAGTTTTCAGACCCGCTCCTACAGCAGGAAGTCCTATCCCTGCTGGAGAAAAAGGTGCTATAGAACCAGTACCTACAGCGGAGAGGAACAATGGATAGTACTCCCTGTATTTTTTTGATCCCCAAAAAGGACGGAGGACTGAGACCCATCTTGGACTTAAGAAACTTGAACAAGTTCCTCAGGAAGGACAAGTTCAAGTTGGTTACCCTTTCTCAGATCATTCAGGCCCTTCAACTTCAGGACTGGTTGGTGTCATTGGACCTCCAGGATGCTTATTTTCATGTGTCGATTCATTTTGAGTCCTGCCATTCGGATTGACCTCCGCCCTGAGGGTCTTTACCAAGTTAATGGTAGTGGTGGCAACGCACCTCAGGAGAGGGGGGGGGGGGGGGGATTCAGGTCTAGCCCTACCTGGACGATTGATTGATCAGAGCACGTTCTGCCGAACAAGCACTGGATCATCTGAAAGTCACCTGCTACTTCCCCCACAGACTGGGCTTCTCCCTAAATTTCAAGAAGACGCAAATGACACCTTCCCAACACCTTCAGTACATAGGAGCTGTATTAGACACATCCTTGGGAAAGAGCTCGCCTCCCAAGTCGAGGGCTCAAGACATTCTTCAGATGGTTTCCAAATTCCAAAATGCCCACAATCTCCAGGCTTACTACTTCTTAAGGTTGCTCGGCCTCATGGCATCCTGCATCTTCCTGGTGCCAGAGGCACGTTTGAGGATGAGATCCCTTCAATGGGCTCTAAAGACTCAGTGGTCCCAGTTCTCGGATCAATTGATGGATCTTCTCCAGATTCCGAACAAGGTTTGACAAGATCTTCTATGGTGGACTTGTACAGAGAACATCCTAAAAGGAGAACCTTTTTGGCAACCATGGCCGGAGATCACAGTAGTGACGGACGCCTCACTAATGGGGTGGGGAGCCCATGCCAACGATCTGACAACCAGCGGTCGATGGTCTCCATCGGAGTCCAAACTACACATCAATCTTTTGGAGCTGAGAGCAATCAGACTAGCGCTTAAAGCTTTCCTGCCATCTGTCAGGGGAAATAATGTCCTGATAATGACGGACAACACAGTGGCCATGCATTAACTAAACAAAAGAGGAGGTGTAGGGTCACTACCTCTGTGCAGAGAGGCAATGCAGCTCTAGTTTTGGGCAATTCAGGAGGGAATCTCTTAAACGGCAGTTCATCTAGCCGGGGAGCAGAATATGATGGTAGATGCTATGAGCAGGCAGAGAACGGTGTCCCACGAATGGGAACTGGCTCAGGAAGTCATTCAAGAGATCTTCGCCCTTTGGGGAACCCCTCAAGTAGACCTATTTGCGACCGAAATCAACTGGAAGTGCGAAAGGTATTGCTCAAGGGAATTCCCACTATTGTATGCGTTCCCCCCCCGATTCCCGTAATTCCTCAGGTCATCAGGAGACTGAGACGGTTTGGGAATCGCATGATCTTAATTGCCCCGGATTGGGCCAGGAGAACGTGTTACTCGGAACTTCTAGACATGTCCATCTGTCCCCCAGTATGTCTTTCTCAGAGAGAGGACCTTCTCTCACAAATGGAGGGTCAGGTTTTCCATCCAGAGGTCAAAGCTCTTAACCGTCATGCTTGGTGTATGAAAGGCTGAGATACAAGGATTGGGACCTTGCAGATGACGTCATGGAGGTGTTGCTTTCGGCAAGAAGGCCAGCAACAAAATCTCTATACCGTTGCCATTGGAGGAAGTTTTGCAAATGGTGCAGAGAAAAGAATGTCGATCCTTTTCTATGTTCTATCCCGGAAGTACTGTCCTTCCTCTTGTCCCTAGCACATAGAGGTCTAAATGTTGGTACCATTAAAGGTTAGCTTGCAACGCTTTCCATCTTCAAGCGCTCGCCGGAAGAATGCTCCTATTTCAAAATTCCTTTGGTAGTGCAATTCTTAAAGGGACTTACTAATGTGTTTCCTCCTTAACCATTCCAAGTGCCAATTTGGGATCTCAATCTGGTTCTAAATTCTTAATGTGTGCTCCTTTTGAGCCTTTGAAAACTTGTCCATTAAGATTACTGACATGGAAAACTGCTTTCCTAGTTGCTTTAACATCTGCAAGAAGAGTGAGCGAATTGCAGGCACGGTCTTCTGGGCCACCCTATACTGTGTTCCATAAGAGCAGAGTTGTGTTGAGGGTTAAACCCTAATTTTTACCTAAAGTAGTATCTGATTTTCATTTAAGTCAGAAAATTGTTTTACCCGCATTGTATCCTCCACCCCTTCCTACTAAGGAGGAGGATAGATTACACAGGTTGGATTAAAGAGCTTTAAGCTTTTACATCTCTAGGCTTTCCAAGCTTAGAGTGGACAACCAACTGTTTATCGGTTACACCGGAAGGAAACTGGGTCAATCGGTGACAAAACAGACAATATCATGCTGGATTGTGCTTTGCCTTTCAGAATGCTACAGATTAGCACAAAAAGACCCACCAGAAGGGTTAAGGGCTCATTCCACCAGAGGCATCGCCTCTTCGACAGCCCTTCAAAGAGGTGTTCCAATAGGGTCCATTTGTGAAGCAGCAACTTGGTCTTCATTGCACACCTTTTCAGAATTCTATAGTCTGGATGCTTCCCAGTCTAAGGAGCTGAGTTTTGGTAAAGCAGTACTATATTCAGCCATCTAAGGGCATTGAAAAATCTAACCCCGCCTCCAGAGAAATTATCCATACTGCTTTGGGAGTCTATCTAAGATGAGGAATACGTTGGAGGACACAATCCACTCGAAGAACAAGTTACTTACCAACTGGTAACGTTTTTTTCGATTGGATGTTCCTCCAACGTATTCCTCATCGCCCTCCCAGCCTACCCCTCTGTAGATTTTTCCAGGTTATTGCCAACTCAACTCTGCCGGCACAATCAACACAGTACAAAATCAAATTTAAAAAGGGGAAAAACAGAACTGAGGCCAACGGGCACCGCGCGTGCTACTTATACACCCGATGACATCACCCTCGACGGAGGCTTTCGAGGGACCATCGACTCGACATCGACGCACGGCATCCTCTGCCGAAAAAAAAATTCCGAAGAGCAGCAAAGCTGAATGGAATACATCTAAGATGAGGAATACGTTGGAGGAACATCCAATCGGAAGAACGTCACCAGTTGGTAAGTAACTTCTTCATCTTAAGCGTCCGATGTGTTCGTAGGGGACTGAGTTGAGGCGGCGGGCCCTCGGCGGGGCGTTCACATGCCCGAGGCTGTACTAAATTTAAATGGGATGCTCAATTTTTCGCTGCCGAAGGTTCTGGTAACGTGCCCATGTTGGGGGATGCCCCCACAAGGATGAGGGAAAGGGGACCATGGACTCTAGTCACTACGGTGACCAACTTTAACTTCCTCTCAAGTCTCCTTCAGCATGTCTAAAACATCTTGCGGTTTCCTCCCATATAGTAGTGCAAATGGGCAATATCCCAGTGAAGCTTGTGGGATCTTCCAGACTGCGAACAATGCCCAGGGTATCATGGCATCCCAATTATTTCAAACGGTTTCCATCCATTTCCACGATATTCTCTTAAACGTCTGGTTGAAACGTTCTACCAAACCATCTGGCTGGGGATGGTAGATCGATGTTCTCAGTTTTTTTATTAAGCAATTCTTTTACCTATTGCATTAATCGAGACATGAAGGTTGTACCTTAATCTGTGAGGACCTCCTTTGGAAGTCCTACTCTAGATATGAAGGGCAATAGTTTTAATGTTTGCTTATTGTTACGCAGGGTAAATGCTTCTGGATAACTGGTAGTGTAATCCATGATCACCAGAGTGAAGCGGTTTCCCAACTTAAAGGTTTCTAGGGGGCCTATGATGTCCATCACTGTCCTTAAAGGAATATCTATGATGGGTAGCGGCTGTAGGGGGGGCTATTGGAACTGGAGTTTCTGATGTTTTCTGACGGACCTCACAGGTGAGAACAAAATCTTTAACATCGGCAAAGACTCCCAGCCAATAGAATTTGGGAATCTTTGAGTGGCTGTGAGATGTGAATGTGCCAGCTTGAAAAGAATTTGCCTAGGTGTCCTGGGAACTACTAGTTGTGTTGGTTTTCCATCTGGTATATCCCCTGATACAACCGTCCTTTTTGTAAGAAAAAGAAAGGACTGGCTTGGCTGCATCCTGTCTCTTCACTAATTTCCTTGCTAAAGGCTTCTGCATGGACTGGATCTTTCCTCTGAGCAATGGCCAGATCTGGTTAGGAAGTGGGGGCGGCCGCCCATACCTCCACGCCAAACCGGATTTAGAGGCTAGCCTAATAAAAATACTGTGGGAAGGCGCCAGGGTGAAGCCAAAAAATTATGCTTTAGAAACACTGAGCGCAATAAACCATTACCAAATGAAGAATCCAAGTGGTCCATACCCATATACCCTGAAGCTCTGCTTTTCGACTGCTCAGCATGCATCCTAACTGTTTGAACACCAACCCATCCGTGCCCCCTTGTGACTGTCTTTTTTTAATATAATGGTTTTGTTAGGAATCGGGAGTATCTCCACGGATGGAATTAGAATTTCTTCAATACTTTAGAAATCAAAACCTATAAACTCTGGTATGGCTACGGTAGGGGCTTTGGCCTTTTAGCTTACTTTAGTAAACGGCAAAGGTCACCAACTTTTGTCAATTGGTCAATTGATCGGGCTTCATCTGCTTACTCTCTCAGCCTCGCCATGTCCTCCTTTCCTAGTTTACTCGTCGCAGTTAAATGGAGATTTTACTTTAAAGGGACAGTTTTATCTTTCTTCCTTGTGCCGGGTTATGGTTTTCTTTTCAAACAAATCTCGATTTCAGAAGGTTTTGTTGCTTGATAGTCCTATATATATGCCATTACAGGGAATGGCCTAAGGAGTTCCTCACAGGAACGGGTGTCCTTGTCTCCACTTGCTTCGACCCCTAGGGAGACGGGGGGAGAGAAACTCACCATAGGGTAGAAGGGATGAATTACCTGGGTTTGCCACAATGTATACAAACTACCAACTTTGGATACATTTTTACCCTTCAACTAAAAATATGGTGGGCACCTTGCACCACAGGTTTCGGAATTGAGGAGCCTGGAGCTATTTATCTCCTCCTTGCCGCCTAGAAGAGCCCGCTTCTGCTGTTGGACTAAAAGTGCTTTTGTTTCCTGAATTCGTTCCTGTGCCACACATGTTTTTGACAAGCAGCACTGCGAGCCTCTGCTCTTGCTGCAGTCTGCTTCCCCAAGGAGGCGGAGCTTGAATTCGACATGTGACGCATCAAGTGACACGGACTCCACAGAAAAGCACCGCACAGCCACCCTTGCGGCCTTAAGCCCTGGAAGCAGTAAGGGCTGGAGCCGCTGTTGTGCTGTTTGGCTGTGACCTGTGAGTAACCTGAATCGAGGCCTTCAGCTGCTACCTTTACTCACAAGTATTTTTCTAGTTCTCAGGGATTGGGGTGGAGAGTCGGACTCTGGCAGCTCCACAAGCTGTCGGGCGTTCCCTTCCCTGAAACTGAATATTTGTCTTAGTTTCTTTTGATGAATGTGGTCACTTCTAAAAAAGAATTGATTTAATTACGTATTGACTAAGAATACTATCAATTCAAGCTGCATGCAGCGCCAAAGTCCCCGTTTTTATTTTATTTTTTCTTTTAAAACCATCATCAAATTTACCCTTTTTAAGTGAAATCTAATTCAAGTGTCTTTTGGGTGGCGCCTTAAATGCGCCGACGCTTTTACTATCTTAGATCAAGCAAGCTGGCGGCAGTCCCATCCTCCCCACCTCTTGCCCCTCAGAAAAGGAAAGTAATGGGTAGTACGCCGCGTCTGCATGCGGCTTCATCTTCCCGAGTTCTAAAATTGCAAGATTTAAAGCAACGGTAGCATCGTGCGATATACAGGAGATGCTCTCCACTATGGGTAAAGACAAAAGGGTATGTACCAATGACCTTCCCTGTAATTTTGCTGCTACTGATATTCCATCTGCCACAATCCCGTCCAAATCCGTGTGCTCTATTTCGGATATAACAATGCTGAAGGATAGCGAAATTCGAATACAACCGGTTCTTTTGCCGGATTCCAATATTGATCTGAGAAAATTACCATGTGATAAAGATATACAGGCAATAAAAGAAGTGATCACACCGCTGCCGCGGACAGATAATCTTATGCCTGCTAGCAAGCCTTCTGCTATTCCTGGGTCAAATTGCTTAGTAACTCCAGCTGCTCTGTGTGTTGCTTCTATGTTTGGTACATCTTTTAATCCTACGGCTATAGCATTGGTTGATGAGTCTATAAAGGATCAAGGTGAACTTGATCACTGTTCTAATTAATCTTTTATCGATAATAATGTGGCGCCTGAGACAAACTACGAGCTACCTGAAATTTCTCACATCTATTCTGATGATGAGAAAAACATATGTCAGTATCCTTGTATATAGTGCCTACTCCCAGACGGTCTCATATTACACCGAAACCCATCCCTCTTCCCTCCATGCCCCTTCCTCCTTCGCCACTTCCATCTGCTGCATGTCTGTCTTCCACAATACTGGTTGAAACCACCCTGCATGCTATGAATTTGGCTATATAATCGCTGTTTAAATTATTCGAGACCTTGGATGAAAAGCTTAAAATCCAGGATAAACAACTTACTAAATTAATTAGATGGCAATCACAGTTACGCTTACAACTGTTGAAATCATTAAATGGAATTACTCTCATTCCTCCTAAAAAATCAGTTATCTCCTGTTAAATTATTACAGCAGAAAGCAACCAAGGACTCTCCTTTTAACCAATTGGAGAAACCTAAATTGGCCATAGAAAATGTGGCTGCACCTGCCTTGTTTGCCCTGCCTTTATTTCCACAAATTATTCGAGAACTTCACTCCCCTGTTCAGAATTGTGCTCCTGTATGCCCATTATCTAATACTGTGTTGCCTACAGCTTCAGTGAATGAACTACAATCTTCTAAAGAACTATTTACATTTTTTTCAGGTGCTGCCCCTTCTAAACACACTCATACAAGGCCCTTAAGAAAGAAAACTAAAAATCGGCCAAAGCAGCATATTCCCTCTATTGCTAAATCATTTTTGAAAGGATTAAAGCTACTGTCATGATGCCTACCTCCAAGGAGCCAGGTCCGACCAAGCAACCCCAGAGGCAGGCATCATTTCCCCCAGGGGAGTGCCAGCGGGCCCAAGCTGGGGCCCTTTGGACACAGTCCTGGCGCCTTAGGCGCCAGGCTCATGTTGGACCCCTGTCCTGGCGCCTTAGGCGCCAGGCTCATAAAGCTAGACATGTGTTCAAGTGTTTTAATGTGAACTTACCTGATGCAGACCATGCTGCCACATCCAGGCCCTCTTGAGGCCTGAATGGAACTACTTTACCAGTGGGATTACTTTCCAGCCGGGTGTGGTCGGGGAAGGATACATACCTGATCGGAGGAAGGATACACACTTGGAACTTCTTCAAAAGCTATTTAAACCACACCCGATCAGCAACTCACGCTTCGCGTTGTTCTGCTCCTCGCAGCTGGACGCTCATCGTGTCAGCTCCTGCATCTGGACTTCAGCCACACCTGTCAGCATCCTGGGTCACCTGCAAAGGGAGACAAGAGACCTTACCAGCTAAATCTGCACCACGGAGACATCCCCGACGATCCTGAAAGGGAAGACATTATTTTTAAAAGCATTTTGTTACGATCGCTGCAGCGCTGCATTTCACTCACCTTTCCTGGGTTCCTCCATCTTCAGCAGCGATCATCCGGATACAAAGCCACTTCCCAGAGCCTAGAGAAAAAGACAAGAATAAGAGGTGAGAGAAGGAAGGGAATAAGACTTACCTGTTGGGTCCTTCCCATTTCATTTCGGGTCTTGCCGCTTCCAGGCATTTTCCGGACCCCGGCCCCTAGGGGGAAAAAAGACAGACATTGAATGAGCATATGCAAAGACAGTTCCCGAGCGCTCATCCAGAACTAACCTGCCATTTACTGGAACTGGAACTGCACGTTTCACTTCGGGTCGGCGCCATATCTCCGGCATTCCGAACCCCGGCCCCTAAGGGGAAAAAGACATAAGCATTAGCGCTTGCTGCAAGAAGACAATGAACATTATTATTAAGCTTGGACTTTTGAACTTGCAACAGAACTTTTACAGAGCCTTACCTGAATAGTCAAGCTTACCTGAACTCCCATCAATCCTCAATCCAGTGAAGTAACTGGGTTTCAACGTGCCCCTGCATCAGAAGCAGGATGGAGAGCTCATCCTTCCTGACCCTAAGGTGAGACTTCACGGGGAATCGTGGAAGGGTAGCGTGGAGGGTTGGAAGAGAGTGGGAGGCTTGAGCATAACTCAGTAGGTAATATTCCCTTTTCACGCACAGGGGAATATTCCTGCGAGCCGGAGAAGCCAGAGCAGAGGGCCCTTCCTGTCCATCTTCAGAGTCCTGCGCTTCACCATTGAAGAAGCATCAGCACTCGAAGCCAGACCTGCGCCTCCGTGGGAATCAGGTGAGCGTTACAGCTACCTGCCAAAAATAAAATGACCATGGCTGCTAAAGTAGTTCGGGATAAATATACAAAAATCGCTGTTGAGAAAAGCCTAAAAGGGCTTGTAAATGTATAACTTTCAGTTGAACACTCGCCTTTAAATAACATTGTGGCTTTGATTGACAATGAATCTGTTGTATTGGATAATCACCCGAAATTAATTACTGCTCCAAGAGTGAACGATCTATCAGATGCTGAATTGTGTTTAAAACGTGCAGAGTTGCGCAAAGAAATAGACCTTTATCTGGACGTCAAAAGTATGAAACTTCATCTAGCTGAAACTAATGTCTCTGATGGATCTAAACTTAAAGATAGTTCTCTTTCTCAAATTGAAGCAAATAAGCTATCTCAACCTAGATTGCCTTCTATCCTAAACTCTGTACCGCAGCTGCCATCCCTCCCTCCTTTGGCGGTTGCGAATAAAATGGATCAACGTAACTTTTCTTCCATGTCTCCAACCTTAGATTGTATCCTAGCGTCAGCCATTGAACAATACATGTTAAAATATCACCAGACTTCTGGTAATAGTGCTGTTACGTGTGATGAGGGCTGGCAGAAATTACCTTCATCTATTGCTACTTCTAATCTAAAACAAATTATATTTTCTGCCCCTAACTTAAAGCAAATTCCGTCTGGACTCACTGAACAGGTGAGCTCTCATGCTATACCCATTACGAATTCAGAGAGTACTCAAAACAGACAGAAAAAACCTGATGTAAAAAAAAATCTCCATTCACTAATTATTAAATGTAGGCCCTTGCCGTATCATTCTTATGATTTGAATCGTGCTAGCCTTTTAGCCATTTTTGGTGACATATATGCTTTGGAGGATATTAATTCGGGTGACCTTGAACAAGTTGAATTTTTAAATAATAATGATCTGTCTTCAGTGCGGTCCTGGCTCTGCTCAAGAGTGGTTTTAAATACTCTTTGGGCCGCTCGCTCAGCCTTGTGGGATTTGGGTTTCGATTTTGCAATTGACCATCAAAGAAGCTCTGCTATTTCGGTCTCATGTAAAGATGAGCAAGTAACATTGGGCGACTCTACTAAAGCGGATTCTAGCGGTCAACAATGCAAACAGTGTAAATGTCGGTGCTCTGCCTCCCAAGCTTAACGTTCCCCTCGGTAAGCAACTCTCATTATTAAGCTGGAATACTAGAGGCTTCAAACATCTTTTTTTCTGATGCTGCTATTAAACTAAGAGTACGATTTTATACTGCTACAGGAAACATGGTTATCTAATTGCCCGTCTTGAGATGGTTATTACCCCATTTTAAATCCTGCTATTTCTGCTATTAAGGGTCGCCCAATGTCTGGTCTGCTGATGATGAAAACAACTCCATCCATGAGTGTTATCTCACATGAAACCTTGACCCTGTATAACCAGTTAGCCCAATTATCTATTGACGATTGTCAGTATTTTATTATTAATACATACTGGATCCCAGCTGCTTTCTCTACTGACTCCTATTTGCGCTCTCTTGAGCGTTTATGGGAAAAAATATATCAATATAAGAAACAATTGCATATAATTTTAGCGGGAGATTTAAACCTCCATTGTTTAAATAATAGTAAAGCATTATCTGACGATCGACTGCGATGCTGGAATGCGTTTATACAGTCGAAAGATATGTTTATGGTGAATGGTTCATTTCCTGAGGGTTCTCCTCCCCACCCGACATGGAAAAAGGGTAGTTCTGTGGCTACCATTGACTTCATTTATGTTAGCTGTTCATTGTTCCATCTTTTGAAGGGGTTTCAGGTTTTGCCATCTTCGGCTAGTGATCATAAGATGTTGCATCTCCAATGGTCATTGAATTCTGGTAACCAAGGAATTACTCCGCTTGTGTCTTCTATAACAATGGAAGGTACTTTTGATGTAAATTCTAGTTGAAACCGTTTTACGATGGTCCAGCATCAAACTATTGCATTTCACGGATCGCCTTAAAATATCATGTAAAAGCTCGCTAAATGATTGGAATTCCGATTTTGATTATACAAAACTAATGTATCAATTTGCTGGTCTTACTAAGATAACAAGATCTTCAGTTGCCTCACATTCTTACAATCAAAATATGCAGAAAGCGAAAGCTCTATTTAAAAAAAAAACAAGAAATCGGTCCAATCTCTACCAGTTGATCAGCGCTGGGCTGCTCTTAAAGCAATTAAGACCAAACATAGGAATTGGAGTAGAACTTATTGTTCGCTATTATATCAAAAAGATGGTGAGGCAATGTTGGTTAAAGTCTTAACAGAAAACTCTGCAGGATGTTGGTCATTAATAACAGACGCATATAACACCACCCAATGTCAAATGCTGATTAATGATGTTGCTTCTTCCTATGGCTCTCATTTTTCTTGTCTTTATGCTCTTCTCCCTCCTACCAACTGCATACCTTCTGTAAAACTCGAGGGACCTTTCTCAATAGCTTTCACAATAGACGATATTCTTTATTTTATTCACAAGGCTAGTAGATCCCGTGCTCCAGGCCCTGATGGGCTTTCTAATGCCATGTTGAAAGAATTTCCGGACCTATGGGCTCCCATCCTGTTTGAAATCTTCTCTCAAGTTGTAATTACCCAAAAGATCCCTAAATCGTGGTGTACCTCATTGATAGTACCCATAGCCTAATGCGATAGACAATACTCCGCAAATTATAGGCCAATCGCCTTATTAGATGTTCCAGGGAAAATCTTTGCTTCATTAATTTTAAGAGATCTCCAACAATGGATTAACTCATCGAACATGAGAGAGAGGTTTCAGACAGGATTTGTGGCTGGTAAGGGAACGGCTATAAATATAGTCTCTTTGACTGCAATCAAGGCTCTCTGCTGTCAGCAAAGGCAACCGCTATTCGTTGCCTTTGTAGACTTCAAGGAAGCATTTGATTCTATAGACCGCAATCTAATGTTGCATAAACTGCTGTTATTGGGCTGCCTTATTCACTGGTCAAGTTGATTTCTATCTTTCATGAAAACACATCAGTTTATATCCGCCTTACTCGCGATGGGATGTTAACTCCTCCCATCTTAACATATCGAGGACTGAAGCAAGGGTGCATCCTGGCGGCTACTATATTTAACTTATTTATCCTTGATATGGGTGAAAAATGTCAGAATGTTAACTCTGACGCCCCAAACTAGATCAAGAACAGATACCATGGATCCTTTATGCAGACAATCTTGTTTTATTGTCAAAAACTCCAGCAGGTTTGCAACGCTTGATTAATGGATTATCGGAGTATACCGTAGAAAATGCTATGACCATAAACTTAACGAAAACCCAAATTATAATGTGCCAAAAATCGTAAAATGACAAAATACTTTCAATTCAAGTGGTATATAAAAAAGTAGCAAATTCTCTCAACCTCAATATATAGATATTTAGGTATTATGATTAGTCAGGGTAACAATGATAAAGTGTTTCAAAAAGAACTTGAATTGAAACTGCAAACCCTAATCTCCCAATCTAAGGTTATATTATATAAGTTTGGAAAGTTTACATGGAAACATATAATATCATTTTATTCCATGAAAGTCAAACCCATTATTTCGTATGGTTCTGAAGCTGTGTCGATGTTGCCCCGCTTAGTGTGGGATCGATTGGAGGGTAAATACTGGCGCTCAATTTTTAACTTGCCTACCTGTGTCCCCATTGCAATGATTCGTTTTGAATTGGGGCTGCTATCGTTCTACAATACTATTGCATGGAAATCGATAGCTCTGTTGAGGAAATGTATTCTGTCATTACAATGTGTAGACATATCCTGCATTTTAGGTAAATATCTATTATATTCAGATCATCAATACCCTAAACACTGGTTAAATACAGTTCTAAATATTCTTTCTGATGCGGACATCTCCTTAGATACTTTAATCCACAATCCGACGCAAGCTAAAATTAAACTGTATCGGCAAGATTGGATATATACTTTGGAAAAATGCTCCTACTCTAAAGACTGGAATATTGCCCAGTTTGGCCATAAAAAATTTAGAGTTACAGAATATTGTATCTTAAAATATCCGTCTTCAAAATTTAGAGATGACTATATTCGTTTTCGTTTAAATCTGTGGCATACAAAGGATATACTATTTAGGCAAAAACTAATAGATGCCAGTGAGAACATCTGTCGATTTTGTAAGGAGCCTGAGACCACAGAAACTTTGAAACACGTCATCGCTTACTGTCCTGCATTATATGCTATACGTCGTAAATATTATTTTCATTGCTTTAAAGCGCAAATGATAACCTATATGGAAGAATTATGGCTATTGATTTCTGGTGCAAAGAGAATGTCAATTAGATTAGCAACAACAGGTTTTTTAAATGAATTATATCCAAAGTAATTGTGAATGGTTTTATGAGGGGAAGGAGATAAAAAAAATGCTATTAAGTTTTATATACATTGGTTTTTATCAATTGTGAGATGTTATATACTGATGAATTGATTTGTGATATGTTTATATGTTTTTATTCATTTTTGTAATTATTGAAAGGTTGTTTTATACAGCCAAACAATAAATAAAATTTTTTAAAAAAAGAGCCCGCTTTAGCTTGATAACAATAGCTTACCAGGAGCTACCTTTAGCTCCCCAGACCAGCTGCTGGACACACACCTATGTGAATTGATTTGTGTGTATGACAGAAGGGGCCCTAAATAGTGGACAAAAGGATATGTTTGCTTATTTTGTGGAAGTTAGATATGCTGACTGCTAGTTACTAGCTCCTCGTTCCCCATAGGTAGCTCCTGGTGACTGGTTAATGCAGGACACCCATGAGCTGCCTTTTAGCTCCTGCTTTCCAATCTTAATTTCGATCCCTGCACCATACTGATGAGGCAGATATTCACACTTGCGCCAATCGTAAATCCTATGCCTGTAAAAATGTCACTGGTTTTAAATGTGCCAGGTCATATGTGCATTATTGTTCCTGTGCTAGTTAAAAGTAGTAGTCCGATTGCCAGAAAATTATGTACAATCAGTTTTTCTCTTACAACCAGTTAATGCCATCAAATGACACGTTATATTCAAATTATTTCAGAATGTAGCTTAGCAAATCTATAGTGTTCAGAGGATCAGGCTGTTGTTTAATTGTTTCTTGGTGCTGATAATATGGCGTTGAACTTGGCCTTCTTTGTGCCAAGCTGTTTCCGAATTGGCATTCCATTTGTCAGTTTCTTCCATAAAATTGCCATTACAATGCTTAAGTGCAACTACACATTCCAGTTAGTGTCAGGTTTGCCGACTCCTAAATCCACCATCTCTCGCCCTCCCCTTGTGCCTTTTATCCTTTTATGCCTCCTTCACATGGGCACTACACACACATTTGAAAAGAGCAATCCTTGCTCTTGGCAGTTTTCTGAGGCAAAGTGCCAGCACACATGCTGGAGTCCATGACTGGGCTTGTCGGTATGGCAGCAACTATCATGGGCATGCACCTGTACTTCGATGTTGGTAGGAATACCTTTGTGAGATTAACAAAGTTCAAAAGCCTTTTGATGGTTTTCAGCTTGCTCCTTGATCTTAGAATGGGGACCATTCTAAGGAAAAGGCTAATACGATGACCGCCATTTCCTTGTCCCCCTTATGAAAAGCAAAATGTACAAATGTTGCACAGTGAGACTGATTGTGTGTCACAGGGCTTCAGTGGTTTCAAGGCCAGCGCGCAGAAGATGGACATGAGGGTCCCTCTAGCAGGGGCTCACTCTAAGAAGAGACAATGATTGAGTTGTTCAATAACACATCTAGTTCCTCGACTGAAAGCAGAAAAACTGATGGGCAATCTGTCAGCAATAAGAGGCAGGATTTCTCCATGTTTACCAATTTGGCAGCACATTTCAAATGATCCCTGGACTGTGTCTTTAGTTTGGATGGGATAAAAACGTTCTCCCCAATTCCCCCCCTTATTCGCCCCTACCCCCACTACTCCCAATCATTACCCCATTAAACCACCTTTCTTCCAGTAGCTGTATTCTAATGTTGAGTTCCTCAAACAGATATTGGAATGGTTCTATTCTCCCCGGTTTATTCTGAAGGGGCACAAGGGAGGGGTAAAAGCTATCCTGGAACTCTGATTTCAACCAGTAGGTATTCAACATGGTAACTATCCCTCATATTCTTTCTTCATTTCCTGAGAGCAAATGGATGTGTGCACTGTACCTTCAGGCTGTGTCATGCATATCGCTGTTTGGCATCTCCGTCAAAAGTGTTGGTGGTGTGCTGCCCTGAATGAGAGTTCAGGCTTCTCCCCTTCAGTCTGGGATGTGCTACCAGGTGATTATAACTAATTGGTTGCCTTCCTGCAGCTTTGTTTCATTGCATTGATTTGGAGTACCTAATTTGGAGAGTGTTCCTTCCCCCGGAAAGGGTACAGCATTTGTTGAATTTTTGCCCTCCAATGTGTGGGATTAGTCCACAGCTCACAAGTGTGCGGGCTCATGGCTTGTTGAGTGTTGGTAATTCCCTTTGTAAATCCCTGAAGTGTCTTGCCTGCAGCTGGTGAAGCGCTGGTCTCATTGCACGCTCACTCCTTCATTGTTGTAGTCTCTGATCAAGTGAGGGTGGTTGATGAACTGGAAGAATATCCTTGTTAATCTTCTGATGTATCTTGGTGTGGTTAAGACGCAGGCAGGAACTCGGGAACCACACCAGAGCCAGGATTATCAAAAGGTTAAGTCTTCTTTATTGTTTCCGTTACAGTGGGAAAGTAAGACAGGAGATACAGTGATGTGCCTCTGCTTTCCTTGGCTCTCTCCCTGTCAGTCCCTAACCGTCCTCCTTGGAACCCTTACACTCACCTCATTCCAAGCCTCGCACCAACATTCCAAGCTCCACTGCTCACTCAGATAGTCACACAGCACACATAGCAGATATTATGCTAGGATACCACAACATCCCCCTCCTTTGAAGAAAAGGAAAAGTATAACCAGACATGTGTATAAAAGGAATTTGCCCTCGAGAAACAAAACGCCTTATGTCCTGGTCTGCCCCCAGGACCTCAGGGCTGCCACCCCTAAGCACAACCTGCTCTCTCTGAGCAAAACAACATCTAACTCACCTAATCAAACTGTAAAAAACCTCTTCTCCCTCTGTAAGGGCCTGCCACACCCAAACCCTGGATCTGCCACGTCCTGGCACAACCTCACCCTAATACAGGACACTCCCATCGCTGTAAATAGAGCAGACTCACTACATTCAACATCCTATAAAATTATCAAAAACAAAACACATGAAGATTAACTAAGGTCTGGATGACACTAACTTAGCTTGTAACCATCCTAGCCACTAACAAAATCACCACCCCTCTCCTCACATATAACAGAAAGGAAAATGTTAGGATAGGGGTGGTGATGTTGTTAGTGGCTAGGATGGTTACAAGCTAAGTTAGTGTCATCCAGACCTTAGGTATTCTTCATGTGTTTTTGTTTCTGATAATTTTATAGGATGTTGAATGTAGTGAGTCTGCCCCCCAGGACCTCAGGGAGTGTCCTGTATTAGGGTGAGGTTGTGCCAGGACGTGGCAGGTCCAGGGTTTGGGTGTGGCCAAAATCGGCACCAGCTTCAGTAGAGTTCAGCTCGATACCCAGCGCTTCTCCATGCTGGTACTTTGGCGTCCGAGTTTCTCTCCTTCATTTCTTCTCCGCTCTCCCACCTAGCTTCAGGTTCAAAGAATCCTCGTCGACAAATTATGTATCTTGGTGTGGTTAAGACGCAGGCAGGAACTCACGAACCACACCAGAGCCAGGATTATCAAAAGGTAAAGTCGTCTTTATTGTTTCAGTTACAGTGGGAAAGTAAGACAGGAGATACGGTGATGTGCCTCTGCTTTCCTTGGCTCTCTCCCTGCCATTCCCTAACCGTCCTCCCTGGAACCCTTACACTCACCTCATTCCAAGCTTCGCACCAAAATTCCAAGCTCCACTGCTCACTCATATAGTCACACAGCACACATAGCAGATATTATGCTAGGATACCACATCTTCCCTTCAATCCTCGTGACTAATCATTATCCATCACAATGGGTTTGCTGGTAGGAGAGCAACCTTAGATCTCCCAAGTTTACAATTTGTGGAGTACACAGCACAAGGAGGCCCATATAAAACATGTTGGTACTCAAGACCATGTTTCTGGCTCTGAAACTTTTGTACCATCAATTGCATGCCAAGGAATGTTTATTTTAACAGACTGCACCACTGGAATGTTTTGTACAAACAAGCAGACCACAAGATATCCTTCCCTTTGTTGGCTGGCCGTCATTTATCGCGGGTGCATAGCAA
The DNA here is from genome assembly GCF_040938575.1 of Ambystoma mexicanum. Lineage (NCBI taxonomy): Eukaryota > Metazoa > Chordata > Amphibia > Caudata > Ambystomatidae > Ambystoma > Ambystoma mexicanum. The sequence continues at coordinate 1,216,961,930 of NC_090923.1, read as the reverse complement.
ACGTTTTTCTGGTAACAACACACTTGGCAGGAGAACTCGATGTCCAAGCAGATGAGCACAAAGAGTAGTCGTGCGCGGCAGCTATGGGATTTGTCCTCTTCCGTAGTTCAAATATTATTTTCCATGTGGGGTTCTTTTCTGCTGCTTCTGCTTGCCTCCCATAAAACCCAGAAGGGAACACTGTCTGGAGGGTCCCATGGATCATCTCACTGCCTAACACGGTCCTTCTTCCATTGGATGTTCAATTCCTGTATGTGTTCCCGCACCACTTTCTTATGTGGTGCAGAGTAAATGGAGGCTGAGCTGTTTCTGGCATCAGATTTGTAATGGCCTGGTTTTGCCCAAGCAGGTCTTGGTTTTCAGATCTTCTGGAGCAGACCTATTGCCTTCGCTTCCATCGTCCCCTGAAGAGGGATCCTCTATTGCAAAGAGGGGTGACTGTGGTTCTTCAACCAATTTCTTACCACCCTACTATATCCCCCTCCCGCTTCCTGGAACACTGCAACCACCCCGTTTTGAGCTTTACTTCCTGCTCGATGAGGCATTGCTCTTCAGATCTTTCGGCCTTTTTCTTTCTCAGGACATTATCAAGGCAGCAAGGAAACATTCAATGGGTGCTCAGTTCAAAAGCCTTGAGAACAGGATTCTGTTTCTGACATGTGGACAAAGGTGGTCACCCACAGAAAGCTTCTGGTGCATTTTCTGTCCTTCGTGGCTCACTTGGAGAGTTCACCTATCAAACCTAATTTCTCAACGTGGGCCCAGACGGGTGTATGATTTATTTGAAAATATTTTACCTAGTGTAGATTTCACTGAATCCATTTCACCGAAAAACTAAATTCTACTTTTTATTTTTTATAATGCGGGGGGAGACTCCCTGCAGCCCCCCTCGCCCCTCCCTACCCGAACGTATACCCTTACTCCACACCCCACCTATTATGCATTAGACATACACTATTTAATCTATCATTTTTGTTGAAATAAATGAGGTGAAATCTCATTAGGTAAAATGGTATTCAGTGAAATCTACAGTAACAAGCCGAGACTCCTTGCTAGTCAACCCTGTGCTGTGGTGAAAACCTTTCAATGGCTTGGTAAAATGTTCCCTAGCTGTAGGCTAGTGTTGTAAAGGCTGCCTTCCTCGTGGTGCTTAATTCAGTGCGTTGTCGGAGCTTCAAGTGTACTGTAGCTCACAGCCAGATTTGGAATTCAGTAATGAGAAGGCTGCCTTTTGGTATGCGTTGGGCTTTTCTCTCCAATGTTATTTGAACATTCCATATCAGTTACAAGATTTTCTGAACGTTTTTTCAGACCTTCAGTGGCTGAACGAGGCCCACATAATTTGCACTTTGCTAGAGCTGTCACTCTATCTGGAGTGCACTAAAGAGCTGCAGGTTTTTTAGCATCTTTTTTTGCCGCATATGGATGTGCTGCTTATGGTTGAAAGCTGCAAAGCTACTATAGCAGACTGGATTGCAGCCTGTATCCTAGAATGTGAAACCAGAATGTTTATTTCAGCCTTGACGCCCCATGCATACAGATAACACTTTGTACATGCTTGCATGAGAACCATGCATAAAGCATGGGACTTAAATCCCAGGTTTTCCTCCCTTGAACACATTTTTATTCTATGTTAAAAGCCACAGTCTTAAAATGTCCCACAACTAATAAATATATCGCCCTGCACATACAACAGGCCAACCGAATACTAATGCTTAGAAATCGATAAACTGAAGCTTATTTTACTGAGACACAAGATTACAAGTTTATTCTGCATTTCCACACTTCAAATATAAAATTCAAAAGCCCAAGCACTGTCTCCTCATTCGATGTTGCTTTATTTAAATTAAAAAAGCCTCACTAGATGACCTATTGCCCTGTCGTTTGAAGACCAGCCAACACTTTATGGCAATCGAGTACCAAAGGCCCAGAAAAGAAATATTGTCTATAGTTGTTGAACAATGGTGGCATTTGTCTGTATTTTGTCCTCTGACCCAACTTCACATATGGTCAGCCTGCAGTAAAATGTGTAGCCAAAACATGTAGAAAATGTCAATAAACTGTTACATAACCAAATACACTTCCCGCTAGAGTGTCTTTAGATATAATATAATCCATTATGCAAGTGCATCTAAGTTTTAGCAAGCATTTCCCGGATGGCCCAACCCTTATATTCTGCCTTGAGGGTAATGGTAATGTTTATTTATAAAGCACCTATACACAAGGCAAGTGTTTCAAAGTGCTCAAGGAGGGTGGGAACATGCGGAAAACAGTTGATCAGAGCCCTTGAATTTCTGAGACCATGATAGTCTGCACAGGCAGAGTAAGTGCATATAACACAGTTAACAGTTGAGACACAGGAACTAGGCCTGACAACGATTCTGCAGTTTTAAGAAGTGCAATTAAGGGGTGAAGACCAGGGAGACCAGACAGACGATCTTCAGGCACGGTGCGTTCTGATTGTGCAAGTGCACAGATGGTTACAGGGGGCCGGGGTGGTCCAAGTGCACCCAGTCGTTGGAGACTGGGTTAAGTGCAGAGAGAGAGCCTGTCTCTTGGGTCATTTCTCTGAGGGCTCGGGAGGGACACTATTTACGTAGGCAACCTTGCCGATAGGTAGGTCCCAGGCCCCAATAAGCCTTGTGGACAATGCAGAGGGTATTGAACTTGATCCTTGCAGCCACAGGGAGCCACTGAAGGGATTTCAGTGCCAGAGAAATGCAGTCCCTGGGCTTGAGGCCAAGAATAAGTCTTGCGGTTGTGTTCTGGACGAGTTGCAGAGGGTGCAGGGCAGAAGCAGGGAGGTTGTGGAAGAGGCTGTTGCAGTAGTGGAGCCTAGAGAGAACCAGGGCTCTGGAGACAGTGAGCTGCTGGTGGAAAGTGAGAAAAGTTAGTGTACCTCTGAGGAGGTGCAGCTGATAGTTAGAATTTTTAGAGATGTCCGAAATGTTAGAGCGTAAGTAGAGCCTAGAGTCAAAGATGGCCCCAAGGTCTTTAGCCTCGCAGGTGGGTGCATGACTAGGGCCAAGGGACGCCGGCCAGAGTGAAAGTGCAAAGGCGGGAGCAGGGGTCTCAATGTGAACGATCACAGTCTTATGAGCGAGGAGTCGACTGAGGGTAGCCTGAAAGATAGTTGCGTGTCATCCGCGTAACACTGGAGGTTAGAGGGGAAAGTGTCAATCACACATGCCAAGGCAGTCATATAGAAGTTGAAAAACCATGGGGATAGGTTAGATCCCTGGGGAGCACCACTGGCTGAGAGAGTGATAGTCTAGTGAAAGGCTCAGAGTTCCTCCTGGGATGGGCGGTCGGAGAGAAAGGAGGTTAACCACGCCAGAGCCTGACCTGTGATTTCCGGGGTGTCCGAAACGTGCAATCAGGATGTTGTGGTTAACCATGTCGAAGGCAGTGGAGAGGTCAAGGAGAATGAAGACCGAGGGGGAGTGTTAGTGTCAAGGTTTGAGAGCCGGTCTTCACGGTTGTTCAGAAGAGCAGTTTCTGTGCCTCTGGATGCTCTAAAGCCAGACTGATGGTTGTGGAAGCACCCAATAGATCCAGTGTGGAGGGTCAGCTGAGAGAGACAACTTCTCCAGGTGTTTGCCCAGGAAAGGAGTGATGGAGATAGGGAGGTACTTTGCCGGAATGGAGGGGTCGGCAGAGGGTTTCTTAACAAGAGGGATGGACAAGGGAGTGCTTAAGAGTAGTTGGGGAAAACTCCAGTAGAAAAGGAGAGATTACAGAGATCAGTCAAGGCTGGGGTGAGGGAGTCAATGTTGTCCTTTAATGGTTTTGGAGGGGCAAGGGACCACCTGTTTGGATGAAGCCTTCATAGACTGGACTTGTCTGGCGACCTCATTGGGTGAGCGAGAAAGGAGGGGAAGTGAAAGGGGGGCAAAGGAGGAGGCGGCAAGGGAGGCTCCAGTGTTGGTGTATGCTGTGGTGTGGAAGGGAGGGAGGAAAAGATGTCTTGGGTTTTTGTGATGAAATGTTCAGCCAGGGCCGAGCAAAGGTCCTGGGTGGGTGTGACAGAAGAGGATGCTGCTGGATTGGCCAGTTCTTTACGTACTATGAAAAGTTTGGTCGTGCTGCTTGATGCCACAGAGAAGCAGGCTTGAATAAAGGCTTCCTTCTTGGAGTGGATGCAGAGTCGATATTGCCTTTGAATTAGGCAGCAGGTCAGTTTGTCAGTGTATGCCGGACACTAATTCAATTTCCGCTCAGCTGCTGTGCACTTGCATTTTAGGGCAGCCAGATCAGAGTCGTACCAAGAGTTTCACTTTTTGGAAGGCTTCAGTCGGATTCTCTTGACGGCAGGCAAGTGTATCAAGAGTGTTGGAGATGGAGAGATTGAGGTTAGCGAGGCCTGTGTCGGGGTGGGAATCAGCCACAGGAATGGGAGGACGAGAGTAGGTGGAGGCAAAGGCAGCCACTGTCACCTTTCTCATGGGTCTGGGCAGGACAAAGAGTGAAATGTGGGGAAATGTCTCTCTGTGAAAAGAACAGTGAGCTAAAGACTTGGTTGAGAGACTCCCAGGGGCCATCCACCCAAGAACAAGTCAATGGGCTGTGTTCGTGCTGGCAGAGAGTTACCCAGACTACCCCCTTCCCCCTCCCGTTTTGCATTTCAGAAGCATTTTCTTATGGGATCCTAGTTCACACTAAATACTACAATTAACCCTGAGGCAGGCCTCAGATCTTTGGGCTACGGGTTGCAAGCCCCAAATCAGACCAATCCTATTCAGCTTTAGATTGGTTAGTGCCCCAGAATTTTCCAAACAGGGATACTATTCTGGAAATCATGCACTCGTCGGGTGGATCTGTATCATTCCTCCCTTTACCCACAGGAGTTGCACCTCCCCTCATAAATATCGGTGGTCAGAGAAGCAAAATAGGGATAATTATAATGAACATCTATGGTTATAGCAAGTGGCACCTCAGAGGGGAAGAATATCTGCTTGGGAGGTTGACAGTGGCTTTAAATGTTACTTGACAATATTTCTATTTCCCCCCGAGTTACAGGCAGCAGGTTAGGTGTCCTATTCTTGATGTCCTATTAGATGTTGACTGCCCCTTTTCCCCCACCCTTTGCCCTCGAAAGTCCCTTTTGAAATTCTCAAACATTGCTCCCCAATTCTTTAATAGCTAGGCTGACTTTAAATTGATTTGCACTCCTCCTTGGAGTATGTCCCATAAGTATGTGGGAAAGACTATGTTCTAGGTGTACAATAGTCTGCTGTGAGTCGCAATGTTTTTTTTAGTCTGGGTTATTTTTCCCAGGCTAGAAGCACTTGGAAGCTTGCTAGTAACGCTAATTGGCATGATTACAGCCATAGTTGAACTAGTTATCAAGCTCACTTCAATATTTGCACAGTCATTTCAGACCATGTGTACTTTTTGTCACTGTTGGGCATGAATTTAAATTGGTCAAATGTCTCCCTGCACACTCCGCTAAGGTCATCATTAATGTTTACCTAAATGGCACCGTCTTGGTCCAAGGCCCTCACGCCAACCTTCTCCTCTTTGTTAGATGCTTCCCGTGCCTTATCAATTTCCTTTCTTCCCCTGCTGTCCCTTCTCTCCCTTCAAAACTGGTATCTACAGGTGCGCACCTATTTATCTAAAAAAGCTCAATATTACACCATGTGATGCCTTTTTAAATAATTATTTAGGGTGCAGGGCAGGAAAACCGACTGACACAAAGTCTGAAACTAAGAAGCAAAAGAAAAAAAGGTTCTACTCTAGAAACACTCCCGTCCCCTGCACACCAACGCTGAATGAATCAGTCAAGAGAAGTTTTAAGTGTTATCAAACAAACGTCAGATGTTTACTTATCAAGAAATAGTGTTCAGTGGTACATTCAATGATTATCGTACACCAAGTGGTTTAACACAAATATATAAATACAAAAATACAGAGTAGACACTTTATTCTTATGCTTCTTAGTTTCAGACTGTCAGTCTGTTTTCCTCCCCTGCACCCTAAATAATTAAAGGCATCACATTGTGTAATAAGCTTTTTTTTATTTATAAATAGTTGTGCATCTATAGATCCCAGTTTTGCAGTTGTTCTTCACTAGTTTCACTAGTGACACATACCACAGGTAGAACCCACCTGTTTAGAAAATATTGTCTTTTAAATGAAATAACTGACAAGCATGCAACTACATTGGCTTTTTCTAATGAGGAAGCCAAGAGAATATTAGCATTTGATATGCCAGACAGAGAAAACTGCAGGTAGGCAGGAAGATCCAGGTAGACTAATTTCTAAATTGGAGTTAATTGACGTGAAATTTCTCAGACGCTACACGCTTCAACTTTAGTTGAGTATTGCAACTCGCAACGTATTCCCAGAAGACTCAAGTATATCTCTGTCCAACACTTTTCATGGACAATAAAGAATGTATAATCAAATGGGACCAAATTCTCAACAAATGTTCCCTTGACCTTCTCCTTCTGACAATAGAGGAATAAGCAAAATCTCTCGTAACCATTGATTTAGAAGTTACACAGCTTATATAACAACTCAGTAAACTCAAAACAGAGCAAGACCGTAAATCTAATTTGGAAGATATAAATGGCAAATTAGCATCTTAGAAGAGTGATATTGAACAAGGCAAATTGAGGAAATACAAAAGCGATATGTTTGATTACCTCAATGACAGTCTATACATGGCAGGAGTATCACGCACAACGCAATAAAAAAGATTCCCTAATCCACGCCCTAACTCACCCGCCTCAGAGAATAGTAGTGAAGGTAGCATTGGCGAGGCAATCCCTGGCAAGAAACCACCTTCGCAACCACAAGGCCAGGACATCAACTTTCTCTTGATGGCTGTCCCATCACAGTCGAATGTACCGGTTGGCATCTCGCTTGTCTTTTTTCTTTAAAAAAAAAAACATACGTGGGCACAAGGTCAAAAAAGAAAAACAAATGAGTTGAAACATTGTAATGAATATCTCCAGTAAAACTTTGACATCTAATCAAAAACAGTCTTAATAAAGGATTATCCTTTGTCCCAACATCCAATACATCATTATTTAAAGAAAAAGTAAACCACCATTTGTTGATATGTAAGGTTAAACTTAAATTGTTTTTTGCTACTCAAATGTCTGATGTTCGTGAGGAAGAGGTGGATGAGAGACTAGAATTAAAACCAAAAAGTTTCTTTGATTTCCCCCCCCCCTATACAGAATCCAGTTATTAAATTGTTTAAATACAATGTGGAATGGGATCGAAGTAAGATTAAATACACTCAGCGAACTCCCTTTAACATTAAAGACTCTCAATTGAATGAAATTTAACATTTGTCAAAAAATGTAGACCTCACTCTTAAGCCTGTGGAGGAGGAGGAGGAGGAGGAGGAGGAGGAGGAGGAGTAGTAGTTGTCATGGACACGAGTTTCTACCATAACCAACGTAATTAAATGCTCAATGACGAGTCAACGTATGTTCCTTTTGATAAGGATCCCACAGCAGTAATAACCTTGATTGAGACCTGTGATTAATGCCTTTTTAACGACTGGATTAGTGACAAAACCAAGTCTTTTTTGCTTAAAAAAACATCCTATCATACCAGTTTTCTATGGATTACCAAAAATTCACAAAAATCAACATCCCCTTTTAGACCGATTGTTGCGGGTACAGAGTATCCTGTATCCACTATCTACATACATTGACAAGGCATTACAACCTCTAGTACAGGCCATCCCAACTTATCTGAGGGATACGACTGATTTCTTAACTACAATTGGTGACATCAGATGCTTGTCAGCAGACTGCATACTATTCTCCTTGGACGTATGCAGTCTGTATACACCAATCCCTCATAGTGAGGGGATAGAACAGTGGAATGGGTATTATTGCAATCCCATGATGTAAGTTGTGAACGACAACTCATAATTGAATTCATAACGATTATCTTGTACAACAGTTTCTTCAGGTACCATGGAAAGTTCTTTGCACAGGTTTCTGTAACGTCTATGGGGTCAGCAATGGCCCCTGCCTATGCAAATATTTTCATGTACCTATTTGAAAAGACACATGTTAGATAAGTTGAAATGGTCTTCGAAGATTGTCATCTGGAAAAGATTCATCAATGACATTTTCGGCATTTGGTGTGGATCTAAAAGTGAATTAGAGGATTTTTTTTTCTTTACATGAACAGTGTACATTCACGTATAAAATGTACTCTTGAGATCGGGGAGCCACTGCTACATTTCCTTGACGTGCAATTGTCCACTGTGAATAATGGTATTAAAACATCTTTATATCATAAGCCGAAAGATGTCAACCATCTTTTACACTTCGCGAGTTTCCATCCAAGGGCTATGATGTCAAGCCTTCCATATAGGTAAGCCTTAGGATTGAAGAGAATTATTTCGGATATGGATGATTTTGAAACTGAATGTAACCTTCTTACGCATACATTTTCTACCCGGGGTTACCCTGAGAAAGTGGTAGAAGATGCACTATTAAGATCGACACAGATTACTAAACCGATTACTAAACAACAACTCTTCACCCCTAAGCCAAAAAACAGAAGCAAATTCCATTCTACATTTTTCTAAATTTTCCAGGCAAAGTTATCATATCAAAAACATTTTACAGAACTGGCCTATCTTACATCATGACCCAATACTCTTATTTATAGGCGGGGGACTAACTTGAGAAAGAGAGACTGATTAAAGCTGAAATGGGCCCTAGACGAGACCAGATGGTGATAAGATCTAAAAAAAAGGGCACATTCGCTTGCCTCTCATGCAGCCATTGCAATAACATCATTAAGGGCAATTGTATTATGCATCCACAGACTGGCAAAAAGATCACATTGAAGCATTTTGCAACTTGCAGAATGACTGCTGTTATTAACAGTATTAAATGCCCATGCGGTCTTCTATATTTTGGCCTTTGGGTCGACTTAGACAGTGAATACTGACCTGGGTGTTGATGGAGACCTTTTATGTATGTTGTCCTGTGAGCTTATAGATGGCACATCTTGCACACCTTTGGGTAAAAATTGCTAAAATAAGGCGCTTCAATAAACCAAGAGCGTTACAATTTTGAGTCTGAATTTGTGATTTCTCAACATATGAAATAGCCCTCTTTTTTTAAAAAACTAACTCCTGGCTTTCATTGACCTAATTCCTACCAATGAGTATCACCGACCCTATAATCTTACTATGCTTACACTATGACCAGATATCTCATGGCACTATGAGAATGAATTGCTCCTTTAACCTCAAATATCTTTACACTACGTTAAGATCTGTCTTCCAAATGTGTGTTTGAATCGAAAGAGCTTGGGGCAATAGACTCTGCATGTTTGTGCACTCTTTCAAAAATCTGGCCCCTAACTTCTGGAATTTAAATACGTAATTGCCAATAACCTCTCTGGAAAATTGAATTTAGAAATGTGCCCAGTAGACGCTGTGCGAAAATTGCATTTAGAAGTGTACCCAATAACTTCTGCAAGAGTTACACTTAGAAGTGTGCCCAGTAGCATCGCTGATGAATTGAGTTTAGAAATGCTCCCAATAGCCTCTGCATGGAAAATTGTACTTAAAGGTTTGCCTAGTAGCCTCTCTGTGGAAAATAGAACTTAGAAGTTCGCCCAGTACCCTATCTGGGAAAGTTGCATTTGAAGTTTGCACACTGAAAGAGCATATAACCATTCATACCACACCCCACGCTTACTCTCTCCTTTACATCACCACTCAACTAGAACACAGGGATACTATGACACCATTCGGTATAACTGTTCTCATACGAACATCCGCCGCTTACTCCACATCATTCTATGTAAACACTGCTGGTCTCACACCCTCAGCCAGGCGTTTTCCCCAGGCCTAACGCAGCCACATCCGTTCCGGATGAATCCTGCCGGAACGAACACATTCTCCTGATCTCTCAACCACCACACCTACCGACAAGAACCAGCTATTACACGTGTACCGCACGAGCTGCACACATATCCGGTGCACACACGCACCTTTTTGACTCTCCCTTCTCTCTCTACTGATCTGAACTTCGGTTCCCAAGGGCGTTCAACCTACCAGCGCCTTCAGACCATACCAATGGTATATAAGGCGCTATATAAGTGCAAAATAACAATAACAATAACAAACAACCCGTTCAGCCCGTGAAAGGTCGATGGAACATAAATCTAATGTGTGATGCAAAAACGAAAAATCGCCAGTTGGAAGACATTTCACAGCACATAGACACAATTTAGCTCAAATCCAATTTCAAATCCTTGAAGTTGTCAGGAAACCACCACAAGGTGGTGATTATAATAGATTACTTGCCCAACGTAAGATGTTCTGGATCTATCTTCTGGACACTGTCCACCCCAAAGGTCTCAATGAAGAGTTTTCATTAAACTGCTTCATTTAGATATATAACATTCTGGGGTAATGATTTTCAAAATTGACTATCATATTGGAACTACTGAAATTGAATACCATATGCAAGTAAATGGCAAGAGATAGCATCAGAAAGCGGCTGTCCACTTCATGCTTGTGCTATATTGAATCATAAATCCTGTGCTCTTTTGACCGCATTTTGAAATCAATGGGCCGTGTTGGATCAAGATTTTGTTGCCCACGACCATGATGTTAGTGTTTTTCCAAACGTCTGTATTTACATTTGATCTAGAACAGGCAGCAACTGATATTGAACGTCTGGTATGATTTTGGGACAAGAGTATGATGTTTTTGCTTCTATTGTAGTCTATTTGCAATACTTGTTTGAGCCACGGGCTGATCAACATTTAAGCTTTCACTCTCTCGATGTCTATTGGCAGCGTCTGCGTGACGCAAATGATGTCATTACAAGGCCTTTTCGGCGCGTATAAAATCATGTGACTTACACAGTCACGAGTAATTGGACTGGCATTCATTGGACGGTTTGATCTATAGTTGCAAATTACTAAGGCATGGTGGAAAAGTCACATGAGTTTGATATGGGACCATGGTCAAATAATTGTTTAATGTTGAAGTATTGTTAGACGAACGGACGTATCTGATGAATTATTGCGAGATTGTAATACTTGTGGAACTTTCATATGAACTTATAGGCCTTTTCTGTATATCTTTCCAGATTGTTTTGCTCCTGAAGAAGGGGTTGCCACCCCGAAACGCTTAGAGCAAACATTGAATCTGGAACTCCACTTTATTGCCTTCATAATCTACAGGAGACTGATGTTTTCTTCACTCACCTGTGTTTGATTTATGTATTTTTGTATTTATATATGTGTTAAACCACTTGGTGTATGATAATCATTGAATGTACCTCTGAACACTGTGTTTCTTGATAAGTAAACATCTGACTTTTGTTTGATAACACTTCTCTTGACTGATTCATTCAGCGTTGACGGTGTGCAGGGGACGGGAGTGTCTCTAGAGTAAACACTTTTTTTCTTTTCCTTCTCTCCCTTCCTCGGCTTCCTTACCTCCCCCCTCTGCTTCCTCCTTGGCTACCTTGCCCTCTCCTCCTTCCTCTCCTGCCCCCCCGCCCTTGGGCTCCGTCTACACCTCCGCAGGGCGTACCTCTGATCTGTACCCCTCCCCGGAAGTCCTTCAAGGATGACAACCTTCTCCACATTGCCACTCTCAACTCTCGCTCACCTGTCACACTCCTCTGAAATCTGCTGCCTACTGGAAGAACTTGACCTCTATGTCCTCAGGCTCACCGAAACATGGTTCACAGCCAGCTCTGTCACAAGCTTTGGCACTCTCCTCCCATATGGCTACAAGATCCTCTCTGCGCACAGATCCAGCTGTTCCAGAGTGGGTGTAGCCCTGATCTTCCCTGAGTGGATTCCTGCCTCTGTCATTCCTATGCAGGCCTGCTCTTCTTTCGAATGCCTTGTCTGCAGTCTTACTCTCTCTCTCGCCTGGCCACTTTTGCCGTGGCTATCTATCTGACCACATGGTCAGATCACCTTCTCTGAGTGGGCGGACCTCTCCTCCTCCCTCCTGGCTTCAAGCACTCAACTCCTTCTTCTTGGGGACCTCAACATCCATCTGGATGCTCCCTGTTCCTCCTGGACTCTTCAGCGACCTCTGTGATTCTCTTTCAATTCTCCTTTCTGACCCGACTCACTCTGCAGGGCACACACTGGATGTTCTCATCTCCTCTGACCTCCCCCTCTCTATCCCTCTGACCACTCCTCTCTCCTGGAGTGATCACTCCCTCCTTTGCTCCCATCTCTCCCTCTCTACCCCTCAGGCCAGGCCAACTCCAACACTGCCCCCTACCTTCTCGGTCATCCGACCCATGAAGCGTGTGTCAGTTGAGGCTTTCGCCGTCACTTTCTTTCCCTCTGCTCTGGCTGACACTCATCCGGACGTAGCCTTTTCCATGCTCTAATCTTCTATCTGATACTTGATGCTCTTGCTCCTGTCATGAGGATCAGCATGAAGCCCAAAGTCAAGTGCAACTCTTGGTACGACTCCGACACAGCTACCCTTAAATGAGAGTGTAGGGTGGCTGAGAGGAAATGGTGGGTCTCGTGTACATCCATTGACAAATTGGCACGCCGCCTGCTCCAAAGGCAATACCGGCTCCTTGTCCGAACTATGAGAGCCCACAGCCAAGCCTGCGTCTCTGCGGCATCTAACTACTCTGCCAAACTCTTTAAAATCTGCAAGGAGAGGCCAACCATGCTGCAGTCTCAATCTCTCCTGTCGCCTCCCGGGCCCTTTGCACGGCCCTTGCCTCTCATTTCCTCTCAACCTACGACATCCTGTCCACCGTCTTGTTCTCTCCGCCTCTTCCCCCTTCACTCTCCACTACCTCTGGCCCTCATGCAGCCACCCACCCTCCCTCTTACTCCTTGCCTCTGTTCTCCCCTAACAAGATTTCCAGACAAGTCAGATCTTTGAAAGTCTCATCGAAACAGCTTCTTCCCTGTTCGTCCAAAACCATCAAGCACCACATTGACACCCTTGCTCCTCCTCTGGCTGATTTCTGCAACCTCTCCTTCCCCTCTGGAGCCTTCCCGTCCCCTCTGAAGCACTCTTGTGCACCCTCTTCTCAAGAAACCAATGGCCGACCCCCTCATGCCAGGCTAGCTATAGCCCGATCTCTATCTCTCCTTTCTTGGGCATACTCCTGGAAAAGCTGGCCATCTCCCAGCTTAATCTTCACACCGATTCTCTTGGTTGTCTACATGACCATCGGTCTGGCTTCAGACCTGCCAAAAGCACAGAAACTGCTCTCCTGAACATCCCGTGAAGACCTGCTCTCCAACGTCGACTCAAACATCCCATCTGTCTTCATCCTACTCGATTGCTCTTCTGCCATTGACATGGTAAACCATGCCATCCTGCTCAACCTGGGTGTCATCGATCCGGGCCTGGCTGACCTCTCCTCTCTAATCGACCCTCCCAGGTCCAACTTGGGTCCTCCCTTTCCTCTATCTCACTCTTTACCTGTGGTGTTCCCCAGCGGTCTAACTTCTCTCCCTGGCTCTTCAACCAATACCTGGCACCTCTTGCCCACCGCATTGCTCTTCTCTGCTCCACCAGTGCTATGCGGATGACATCCAGCTCGCCTTCGGGCTCCCCTCTGCACCTCTTCTCCTTCGCTCATCCCTGACAGTCTGTCTGCTATCCAAGAGTGGTCTGCCTTAATGCCAGTAAGACGTAGATTCTCCGCATCGGCACACCTGCACCCTCCTTTCCTGTCACTCTGGCCGGCCTCCCTTGGCCCTTTTCCTGCTCCCACCTGTGAGGCTAATAACCTCTGGGTCATCTTCGACTCCACACTACCCTTTTCTCCTCACATCTCTAAGAAGTCAAACTACCAACTGCACCTCCTCAGAGGTATTCTTCCTTTCCTTGCCCCAGAAGCTCACTGTCTGCAGAGCTCTGGTTCTTTCTAGACAGGACTACTGCAACAGCCGCTTTCCCAATCTGCCTGCTTCTATTCTCTGCCCTCTAAAACTCATCCAGAACAGGACTGCGAGACTTGTCCTTGGCCTCATTCCTGGGGATCGTATCTCTCCAGCCCTGAAATCTCTTCATTGGCTCCAAATGGCTGCAAGGATTACATTCAAGACCCTTTGCATTGTCCACAAGGCTTTGTGGGGCCTGTGTCCACAATACCTTCAACTCTCCCTCCTTAAATAACTTCATACCTGAGCTCTTCGCTCCTCCACCTCAAACTCCCTCAGGATTAGTTGCATCTCCAAGCAACAAGTTGGGGGTAGATCTTTCCTCGGCTGGGGCCTCCCTCTGGAACAGCCTCCATGCCTCTCTGAAATTTGAGGAGGACCATCTTCGGTTCCGGAAACACCTTAAGACCTTCCCCTTTGCTTCTACTTTTGCTCTTCCTCTCCCCTGCTGATCTGTCTTGCTTCGGCACTGGGCAACTGTTTACCCTCTGATTTTTGGGCCCAGGTCCCTGCCCACCCAGCCACACACCCGTATGGCCTCCTGGCAACCCTTGCACTTGGGTCTGTATCTGCAACCCCCACAGTCACCTTACCTGCACTTATTAGACAGCCCTTGTCTGCACTTTAACCTTGCACTTGCCACCTGCACTATCTGTTGTTTTTATCTTGTGTTAAGCACTTTCCACTCCCCCACCCCTTCCAACCCTCCTTGTACTTCCCCCTTCCCTGCACTTGCGCATTCTCAATGTCACCGGGCCTAGTAAGATCGTTGTTTTGTCCTCCCTTGTTCCCTTCCCTTGCCACGCTCTGAACTACTTGTGTGTGAGCACGCTACGAAGAAAATATCACATCACATAATGTACAAATTGGTTGGTTTTGCCATACCTGTAACATAAAGGGAGTGCTTGAAATAGCTTAACAGTTGTGCCCGTCTCCATTTACAGTAAACTCTGTCAATGTAGGATCTTTAGGACTAAATGTACATTCGAAGGGATTGTGTCCTCCGACGTATTCCACATTTTTGACAGTAATTGTCACAGCTGTGCTGCTTCGGTAAACCTTTTCAGCATCCGCGTCCTGCGTGGATGACGTCGATACACTGTCCCTTAAGGGCCTCCGTCGATGGTCAACGTCACTGGATGTTATATCTAGGTCGCATGACGTCCGTAGCCTCAGTTCCGTTTTTTTCCGTGAACGTGTTCGCTTTGGAATCTCCCCACGCCTCTGTTCTTCTATCTTGATTCATGTCGTCTTCTTCTACCCCAAAGTTGGGCTTCTAAAAGTGTCGGGACTGCGGTTCCAAAATGATCATTACAGACCCGCACAACGTTTGTCTCTGGTGCCTCGGTGAAAGCCACGCCACCGACTATTGCGATGACTGCCAGTCCCTGACTTTGCAGGGCTTGCGGGAGCGTAAGAAGTTGTTGGTAGGTAGGGTTTCTAAAACCCGTAAGTCGAAATCTACTGGTCTTTCGACCGACGATTCAAGGGGCAACTCTCCACGTCGGTGTAAGTCCAGGGGGTCTCGGAGTGGGTCCCGCCATTCCTATGCCTCTTCGAGGCATTCCCGGAAGCACGGTCACCTTCCCTGTCCTCGTCAGAGGACTCCGCCAGACGGCGACTAACTTGTCCCACTAAACACTTGTCGCTGGACGAATGGGATGCATTCCGCCAGCAGATGATGGTGATTTTCGAATCGCAAGGCACCGTTCCGGCCGCGCCTTCGAGAGAAGCCGGCAAGGAACGAGCTAGAGCCACCACTCGCACGGCTTTGGGCTCAGGGGGGGTCAGCGCGATCATCGGGAGCCGTCGGGGTCCCGATCGGACAAGGGTGATCGCAATAGCCGTGCCAGGTCCAGGTCCCGATCCTCGAGACCGGAGCCTGTGAGGCCTTCTAAGATGCCATCGGCACCACGGTTGTCGAAGGACACGCTCGGGGCTCCGGCCTCGAAGCCGTTGTCCAAGTCGTCGGCACTTGAGGGCGTAGATGGAATCGACGTCGACCAACGCCTTTTGAGGAGAATTTACAGAGGGGCCCCAGAGGTTTGTGGAAGCTCTGAGAAAGGCTCTCAGCAAGTCTGTGAGGCCTGTTTTTGTGCCCTACTCTGTTTCTCCTCCCAGGGTGGATTTGTTCCCACCCTTGGAGTATATTTCAGAGGTGGAGGAAGGGTCTGATGAGGAGGCGGTTGTGCCTCCTGAAGTTCCTGATGACCTGTTGTCTGGTCATAGCCAACTGGAAGACCTTCGTCAATCCTTACATGACACCCGTGGTCTTGATACCTCTCCGGAGGTTGTTTGGCAGGCCTGAGCCTGGTACAGATGCTGTCTCCTCGTACAGGCGCCTCATGTCGAGGGTGACTGAGTATTTGGGGTGGTCTGCTCCATCTGCTGATTTTCATCAGGATGATCTGACAGACATCCTGGAGCAAGGTCCACCCACTGACCCAGTGTTTCTGTTTCATATGGCATTGCAAAGAAGGGTGGCGGCGGCGGCTTGGACTGCTCCAGAGAGTCTCCCGGCAGTGAATAAGTCGCTTCCGGAAAAATACCGCCCAGACAGTGGTGACCCCTTGCTACTTGTCAACGCACCCTACTCCGGAGAGTTTGGTGGTGCAGGTGGCTGCGGCCCCAGCAAAACAGACTGCTTACCCCACTATCCCTCCTGCTAGAGACGACAAGCGCTTTGATGGTTGGGCGAAGGGGTTTTCTTCTGGGGGTATGGCTTTAAAGGCAGCCAACTCTGTTTGTGCCCTGGCAAGATTCACTCACACTCTGTGGAATTGTGTATCGTTGGCGGCTGAGCATATTCCCGAAGTGGAGGAACAGTATGGTTTTCTAGCCCTCGTGCAAGACGGCAAGGATGCCATGTGTGAATCCGTTCAGTCGGTCTGGACATGGCACTGTGTCAGCCGGTCCATGGCTGTGAGCACCGTGATACGCAGATTTACATGGTTGCAAAAGTCAGGGTTTGCTCCGGATGTGCAATCCTGGCTTCTCAACATCACCCTTTGATGGTGTCCATCTTTTTGGCAGCAAGGCTGACAAGAGCCTTGAGAGGTTGTAGACCTCCAAAGCTGCAGCGAAGTCTTTGAGCGCTGCAGTACGACAACCTCTGCCTTTTCTTCCTCGGGGACAGCAATGGAGGGGAGGTTCCTTTCAGTACTACTCTTCCTTTGGTAGATCGAGGGGAGCTGCCAGTCAAAGGGGCCACCATAGGAGTACCGGAGGTGGAAAGCAAGGTACTCGAGGTGCCAAAGCCGCTTGGGCAGTTGCCTCTTTGCCATCAGGCACTGCCGCAGCCGCGTCCACTCAGTCATGAGGCCATGGCCCATGGTTCGCCGGTTGGGGGCAGACTGGTGCAGCATCTTGGAGAATGGCATGCCATTACTTCAGATGTGTGGGTTCTGGAGATCATGACCCACGGCTACGGTCTCCCCTTTCGGCAGAGGCCTTGCGACAATCCACCGGGGAAGCTCTCTTGCATCCGGATCCACTCCTTGCGCAGGAAATCCTATCCCTGCTGGAGAAAGGCGCCATAGAACTGGTGCCTGTAGCGGAGAGGAACAAGGGATGGTATTACCCTTATTTTTTGATCCCAAAAAAAGACTGGGGATTGAGACCCATCATGGACTTGCGTGGGCTGAACAAGCTCCTCAGGAAGGACAAGTTCAAGATGGTAACTCTTTCTCAAGTCCGCCAGGCCCTTCAACTGCAAGATTGGTTGGTGTCTCTAGACCTCAAGGATGCTTACTTTCATGTGCAGATTCATCCAAAGCACAGGAAGTACCTGAGGTTCGCGGTTGGCGACTCGCATTTTCAGTTTCGGGTCCTGCCGTTCGGATTGACATCTGCCCCAAGGGTCTTCACCAAGCTAATGGTGGTGGTGGTGGTGGTGGCAGCATATCTCAGGAAAGGGGGATTCACGTCTACCCGCTACCTGGACGATTGGTTGATCAGGGCGCGCTCTCCCGAGCAAGCCCTAGATCTATCAGTCACCTGCCACTCCCTTCATAAGCTGGGCTTCTCCCTCAATTTAAAGAAGTCCCATTTGACACCTACCCAACGGCTCCAGTACATCGGAGTAGTGCTTGACTCATCCCTGGGGCAGTGTGCGCCTCCCCAGGTGAGGGCTCATCACATTCTGCAGGTGGTGGACAAATTTCAACGTGCCCAGAGTCTCCCGGCGTTCGAGTTCTTGAGGTTGCTCGGCCTCATTGCACCCTGCATTTTCCTGGTGCCAGAGGCCAGGCTGCGGATGAGATCTCTGCAGTGGGCTCTCAAGATGCAGTGGTCACAGTTTTCCGGCAGGATCTCGGATCCCGTTCAGATTCCTCCCTCGGTAGCACAGGATCTTCTGTGATGGGCCGTCGAAGGCAATCTGATGAAGGGTGCTCCATTTTGGCAACAGTGGCCGGAGATGACGATTGTGACGGACGCATCCCTCACGGGTTGGGGAGCTCATGCCAACGATTTGACGGCCAGCGGCCGTTGGTCTCTGTCGGAGTCCAGACTCCACATCAATCTGTTAGAGCTGCGGGCTGTCAGGCTAGCCCTGAAAGCTTTTCTGCCGTCTGTGCGGGGGAAGAATGTCCGGATTATGACGGACAATACAGTGGCCATGCACCACCTCAACAAAAAGGGGGGCCAGGGTCACTCCCGTTGTGCAGGGAGGCGATGCAGCTCTGGTTCTGGGCCATTCAGCAGGACATTTCGATCTCTGCTCTGAGCAGGCAGAGCAGGGTCTCACGAGTGGGAGCTGGCTCAGAAAGTTCTGTTGGAGATCTTTGCCCTTTGGCAAACCCTTTGCCCTTTGGCAAACCCTGCACCAGTGTCAACCGGAAGTGCGAAAGATTCTGCTCACAGGAATTTCCTCCAAGAGGAGCCTTAGGGGACGCGCTCGTAGTAGAGTGGTTCTTCCCACTGCTGTATGCGTTTCCTCCAGTCTGTGTCATTCCGCAGGTGTTGCAGAGGTTACGGAGGTTCGGTTCTCAGATGATCCTCATTGCTCTGGCATGGGCCAGGAGAGCGTGGTACCTGGACTTTCTCGACATGTCCATCTGCCCTCCACGTCGTCTTCCCTACTGAGACGATCTGCTCTCACGGGAGGGGGTCGGGCTCTCCATATAGAAGTTCAGTCCCTCAGCCTTCACGCTTGGTATCTGAAAGGTTGAGGTATAAGGATTGGGACCTTCCCGAAGACGTGATGGAGGTATTGCTTTCGGCCAGAAATCTCTATTGTTGCCGTTGGAGAAAGTTCTGCAACTGGTGCAGGGTACAGAATGTGGATCCTTTTCAATGTTCCATTCCTTTTGGTTTTGTCTTTTTTGCTTTCCTTAGCCCACAAGGGCCTGCAAGTATGTACCATTAAGGGTTACCTAGCAGCGCTGTCCATATTTAAGCGCTCGTCTGAGGAATGTTCTTATTTTAAGATCCCTTTTAATCTCTCAATTTCTAAAAAGGGCTAACTAATGTGTTTCCACCGTCGCCTTTCCATGTGCCGGGATGCGATTTGAATTTGGTTTTAAAGTTCCTAATGGGAGCTCTGATTGAGCCCTTACATTCTTGTCCGTTGTGACTGTTGTCCTTTAAAACTGTATTTTTAGTTGCGCTTACTTCCGCACGCAGAGTGAGTGAGTTGCAGGCACTTTCACCCAAATCACCCTTCACTGTGTTCCATAAGGACAGGGTTGTCCTTAGGGTGCAGCCTTCCTTTCTTCTGAAGGTTGTGTCGCAATTCCATCTGTGCCAAAAGGTAATTCATCCGGCGTTCTATCCTCCTCCACATCCTGGTAAGGAGGAGGAGAGGCTCCATAGGTTGGACCCAGGGAGAGCTTTGAGTTTCTTGCTCTCACGGATTTCCTGGTCTGAGTGGACGATCGGCTCTTTATTGGTTATGCTGGAAGGCATTTAGGTCAGGCTGTTTCCAAGCAGACCTTATCTAGATGGATCATTTTGGCGATCTGAGTGTTACCGTTTGGCGGGAAAGGACCCTCCAGTAGGCTTACGGGCTCATTCTACTAGGGGTATGGCTGCCCCCACTGCCCTACAGAGGGGTGTTCCGATTCGCAATATTTGCGAAGCTGCCACATGGGCCTCTGTCCATACTTTTGTGAAACATTATTCCTTGGATTCTATCCATGGGCAGGATTTGGCCTTTGGTAAGGCAGTCCTCTATTCTGCAGTTTGATTGGGCATTCTAAATTGATGCAATTTGTAAATTATTTTCCCGCCTCCATACGTTGGTACTGCTTTGGGAGTCTGTCAAAGATGTGGAATATGTCGGAGGACACAATCCCATCGAAGAACAAGTTACTTATCTTACCTGGTAACGTTCTTTCGATGGGATGTTCCTCCGACGTATTCCACATCGTATCCTCCCCATCTGCCCCAAAACAGAATTTCTTATGCGATTGCAGCTTAAGTTTCCGCAAGGCTTTCTGTAGCCATACTGGCAGAAGATTGGTGCCACACGTTCTGGGGGAAAAAACAACTGAGGCTACTTGCGTCCTAGATATAACATCCAGTGATGTCGAGGGAGGCCCTCGAGGGACAGCGTATCGACGGCATCGGCGCAGGACGCCTACGCTGAAAATGTTATGAAGCAGCACAGCTGTGGTCATTACTGTCGGAGGAACATCCCATCGAAAGAACGTTACCAGGTAAGATAAGTAACTTGTTCAAATGTTCTCCTTTCCATACTCATGACATGGTTGTGAAATGTCCGGGAATGTTGTGTTGGAGGATCATAGATCTCCTAGCTAATTACAGGAAGCCTCTTGCATGCAAATCATTTGAAAGGGGTTGGGGGAAGCAGACTTTATGCAATGGCTGGGAGTTGGTCCGGTCCCCAACTAGTGAAGTCAATGGTTGGCAGTACCTTTTCCAAAAAGGGAAGCATTCTAGCATGTTGCTGTGCATGTCCATTGTGTGGGCGTTTTTCTGCAGGAAATGTATTTCTTTATTATGACATGGGTAGGGTTGTTAGTAGTTTTATATAGTGTACAGTTGGAGAATGAAAAAGTAAACCTTGTAGATTTAGTACTCCTGCAAATCCATCTTCAGCTTTAAAAGAGATGTATACGACGCTCAATGGTCAAAAAACAAGGGGTGCATGTAAGGCTGACATTACTATATTCAACTTGTGACTTTGTTAGTTGAACGGATTCTTAAATTCACTGCCTGCATGAACAGTGCTTGCTTTGTTCAGGAGTATGCACCAAACTGTCAAAACCAATCTTACTAAATGGAGCATTATTGATGCTGTCTGGGGGCAGAGATCTGGTGAAACCTGTATTAAACTTACATTCTTAAATTGCATTTGTGACCTTGAGGGCTGCTGCATTGGTAAATGTCTTGGGTGGAACAAAGTTTCCACGGTTTCCTTTTATTGATATTCTTACAACCCCAAAGTTGGATGTGTCTCTAGGAATCTAGCTATTCAGTGTAGACTCTCTCATGACGTTTGTTCTGCCTAGAAAGTGCTGGTTGTGACAGATAAGTGTTATCTGTGCCGACAAGGTCCTTGTTCTATTCAGATAATCATGTACCATCTTGGCCCTCAGCCTTCAAGTTACGTCCAAGTATTTCACCTCTTCAGAGAGTTATTCAAAGCCTTTAGTTATTACATTGTGGCATTGCCCGTCTCCAGCTAAGGAGAGGTATTGAATTGCACAAGTCTGGAGGTAGGTTTAGTGGGAATGGAGGAAGAAATACTACTGGCGAGGGTTTGAAGCAGACTGGGGCACTGAACTACACAAAAAGGATAGGGGGAACTTACCAGTCCAATAGCACACGACAAAATTGGAGGAAGAGTGGAATGTCGGGTGGCTTAAGGAGCTTATCCGTTGAGGGAGTTTGTGATGTGACCAAAATCCTAGAACCACTAGGTAATCAGTTAAAAATAAATCTTGTCATTGGATATTTTACCAAACAGTACATTTCAAATCAAGTTGGTTTCGTTAGTCTTTCAATTGCTTAGTGGGCGTGCGTTCTGTTATCTGACATGGTAAATTAATAATGAAAGCCTGTAATAAGGCTTCCTCCCTCAGATTAGAGCCCAATCCTGCATTAGCAGACTTTTGTAGTGTGCTTGAGTGGTCTCAGATTGATAAACTTGCAAGTGCGCATTGTAAGGATACAGAAGTAAGAGTCTGGCACAGTGGTGGCATGGTGATTGGCAAATACTTTTATTGTGGTGTAAAAACAAAGGAAACCTATCTGGCCCGATTTCAAAGCGGGGGCGTTCCCTACCTCAACTAATAGTACAATGGAATCTATCGGGTTTTCCAAAAATAATTCCACCATCCTGTGTCAAAAACCTATTTCCTTCCCTTACACTATGTATGAAATTATGAGGCTTTCATGAGTTCCAAAGTGACTGTGTTCTGAGGGAATGCTTCTCTTCCCCAGGCTGCAGTCTCGTTCTGAAGAAATAGAACTTTCCTTAGTCTTACTGACCCAGGGGATGACTGCCTCTCTGGTGCACAGTTCACAATATTGGGGAGGGTATTGACTCCCTCCCACTAACCTTTGCAATAGGTGGTGGGTGAATGACTCCCTTCCCTTGGACTCTTCAGGCTTCCTTATGCGTTTGGCAGTGCCAATGGGGGATGGGTGGAGTGAGAGTGTCTCCCTTCTTCTGGCCTTTCTCAGGTTTGTAGGCAGTTCGCAATGTTAGGCGGAATGGCTCCTTCTCCTTGACTTTCTCAGATGTAATTGGCACAGTCAACCTATTCACTACCCTACCAGGTACTGTGACTATGAAGAACGATGAAGATCTTTGTTTTTGGGTATAGGTTCCAGACTCTCCTTTCTTGCTTTGATTTCCTCCTTGATAGACTTGGTTCACTCCCCTGCCAAGTACTATGGCGCAGCCCAATGTCTGACAACGTTACTTTCCCTCTGTCGGGGACACAGACCATGTATGCATGGCTTCTCTCCCTCCCCTCTGGGCTTTCCACCACCTACTCTGGGCCTTTGTGCCTTCCTGGCAATGTGTGTACCTTTTTCACGTGGTCTGCGATCGTCCCGGTCATACTAAGCACCTGCGATCAGCCGTGGGGCTTAGGTCTGCATGGCTGCGCACTTGTAATCTTCTTTCAAGCAGCGCCGCTCTTCCATCCTGCGTTCCCAGACCCCAGGAATGCCTGGAGCTTCTTTTTCCTAGCTTGCCGAGTGGCCTGTCCACTCTGGACCACCTTGCTTTCGTCTGAGTCACGGTCTGCTTTCTTCCTCTTTTCTGGCTGTTCCCTTTGCCCTCTATTTCACTTCGATTCTGACCAGTGGGAAGTATGAAGGCTTGAGTGCTCTTCATGCCTCTGCACCTTCTCCTCATCACAGTATCAATGGGTTTTCCATGGTATCGACCTTCTTCTCCCTTGTCCCAGTAAGGGGTTTATGATTAACCGTACAGACATACATAGGGGGAGGCTACTAAGGGAAAGGGGGGGTGGTTGGATATTGGGAATACTGCATCTGCCCATGATGTCCTCCCTGCACCCCAGGGGGTAGAGGGTGCCTCCCGCTGAGCGCCGCCCCCAAGGGTACTATCTGGTAGCGACCTCACCACCCTGGCCTCGTAGAAAGGGGTTCCCCCTAAGGGGAGCAGTGACGACATCCTGGGATTCGTCACAGTATACATGCAATAAAATAAGTATGATGGAGGCTGTGTATTCCAGGGCTCTATCGTTTGCTCCTCTTAGTAAATAATAGCTATACCTTTAGCTATGATAATAGAAGTATGCTCAGAATTGAAAGAAATATCCCCAATTTAGAACCAGTGTGCAGAAATAAATTACCCTGGAACGTCTGTTAGAGGTCGCATCACTCCAAACCAAACCTTCACTAGGTAGTCTGGATCTTTTGTTTAATCCCACCCCTTGGGAGAGTCTAAACTATGCTTTAGCTTGAACACTAGCAGCCAAACCTGGCCTCGTTTCTTTTGTACTCTCATAATCTCAAAGAAATGTTCCTCTTCCCTATAGTTTAGAATGAAGGTTTACACTCTGGGGCTAAGTGTGGATAGATGGCAGTCTAAATCCAAGTCACCCAGCTCCTCCAAGAACGTCCCGGTGGAAGAGTGCGCCAGAGTGTTTGACTCTGCCAACTCCTTCAAGTGGGTCATAGCCGAGGAGCATTCCAGCTAAGCAGTGGTTCCCCACAAGACTCATAATCAAAACCACCAAATGCTCACACAAGATGGTGGAAGGTGAGAAAAGTCACGAAATGGCAGTCACTATGGCAGAGGCAACTGTGACTCGGGAGAAGGTTCCTGTGCTTCAGGCCTCTTGACGGTGGCCACCTCGCAATGTGGCTCCTATCCCTTTGCCCCGAGAGTGCAGTGATCTGTTAGATGTGCATGTCCGTTCCCTTGATTGACCTTCACTCCTCATCTTTGTCTCTAGTGTTAATTGACCTGCAGCTGTCCAGGAGAAGGGGGCTCTCCTGGGTTCCAGCCTGCCAGTCCTTCGGCTGACCCAGCCTCCTCAACCACCATCCGGAGATAGGTTTCGGGCAAAGTTCCAGCTTATGTAGTCCTTGAACATGCAGGGGCACTTTCATGAGATGTTTCCACCTCAGCCAGAACCTCCGATACTTCCAGCCTCTTCGGTTGCCACGTTTGTGACAAGAATTATTCCATCGATCATGGTGGGGGCACCCATGCTGCTGGGTCCGCCGCCTGCGGCAAGATTGCCTCTGCCGTCACAGCCTCCAGTAACACCAGGAGTAAACCAGTAGAGGGTTGTCAGAGCCTAAGATGAGCCAATTAGGAGAATGCATGCTTGTTGGAATCAGAGCAGCATTTGCAAGGTGTATAGCACATTACCTAGTGTTACAAAAATATGAAGAGAAACCAATAATCACCCTTGTTGCAAGCGCTCTGAAAATGTTTTCTTACCAAATTATATATGATCCCCAGTCATAGCATACTAGGCAAATAGTTTTTACACAAATATGACTTGTCCATTCATCTTTGACATGAAGTGGTTAGAAAGTGCATGATTATCAGATAAGTTTAGAAATAGCATGGGGTATTGCAGGATTTATTTGTAATGAATTGGTGCCGACTAAGTGGCCACTAGTTCCACCCGAAGGGCTTTGTCAAGGCTAACAATTTCCATTCTTGATAATGGGACCAAAGCATTTTTCAATTTCCCAGTGTTGGTAATGGCCAAAACTGTTCACAATTTTCTGAAGTACCTGCAAACAAATTATGCTACTGTCCTCATATAGCTGAAGGAACAGGGGGGAGAAATAAGAAGTGAAAAAAGGAAACCAATTTGAAATCAACCATTGGTATGTAGCAAGTCAAAATAAAGTTAATTAGAAAATCTAGTTCCAGTATTCATGATCCCACAATGATTTGCCGTATTGCTGCTCAGACTGTAAAGAAAATATATATGAGAGGTAATCTGTCTTACCTTTACTCCATTAACCTTAAGATTGAGACAAATTAGTATCATGGAGCCGCCAACCTGTGTCTGGGTCCTTTGCGTCTAGTTGAATTGAGAATCTAGTTTAGGGGCGGGGGTCCCAAATCCTTCAAACGCGTCAGCAAATATTACCCATGTACAACTCAGTCATGCTCCTAAAAATAAATTATGCACCATATATTTGCCTTGATTCGCAGGTTTAGGAGCCCCAGATTTGGGGGCATGACACTTACCATTAGTAAGATTGCTGTCCGCATAAAGGTTATCCCACGGAGTTCCGTGTGTTTACGCTGCCATTTTGAGACGCTAGGTTTAAATATATTGGTTGACGTCATCACATATGTGCATGTGACATTACCAGGCGAGTGCGGTCTACTTGACATATCGCTGACCTGATTCAGTGAATTCATAAAATAATTTAACATAATGCGCACCAATTTTGTTATCCTGGCAGATGTATATGAAACTTTAATGATGCATACCGTGCATCGACCAGTTCATTCAATGAGTCTTCAGTGTAGATATGTGCTAGGAGACGTCACCTCAAGTGTGTGTCGACGTGTGCTGAATAAGTTACAGTTTTTATACCACTGCTAAGAATCAATGACTGTCTATTGTGAAGCGAAGCATGTGGCTCCTCCATTATGTTCTGACAAATTTTATATATGAAATTTGATGGTGCATACGATGCATTACTGAATAAATTGAACACACATGCCCTTCGCAGAGTAAGGTGCAATAATTTCCATTGCAGTCTGATTCATAACCTTACCCCAATATGTTTGCATCAGCCTTATCAAGTTGTCTCAACAATATGTGCAACATGTCTATGTGCATTATGGCACAAACGCTCACAGCTAAGTGGTGCAGCCAAGACAAGGATCATACCCTGTTTGAGCCTGTTTGGGGCCTCCGGAGGCTCGGCGTGATTCTATGCCCCCTCCCCCACGTTGTCACTTTCACGCCTCCTGATGTGACGCTTTGCTGCTACACCTTGTTTCACCAAAGATAAGGAATGCCTGATCCCCATCCCGCTGGCTCACTCCCTTTTGACTGCTACTTATGCCACCTATGTTCGCTACTGCAGCGCCATTGTTCTCAGATCGCCTTGTATCCTGATCATTGAATCGTACAGCATATGACTCTAACCTAACCATTCTTTCCGCTCCTGGCCTCCTGCCTTGTTGCTAACACAATTCCATGTCTTGTTGCTTTCCCACATTTTCACCCAGCATAGTGTTGTCTTGCCTTGTTGCTTGCATATTGATGTAACCCCCTTCATGTGGGTGAGACGTTACCTCTATGCACACATCATAATATGCCTGGGAGCTCCTGCATCCTTCGTCCAGTAATCTCTTGACACTTCTATTCTCATGGGTTACGCTGCATTGCTTACTATGGGCTTGCTGCTTCCATCCTTTCTTGATCCCTTCTTTGCCCTCTGTTTTTTACTGTAACCCTCACCTTTAATTTTCTGTTATTTATCTGCCGGTTTGTATCCCATTTTGCCCTAGGCGAGGCTTCTTCAGTCACTTACCTGCTGAGTTCTAATTATCTACATGCTTGTTGAAGTCACTCATTCCATGTGGCGAGGCTTTTCCAGTATGCGCTCACCCATACCTGCTTGTAATAATTGCATTCCAGGTTCCTAATGCAATCTGCCTACTTTTCCCTTCACTTGTCATTTTTGTTCTGATCTCCTCTTTGCCTCTTGTACCTCCATGCCTCCCCCCTCTTCCATCTTTTCATGTTCGGCACTTGCACATTACAAATCGTCTGACGACCTAGTGAGAATGTTTTGTCTTACCCTCCTTCGCCACTCCTCCCCCTGTTTTTATTTCATGCCTCCCCTCCCTCCTTGTCTTGATGCGCCTCAAAATGACTAAAATTGGAACCAATTAATTATTTTAGAAAAGCCACCCACTAATATTCATTATAGCCGTATTAGCAAAACCACCAAGCACAATATTCAATTGTTTGCCTATTTGCTACATGTTAACATGATTTGTTAGCTCATTGGGTTATTGCTTCACAAAAAGACTTCAAGTTCACTATCTGTGTTGAGACCCAGTGTTGTGGTCCTCAATTTGCAAATATATCTCGCCTCTTTCATCCTTAATGCATTCTCTCTACACCACGAATCAGTGGTTTGACATGATCGATAGCAAGAAACCTATCTTTCTCCAATCAGCAGGTTACCACAATGGTACCTATTCTAGAGGCATTGTGGTGAGTGTTGACGTGAGGATTGAAGCCTACTTGCAGGAAACTAAATTTGTCAGACATCCTTGATAAGACCTTGGCCCGCCCCTTCAAGTGCCCAGATCTTTTTCATTACTCACGGAGCTCCAGAATGACAGCACTCAGATGACCAAGTCTCTGGTAGTGCGGGCTAAGCCAGCTCCTAAACATTTTTCTTCCTCAGAGTAGGGTAGGGCACTCTTTAGCTTCCAAGGTCCTGAAGCTCTTGGACAGCGGGACAGTGGAGGAGGTGCCTCATACCAGATGAACTGAAGGTTTATGGTGCAGAAGAACAACAATTCTTCCCTTGGAGCAGCTTTGATTACATCAGCCTAGGTTCAGTCAGCCTTATGCCAGGGAGATTGGCTCTGCACAGTAGATCCGAAGGATTGCCATGTCCAATTTAGGGGTGTCAATGTATTAGTTTTAGGACGGTACAATAACCTTCTTGCCAAATGACAGTATATCATGGTTATCGCGGTATAGCAGGTGGAGTTAACTAATCTTAACAAATATTTTCTAAAAGGTCATAAATTGTCAGATTTATCATCACAAACAAAACCAGGGCCAGAATTGGGCTTTTCAACATACTTTCCACTGAAATGCCACCCCTTGCTTCCACCAAACACAAAAACACGTGTGGAGAGGAGGAGGGGCAGGGGGGGGGGGGGGGTGAGCCCTGCTACGACTGGCAAAGCAAACTGAATAGCTTTTCTTAAGTGGTCATTTCGGCTTTTATCCCCCCCACTGGCTACTGGTGAAGATGAACATGTTCCCATCTTGATAACCTGCATGCCACAGATCAATGGAGTCTGATGGTAGTATACGCTTGTGCGCATACACACACACGCACTCTCTTTACGTTACAGCCTTTAGTTTACTTGTGGGCCAAAAGGTGTTCAGTAATCACGGACATGTTACACTTTGGTATGGCAGCTGGGAATACCCACAGAGATGAGTAAATTTCGCACTGTGACTTATTATATGTAAATTCAATGATGGAACCAGGGAAATCCCCCATTGTCATATGTTTAGAAAACATTATCCATTATAAATATATAAACCCCAAACCGCCAACCCAAAGCCCTTTTCCTTCTTGGCACTGTATTTATTCTTCCTATTGCTAACATATTGATTTTGTGTCAGGCACGTGTGGTTTATGGAATGGCATTAAAAATTGCTCCAACTGAAACTACTTGGCAGACGGCACATCCAACAGTGCAAGACCAAGACTGCGCAGCACTTGCTTACTGCAGCCTTTCCAAATCAGATTGAAAAGCACACTTAACGGTATGAACGGTATACCGGTATAAACAATGTGACGGTTATTATTGTTCAATTAAGTGGTTCACGGTATCTTTAACAGTATACCGTAATACCGTTACATCCCTAGTCCAATTCTGGAACTGCACTGGCGTTTCCTACTCTTTTCCCTCAGGAAGGGCCAGTTTCAATACAGTGTGCTGCTCTTTGGGCTCAATGAGGCACCACAAGTCTTCAACGAAATGTCTGTCTGCTTGGGGGACATCCATTTCTACACCATCTAAATAGACGACTGTCTGGTTTGGGCCACCAGTCCATCCGTGGTCAAGGCTTTTCTTCGGGTCCTGTTCTGCATTGGTCTGCAGGTGGACCTGGTGAGTCCTCTGCACCTACCCAGGGGATGACTCATCTGCTTTGTTTGGGATGCTCACATGGCCAGGGTTTTTCTGACTGAGGAGAGAGGGTCCTGGACAACCTTTCGATATGTTCACTCTGTTTTTGCAAAACAGCCATTCTGATGTCTGCTAGAGTTCCGCTGAGTTGGTGAGATGCAGACCCTTTCGGCCTTCTAAGCCTTTACTGCATTCCTCAAAGACAAGGTGGTGCTCCAAATTCACCCTTCTTAACAAAGGTGGTGATTTATTTATTTACAGCAAATCACGAAATTACCAGGGTTGTTTCTGATTCCCCTGGCAGGCTTTGTTCTCTACTAGGGCAACTCTCTGCGTTCAGCTGCTTCTAAAGCTTCCATTGCCCACTGGGATAGTATCATGCATTATTGAAGCCTACAGGGTCTCTCATGCCATTGTCGTCTTTCAGAGACCTGTTCCTTAAAAAATAATTCCCAGAGCTGCCACTTGTGCCTTGCCTTCTAGTTTGTTAGCACTACTGCTTGCACTCTAGTTCTTGCACATCTGCTCGGTTTGGACGAGCAGTCCTGCAGAACATTTTTGGTTAGTTTCACTTCTGTATGTAAATGCTGGTTACTCTCGCGCATTTTGGAGGAAGGGAAGCAGGTGTAAGAAAGTTACTCACTGTAGTGACTACTGTATTTGTAGTCCATAGGCCGCCCCTCCCACCACTAAACTAGTAGTCCGTTACAGCGATGGAAAAAGGTTGGTGCGGATTGGAGTGGCACCTGCAGGGGCAAGGCTGAGTATGTGCATGTATACGCAACCAATCACATTTGAGGGGAATTTGTTTTCTATGCACCAAAATGCTTCTGTCTTGTAACCTGCGATCAGAACCTCCAAAAGTATGGAGGAAGGGACCCTATGGACCAGGAGTACAGTACTCACTAAATTGTAAAATTTACTAAAATTCATGACGCCAAGAGCTGCATTTCAAAGCATGTCTTGAAACACTATCCCGCTTAATGAAGAGAACACCCAGTGTCCTTCACTATTCGGTTTGAAAAATACTTTGATCTATGCAATTTTGCAAATCCAGGCACAACCGGATTCAGCTTTATGGTGATGGGGTCATAAGCCTTAAAAATAAAGGTTTTGGAACATGTTTATTAAATGTAATGGAGTTAATGTCGCCTCCAATGGAGAGAATACATTCTGCACAACCCCTACTCTCTATGGACCAGATGATATTGTAAATGTCTCCAGTCCCAGACATATGTTGCTGATCTCATGGCTAGATTCCTACACGGTGCAGGGCAACAAAGTACTTTTTTGACATGGCTTCCTTTCTCAACTGAATCTGATTTCTGCTTTTGTGTTGAGTAGGGATATCCTAATATAATATTTTCTTGTCCAGATCGGGCCAAAAGGATTTCATATAAAAATAGTCTTTATTAAACAATGTAACTTTGGTCTTTTTGCAATAATCACGGTTTCTCTAGTAAAATATAGATGGATTGATTATAGAGCTTCATCACAGATTACATTTTTCAACTGGGAAAGTTATTTTGTCTCTAGATTGCCAATTCTAGTGCCAGCTCTGTCCTACCTCTGAGCAAACATGAGTCTGAACCTTTGAGCTTGTATTACGATTTCCGTGACCTGATTTCATTCTCCATGTGGAAAGATTGTTCTACTGAGATTTGTGACCATTTTATTTGGTAGTTAGGCTTTTGAAGGTTTGTGCTTTGAGAGGTTTGTGGTTCTCACATGCTTCAAGGTTTTGAACACGTTGCAGATCCTAGCCTCCATGCAGGCTTCTTACTCTGATACTGGACAACCACCACACATTACTATGATTGTGCATGTACTTCTAATGCAATTTGTCAGTCAAAGCAGCTACTTGACTGCAACACCACCTTTTGTTCCCTCTTTTCAATCTCTGACTAAGAACTCCATGATAGACATCTTGTCGAAACTAGATCTCTGCATTTGTTCCCCATAAATGTACCCACTTTCTACATCTCTCCATAATAAAGTTGAACATTCCTGGCTTTGTAAATGAGTCTGCTCATATTTAGCCAGTAAACATCACTTTAGGAAGGTCTTCCAGTATCCCAGGCGCTGCAAATGACTCTGCTCCAGGGACCATCTCAACTTTCATTCTGTTCTTTTTTTTTTTTCCAACCTAGCAGGCAGGCCTAGTAACCATCTTTGAAAAGATTGCGGCCTTCAGCGTTGTACAAGAGTGCTCAGAGCACTGCTTCCGCATGTGCAATTGGCCCGTCCACATCATTGCAAGCTGCTGCCCTATGCTCCTGTATTTCCTGCCCCCACAAGCATCCCAGTAGAAAATTCTGTTGCTGCATACTTTTTAAAAAAAAAAACATTTCTATTCCTGTCCGGTTTCCTTTTAGGGCACTTACTATGTTTTGTAGTTTGACATTTGTTAAGTTGGATTCAGGCGAAGCATTGTTTCAGATATTTCACTCAGCTGACCTGGTCAAAAACTGCGTTGGAGGGGACCAATGCCACAGGCAGTAGCCACCTTTGTGATAGTATGTAGATGTCGTTAAGGAGTTGGGAGAGCTACTTGACGTGGTACTGAATCAGATGGTGCCTTTCAGTGTTAGTGTGATGGTTGCCATCCCTCTTCTCAGTCCAACTCCGTCTAAGATCAGAAAGCCAAACCGCACACCTTCACCTGACATCAAAGGAGCCCTTATTAATGCCTGTTCAATAGTAGCCCACTCAATTGACATTGCTTGCAGACTTCATCACTGCCAACCCATCTAGACTTTGTGGCCAAATCAGAAACTTGGCTTAACCCAGCTTCAGGACCTTCTCTAGCGGTGGCCCTTCCAGATAACTATACCATCATTAGAGCTGATAGTCTCCGGGAAAAGGGGGCGGCATAGCTTTCATAGCTAAAACCCATCCCGGCCCATCTCTAGCACCCCTTTACCGTCAGCAGAGTTGCTCTCAAACTCTCACTCCTACCCGCACCCTACTCCTACACCTCATCTATCGGCCACCTGGCCCCATCTCCTTCTTTGAGGAAGATATTTCTACTCTTCTTACTCATAACACTAAACCTGGGTCTCAGATCATCCTGCTAGGGGACCTGAACCTAGGCCTCCGGACCCCAAAGATACGAATGCCACTTCCCTCTAGGACACCCTCTCACAACTTGGCTTCAAACTGCGTATTCTTGAACCCACCCACCCACAACAAAGGCAGAACTTTGGACTAGCTGTCAGACTTCAATTGCTCCACCACGATCCTCAATAATGAACCGTGTGCATGGTCCGACCACCACTGCATCACCTTCTCCATTCAGGAATAAATATGCCCCAAGTTTGACACAACCAGAGCTTCTCCTACCTTGTCCAGGAACAAGCACAATTTAACTGTTGATCTACTACCACTACTACAGCCCATTGCCAACCAACCACCAAATGCCGACAAGGACCCTGCATACCTTGGCGATAGATACACCACTATGGAGCAAGCAATTAACCAGATTGCCCCATTAAAACTTCGAAAGGCAAACCTACTGCCCACCTAAACAAATGGTTTACCGCCGACCTAAAATCGCTCCGCAATGAAAATAATCCGCTGAAACAATTTGGAGGAAATCCCCCACTAAGAGAATTACGTGATTGATGCCACATCTTATAAAGCAGCCATTCTCAGAACCAAAACAAAAATCTATAATAAAAGAATCCAAAACGCTAAGTCGAGCACAAGGGAAATTTTCACTATTTTTGGGGAACTAGTCACCGGCTCCACAATAAAGTATGCTCAAAAGACGCTGCATGTTGTGCCAATATTCAGAAGTCCCCATCAGATAAAATTGCTCTACTACAAGCAAAAATTGAATTAAAAAAAAATAACCTACATCCTAGTTGAAATGAAACAGAAACCTTGAGGACTCAAGGTCCACTGTGCGCACACTTCCACTCCTCCCCAGTCTCCATCAAAGAAGTGAAAAACCTCATCCTTGGGATAAAACCTTCCAACTGTCAGGGTGATCTATGTTCCACCGCGGTCATCCAGGATGGTGCAAGAGAATTAGCAACTTTCATTACAACCCTGATAAACTCTTTCAAAAACTGCTCAGTTCCTGATAACCTCCAAGCAGCTCGGGTAATGCTGCTTCTAAAAAAAAAAAAAAACCTAACCTTGATCCTAACATTCCCTCCAATTATAGGTCCTTCACAACGGTTCCCTTCCTCCTAAACATTCTTGACACCTCGAAGACCATCTACTAAGCCTCCGACAGTCCGGCTTCAGACCAAGACATGGTACTAAGACGGCGCTGTTAGATATAAAAATACAGATAGATGAACTGAAAGACCAAGGCACTCTGGCCATCGTTCTTCTAGATCTATCAGCAGCCTTCGACTTGGTAGACCACACAATCCTGACTAAACACCTAACCTCAGCAGCTGCCTTCTCACCAAGTGCTGCCAGTTGGATTCAATCATTCCGCTCTTACAGAACCACTAGGGTTTTTGCACCCTCAGCCTCCACACCACCAGTTCCCATCCATTGCGGAGTGCGTCAAGGCTCTTGTGTCTCGCGTACGCTCTACAATATATTTATGAAGCTCCTCTTTGACCGTCTTGACAATCTGATAACTACACTAATTATGTGGATGACACACAGATTCTCATCACTCACTGGCTGTTATACTAAAGACACTAAAATGATTAACAACATCTATCTAGAGATCCAAGCCTGGATGGCCACTCAGACTGTTTAAACGATGACAAGACTGAACTGCTGATCATTGGTGCCCAATTTCGCTTAAACAAATTAGACAAATGTTACTCTGAATTGATCATCGGTGGGAACACCATAAAAGTTTCAAAGGAAGTCAAGACGCTGGGGATTTACCTAGACTCTAACACCACAGCCTCTTCCAGGGCCTACACTAATACTCATAAATGCCTGCAAACCCTTCTTATCTACCAACAGTTGCATTACTCTAGCTAGAGCGCTGATCCTCTTGAAGCTGGATTACTGTAATACCTTATTCTTTG
The DNA here is from genome assembly GCF_040938575.1 of Ambystoma mexicanum. Lineage (NCBI taxonomy): Eukaryota > Metazoa > Chordata > Amphibia > Caudata > Ambystomatidae > Ambystoma > Ambystoma mexicanum. Next base: position 1,216,927,700 of record NC_090923.1, on the reverse strand, counting down.
GGTCTTCCGCGCTGAAACCTAAACAAACTTAAAGTTCTTCAGAACAATGCCTTAAGATAGGCCTTAAAAATCCCTTGATCCAGTCACATCTCAAACTTCAGAAGAGAAGCACTCTGGCTACCTATACGCAAAGAATCACACAACGGTCGCTAGTCATCACCCCCAAGTGTCTCTCAAATACAGCTCCGAAATACTTGACAGATACATTCTCTAGACATCAAACAGACCAACCAGATCTAGCTACTTCAACCATCTCACTATCCCAAAATACAACTTAAAAACGTCTGGAGGCTCCAGTTTCCCAGTGCTAACGGCCAAATGCTGGCACTCCCTCCCCCAGACATCAGATCAGAACCATCTTTTTGGTCATTCAGAGCCAAGACTAAATCCTCGCTCCTCACCCAAACGCCCATCTAACTTAAGTTGTGTGACAAGTGTTAGCGGACTAACTGCAGATACTTACTGTACACTCTGTTGCGCTTGTAGCATCAGATACGGTAACGTTTTTATACTCCACTGTAAATATACATTTTTTTTTTTGCTTCCTGTATCTGTTAAAAACATGGTGGTTTTTTTGTAATGCAATCTGTAAATTGAATCTGATACTTTGCTTGCTGTTGCTGTCTGCAAGGTGATCTGTAACACACCATGTACTTAAGTATAAGCGCCCAGATACCCTAGGGTGAGGTGCGTTATATAACTAAACTAAACCTTCTACTACATGATTAAGGAAGAATTACCGTGGGCACCCATGCAAGCTTAATATCTTGGTACCGTGAAGGCTCTGATTCTAGGACTACACCTGTCCGTACCGTTGTGATCGCTACAAGCCTGATTAGATCACAAAGGTACTGCAAAGGGGACGCTCCATTCGGTAGTTCAGGTACCTTTTGAGTACCAAATAGTAAGTCCTTAACCAGCAGGATCTACTTACTCTGCACCCAGGGCCCATAAAACTATTGTTACCAGTGGTGCCCAAGGCTTCATGGAATCTTAAATTTGAATATTCCAAGCCATCATGGCGTAGCACAATCGAGGTGAATAAGGCTTCAAAATGCTCAGTGCTTGTGCCAGAGTAGAGGCCATGCACATGAAAACAGTGCATGGTATGAACCCCCTCTCACTAAAGCGCCAGATGTTCTGGAATTGACGGTCAGCTATTAAGTACTCCAATAAGACCTAATGCCATGCCACTGCTGCAGTTTTATACTTCAGATTTAAGATCTCCATCTTTTGAGTCTATTCATTTTGGGCCCCTTCCTCCACGACCTCCAATAACCTTCATCTTCACCAAAGCTACCCCCAGAATAGAACAGTTGTTTTTTGAGCATCCAACATGCAGTTATTCCATCAATATTTACAAATACCTCTTTAGTACTTGAATGGAAATTCATGGCAAATTTAGCAGTAAAAGGCACCCAATTCCGTATGCATGGCGATAGCCTCTCACGTAGTATGCATCCTTAATGGCTGTGCGGACATCCTCCGATTCACTTAGTTTGCACATTAAGGAACTTACCCGAGGCATCCTCCACTATTCAGAACACTGGCCAAACCCCAAAATTGTCACCCAAATTACTGGAAATGCCTACCATGTAGCTTCTCTATGCAGATGGGTGTGTTTTCTGCCAGCTACCATCCGTCCATCATCAGATTATCAGTGACTATGCATATTACCCTCTTTAATAGTGGACATTGAATGGATTCAGATGCTTTGAATACTTCCCTGTTAGGCAAAGAATCATTGTACCAGTTATATAAATCAAACCAACTAAACTGAGCAGATTGCCCATCTCCTTTTTGATTAGTTTAATTCATGGCCGATGTGGTGGGCATGCTTTGGCATCTTCAGACCCCACCGCCTGTGCGCACAAGTCCTTAGCTTAGGTTCTGAGATTTGTATCTCTAAACCAATTTTTGATCCATAACTTGGGAAAATGTCAGTGCCACAGCATCTTCTTTGAGTAACGCTGGGCTGTGCCTATTTTTCCCGTCCATGTCTCCACAAATCAGCAAACGTGTCAAAGATTGAAAGTAGACTTGATAAAGATCCTGCCATTAGTTGCTAAAAAAAAAAAGAGAAAAAGAATCTTGGCGATATCACAAACTGCATATTCACTGCATGCATCCAGGGCTATCCAAAGCATATCCAATCTGTCAGACTTTTTTTCCCCAAAAGACTTAAAGGACAGGCTTTTGCTCACGGCTTCATAAGGAGATGAATACAAGATGATTAGCCTCAGTAAACCCTGAAATAGAGAGTTCAAGATTTGCCTATTCAGCTTAAAAAGAGTCCACTTTGAAGACTGGGCTAGAAGGAAGAGTTTTAAAGGTGCCCACCTGACCTTGGCTAATGTGGAGCCCTCTTCAAAGACCACATCATCTTCATTGTCAGTGGCCATTACTTTTCTTGACATAAGGAAACGGAACAAGTACTACATATGCCACCTTGTAGACTGGAGCCCCATCAACGTCTTTCACTGTACCTGCTTGTCTGTTGACTGGTGCATACTGTCGACAGTGAATATAGACAGAGGAAGTTTTTTTTAACCCACCGCCCCCTCAAGTGAATGAATAAGGCCTCGCCAGCTGATACAATGGAGTCTATGAAGCAGCCATCATCAAAGCTGCTGCCGTGGACTAAGGAAGCCCATTCTGTTATACTGGGATACCCCTGTCGAACAGTCCATTGTCCACTGTATTTACAACAAAGTGACACTGCCAACATACAGTCCCCGGTTTGCCAACAAAGTCCTATGGTCACACATTCCACTAGTAAAGGAGATGCCAATGCAGATCTCCCATGAACCTCCATCTGAACCGGATCCATGTACTGTGGAAGACCAGAGCAGTGTTTAAGATGAAGGTGATCTGATCAATCCAAAAGCAGACTCCTCTGTCTAATGCGAAGGACTAACGAGCAGTATTTTCCAGAGTACTGGTTATCCTTCTGCCACATTTTGTAGTACTTTCATAAGCTTGACAAGAAGTGTACTCCTATAAGAAGCCCAAGATTGTGTCAACAATCCTTTTGTTACATGGGGGAGTCTGAGGACACTGCCCCTATACACAGAATTGGCCTAGATCATCACAGACCAATAAACCATACTTGGTGCCACCTAAAAGGCACAAGCCACCCAAGGCCCCGAAATCCCTGGCACCACGGAGACTAGAAATCTCTGCTTCATACTTCAGTTTCCACTGCCCAGGAGAAAAGACCTGGCTCTCCAAGACGGTGAAGAAAAATTATTTGATAAGTAAGAGGACTATAGCAGGATGTGCACTCCCATATGTGAAATACACTCAAGATGATCACACTCTTAATGAATTGGAACTAGCCCCATGTTGATGAATGGCAGAACTAAATCGCTTGCAAAGCAGACCACAACCTTTTGCCAAACAGGGCCTCTTTCCCAGATGGTTTAGCTTTTCACCAGATAGCCAAAGGTTGGCACATTGAGCTACAGGTGAAAGAGAAGTCCTTTTAATGATAAATGTGGTCTCCACCAATACCCATAGTGGATGGCATCTGACATCCCTTTCCAGAGGGTATTCAAGTGGAAGCCCTCCATATCATATTATCCAGGAGTGAAACACTGCATTGAAACATGCCATATGTATTTCTGTGGCTTCAGGGTTTGAGCATGCATGCTTTTCTCTAGCATGGGGTCTGGCATGGATTCACATGCTCATGAATATTCCCCGTCGTCAGGCTGGGAATCCTCGGTAAAGAAAAAATCAGTATCAGTTTCGTTTCTGATCTGTCTTTCGTAGTAGTAACCAATCACTGATCTCTGCGTCATACTGACCACAGCCAATGACTGCCCTCTACCTAAGCCCCACCTCTGGCAGCCATCTTCAGATTTTTACCGCACGTTCAAGTGTTGGGATCCTCGTGCTATTGCTCTCGAGCGTTAGTGCTTTTTTTTCACGTTTTTTCTCAGAAAAATTTCTCTTTTTTTCGGTCAGAAGAGCCTCAAGCTCCACCGTTTCTTCATCCGATTAACGGGGACCCGTGTCGGATTCGTCTACGCCCCTCAAGGGTGAAGATTTCGTCGAGCCACGCTTTTGGAGGACTCCAGAAGTTTCTCAGGCCCATCTCGGACATGGCCCACGAGAAGGGAAGCTCGACGCCCGGAAAGCTGTTCAGGGTCTGCCCTGGATGCCAGCTTCAGAATGTCTTTAAGGAGGACGAACACTCCCTTTGCCTTTACTGCCTACACGAGGACAAGACGAACGTGGAGAAGGACTGTGCGTTTTGCGGCAATATGTCGGAGCGGACCATGAAGGACCGCCATCAACGTCTCGCTAACTGGCTGGAAGGAAAGAGCCCGTCAGGCGAGAAGAAGAAGTCCGAGCGGTCTTCTAAGACCTTTGAGGGCGCCCCGGCGACGGGGGTCCAACAGAAGGCCAAGCACCGCAAGTCCGCTGACACCGGGAGCGCCGAACGGTCGGGCTCTACTGGCGCCAGGCAGGGCGCATCCTCCCCGGCGCCATCAACCAGGAGCCAACGCTCTGGCTCGGGTAAGAGGAAGGCCGAGCACCTGGCGAAGCTCCTGGAGAGACCCCGGTTGAGCTCGAAGGCCCCATCGGAGGGGGAGCGAGGCGGTGCCCCCCCCCCCCCAAGGAGAAGGCGGCGAGCGCACCTAAGGTGGTGAAAGCCTTAATCCACCCGGCCAAGGCCTCTATCGAGACAGTCGCGGCGGCCCTGGCTCAGCCTGTGGAGGCTACACCAGTGGTGGCGACCTCGGGGCCCAGAGTCTCCCTGCCACCGCGGAGAGAGTCCTCTTTCATGCCCATCGACAGGACCCCCGTGAAACCTCCGACGGAGAAGAAAAAGGGGGGGCAGGAGGTCGTCGTGGATTCGGCCTCAACCTCTGAGGAGGAGCTGATCAAAGTCTTAAGCCACGGCGTTGGCGTGGAAGAAGACCAGCCCGTCGGGAGGGACCCCGACGTAGGAGACGACGAGAACATCAAGGGTGCCGACGGGGCTCCTGACCGCCCGTCGGACTCCCCTCAACCAGTGCCGCAAGACAACTCGGCGGCCATTTTGCTGGCTACACAGTCCTTCTGCTCGGAGATAAAGACGAGACTGCCGTTACCACCAACGGAGGAACCGCTCCCGACGGGGGACCCGGAGCCAGGCCCTTCTGGGAGCCCTCCCCCTAAGAGAAGGATTCATCCTCCACCTCTTTTTCAGCCATCGCGCCCTGTTCAGCCCTCCTCCCCGTCCACGACACGTGGGGATGATACGGGGACTGACACGGCCGCGACGGGAACAGACGACTAGGTTTAAGACGAGGATCTCCCGTCGTCACCTCCCACCCGGGCTTCCCCGCCCGACGAGATTGGATCGTTTCACTCCATGATCGCCAGGGCATCCAAGCTTTTCCAGCTCTGCCCGGAAGAGAAGGAAGGTTTCCTTTATCAACGGCGCGAGACCAAGAGGAAGACGGTCCTCGCTGTACCTCTACTAGACGATATTTGAGATGAGGGCCTCGCCCACCTCAAGAACCCATCCACGACGCCGGCTAGAAGGGATCGGTACGATAAGTAGTACCGGGTCCCGGACGCGGCCCCCTTGTGCCTTCGGGCACAGCCGACCCCGGACTCGGTCATCTCCGCGGCGGCCAGGAAGAAAGCGGGGGGGGCGAGGCCTCTACGTCGACCTCCCCGCCGGACGGCGAGGGAAAGAAATTAGACACGATGGGACGCTAACGCCTTGGCTATCGTAGCCCGCTACGACAGGGAGTTGCGGTACAAACTGGCCCCCCTGCTGGACTTCCTAACGGACAAGAGGGCGGAAGCCCTAGAGATCTTGCAGGAAGGAGAGGTGGCGTCGGACCACGCCATTACGATTGCGACGGACATCGCTGACACTGGATTTCGCCAGTTGGGCAACGGCGTGTGCCTTAGGCGGCGTGGATGGCTCAAGGCTACTGACTTCCGTCAGGACGTGCAGACCAGAGTCTTGGACATGCCGTTCGACGGAAACAACCTGTTTGGGAAAACAGTGGACGATTCCCTTCAAGCCATCAAGGCGGACACAGAGACGGCCCGGGCTCTTGGGGTTCTCCAGCAACGGCAGCCGCCCTTTCGGAGCGGCGGAGGCAAACGGGGTGCCTCCAAAGGTTCCAGCGGCGGATTTTCCACCTACCGTCAAGCGGCCTGTTCGTCGTCACAGGAAGCTTACAAGGGACGAGGCAAGTCAGGCGGACCCCGCCGTCGTCGCCAAGGAGGACAAGGCGGCAAAGCCTCGTCGAAGCAGGACTGAACCGGCTGTGGGGTCGGGCCCCCACCGAAGCACCCCGGTGGGAGGCCGGCTGGCGAGCTTAGTCAGCGTGTGGGAGTCCATCTCCACCGACCGTTGGGTGCTGGACGCCCTAGCTCAGGGTCACGCGCTCGAGTTTCTAAAGAGGTGCCCGCGCGTTCCCCCTGTGGCCAGGAAAGAACATCACGTCCCTCAACTTCTCTTGGAGGTAAAGGCGATGCTCAAGAAGGGCGCCATCGAGCTCGTCCCAAAGAGGCTTCGGGGCTCCGGAGTTTACTCAAGATACTTCCTCGTTAAGAAGAAGACGGGAGGATGGCGTCCCATCCTGGACCTACGACGACTGAACAAATTCATCAAGGCACAGAAGTTCCGGATGGTCACCCTCCAACACGTCCTGGGTCAACTGGAGGAGGGCGATTTCCTGTCGTCGTTGGATTTGGAGGATGCCTACTTCCATATTCCCATCCTAAAGGGACACCGAAAGTTTCTCAGGTTCGTGGTCCAAGGGCGTCACTACCTGTTCAAAGCCCTTCCCTTTGGATTGAGGTCGGCACCTAGGGTGTTCACCAAGTGCCTCGCACCGGTGGTGGCGCAGCTGCGCCGAGAGGGGATCCACGTCTACCCCTACCTGGACGACTGGCTCATCCGAGCAAAGACGAAGGAGCTCGCCGTGGAGCACATGGCAAGGACCGTCCAACTACTCACGGACCTGGGATTCTCCATAAACTACACCAAGTCCCACCTGGTGCCCGCGCAAGACGCAATGTTTCTGGGAGCGAAGCTCGACAGTGTCGCTTCTGGCCTCTCCGTCGGAGGAAAGGACGAGGGCCATCTTGGGCAAGGTGCAGCGGATGCTGGTTGCGGACGCGGCCAGGGTGAGGTCCATCAAGTCCCTCCTCGGAATGATGTCGTCTTGAATTTATCTCATCCGCCTGTGCAGGCTCCGGATGCGGCCATTGCAGGAGTTCCTGGATGCGCGCTGGATCCAGACGACGGGCAGCTTCGAGGAGAGGCTCACACTCGACGAGAGTTTCCGACGAGCGATCCGGTGGTGGGGCACCCGCGCGCATCTGACGGCGGGCATGGACTTCCAGACCCCCGGCCACCAGGAGACAGTGACCACGGATGCCTCCCTAGAAGGGTGGGGAGCGCACACCGAAAATCTGCACGCGAGAGGCCTTTGGCTTCCGACAGAGAAGTCCCTCCATATCAACGTCCTGGAGCTCTGTGCAGTGTTTTGGGCCCTCAGGTCCTTTCTTCCGTCCCTCAAGGGCAAGGTGGTGAGGATCTTCACCGACAACACCACCACCATGTTCTACATAGGAAAGCAGGGCAGTACCAGATCCCCAGCCCTGTCCAAGGAGGTGCAGGATCTGTGGCATTGGGCCGTCGCCCAAGGGATGTTTCTGGTGCCGTTTCATCTGGCAGGGATAAAAAACACCATCGCCGACTCGCTCAGCAGAGAGCTGCACTCGTGCCACGAGTGGGAACTATGACAGGATCTAGTGGACAGCCTCTTCCGACGGTGGGGCACACCCCAGATCGATCTGTTCGCGACGGCGACGAACTCCAAGTGCTGGAGGTTCGCCAGCAGGTTTCCCCAGCCGAGGAGCATGGGCGATGCTTTCTCGTTCCCCTGGGAGGGCCTGTTTCTATACGCGTTCCCTCCATTGCCATTGCTGATCCGGCTCATCAACCAGCTCAAGAGGTCACGGTGCAGGATGATCCTCGTCGCACCTGCGTGGCCGAGGCAGATATGGTTCCCGGACCTTCTGGACTTGTCAGCATCCCCGTCAATCAAGCTGCCAGTGGTCGCGGATCTTCTCTCCAGGGAAGGAGGCGCCATCCTCCATCACAACCCGAAGTCGCTGAACTTGCAGGCCTGGCTCCTGCAGCGTTAGAGTTTGGAGGATACGACATACCGGCCGACTGCAGAGAGGTTCTTGCAAAGGCCAGGGCGTCCTCAACTCTTAAATGCTATGGACACAAATGGAAGAGGTTCTCTGTCTGGTGCCATGCACAGAAGATTAACCCTCTACGGATTACGGCTCCCCAGGTACTGCCGTACCTTCTGACGCTGGCCAAGGCTGGACTGGCGCACGCGTCCATCAAGATTCATCTTGCTGCGATCTCCCGATACACCAGAACCACGGGGCGGACCTCTTTGTGGTCTCATTGTCTGGTGAAAGAATTCATGAAGGGACTGTTCATATTGTTCCCTCCGGTGAAGGCTCCGGCCCCGGCGTGGGAGCTCAACGTGGTGCTGACCAAGCTCATGGGACCTCCGTTCGAGCCTCTGCACTCGGCTCCGTTGAAGTTCTTGTCGTGGAAAACAGCGTTTCTTGTGGCCATCACCTCCGCACGAAGAGTGGGAGAGATCCAGGCCCTTTCCTGCAAGCCCCCGTACTTGACTTTTCACGACACAAGGGTAGTGCTTAGGACGCACCCCTCCTTCATGCCCAAGGTGCCGTCTGACTTCCACCTCAACGAACCCTTGGTGTTGCCTGTTTTCTTCCCGTCGCCTTTGTCGCCGGCCGAAAGGACTTTGCACTCGCTGGATGTGGCTAGAGCGCTGAAGTTTTACGTGGACCGCACAGTGTTTTCGGAAGACGTCACAACTTTTTGTGAACTTTGGACCTGTCAATCAGGGGAAGGCTCTCTCAAAGGCCTCCATTTCCAGATGGCTCTCCGGCTGTATCATGTACTGTCATCGGTTGGCAAACCGACCGCTGCCCGGCCGTCCGAAAGCCCATTCCACCAGAGCGATCGCAGCTACCACGGCGTTCCTATCTGGTGTGCCCTTGCTGGACATCTGCAGGGCTGCTACGTGGAGGTCGACGCACACCTTCACGAAATTCTACTGCGTCGATTGGGATTCCAGGGAGGAGTCCAGGGTCGGCCAAGCAGTGCTGCGCAATCTGTTCGCCTAAGGTGAGCCGGGTGAGGAGGTAAGAATTGCTTAATGTTGAGTTTGATGTAATGCTTAATGTTGAGCCTTTGCCACCTCCCGTGGTTGTGCATGTGTGTACTGCTATGTATTCTTTATTCATGAGCATGTGAATCCATGCCAGACCCCATGCTGGAGAAGGAACAAGTTACTTACCTGTAATTGTTGTTCTCCAGCATGGGTCTGGCATGGATTCACATGCGAACCCTCCCGCCTACCCCTCTGCGGCTCTTCACTTGGTCATACTGCCACTTCACGTGCTACCAAATCTGAAGATGGCTGCCAGAGGCGGGGCTTAGGAAGAGGGCAGTCATTGGCTGTGGTCAGTATGACGCAGAGATCAGTGATTGGTTACTACTACGAAAGACAGATCAGAAACGAAACTGATACTGATTTTTCTTTACCGAGAATTCCCAGCCTGACGACGGGGAATATTCATGAGCATGTGAATCCATGCCAGACCCATGCTGGAGAACAACAGTTACAGGTAAGTAACTTGTTCCTTTCCCATTATTTACAAATTCCACGGGTATGAGGGGAAGTTAATTTGATTGCTTTGTGCCACAGATAGCTGTTTTTCCACCCACAAATAACCCCAAGAAAGTGGATAGGCTGCACAGTTCTGTTTTATTTACATTTCTAAATGTGACGAATACAAGGCGTTTGTCACCTTTCCTGAAGGGCGAGCCAACCCCTTTTTGGACTATAGAGGAGAGCCCCTAGGCTTAACACACCCTAGGCGAAAGGGAAGCGGGATCCCTCTGTAGGGGACAGGAAGGGTCTCCAGGCAAACCCCCCCCCCTCCACCCCCAGACACCAAACCTTTTATGGGTTGTATATAGGAACTAAGTTGCACGGTAGCCCTATAGCCTCTGTAATGGCTGGCATGGTTTCTTACCTAAATTATACTCAATCCTTATGCAAAACTACACAAAACCTTGAAAGAACCTCCTGGTGGCACATGAGAGAAAAAAAAACATTGAATCAGAAGATCTGTGGAGCCCGCAGAGTTCGCAAGGAGGTCTGCAGTGCACACTGGGTGTGTGGTAGGCAGGAGAGGGTGCGGTGTGCATTTTTGCGAGTGCAGTGGGGCCTCGCAGACATGTGCCCATACAGCCTGCATTGCAAAACGAGCAAGAGCAATGTGCATTGGAGGGCTGAGGAAAGGGCCTGCAGAAAAACAGCCTAGTGGTCCTAACGGCACGAGACTGTGAAAGGTGTCGGGCCAACATAGACCCTTGCAGACGAGTCAACGAAATCATGCAGTGGTGAGGAGCACCCACAGATCGTGGTACGTGCTGGCTTAAACACCCTGGGTGGTTGGGCGGTAAGGTTAGAGACTGAGAAAAGCACCGGAGCGGGGAGAGATTGGAGATGCCCTACAGCAGGGAGAAAGATTGAGGAGAACCCCGGAGAGGGGAGATCAGAGAAGCCCCAGGTTAGGAAGATTGAGCAAGAAAAAGCCTGGAGCGGGGAGAGACCTTAAATGCCCCAGAATGGGGAGAGTGAAAGCCCCAGTTTGTAGAGCATACCAAGAAGCCGCAGAGTGAGGAAAGTATAGAGTACCCCAAGAGTGGAGCACGCGATCAAGATGAACACTGGTGTGGGGAGAGAACCAAGAAACCCATGAGTGGGGGGGAGAGCAGAGCCCAATAGTGGGGAAAGGAAGATGCCCTCAGACTGGGGAGTGAAAAGGAGATTTTTCTCTGAGTGGGAAGAGACTGATTTCAGAGAGCCAGAAGGAGCTCGCTAGAACCCCAGACGATACTCCAGCAGTGCACAAACTACATGCTTGGGACTGTTCATAGGCAAGGGCCTATGCTAAAGAGACACAAGGGCAGGAGAAGGGGCGGGGGGTGGGTCAGAAACCAGCAGCCACCCTTTTATTCGAGCAAGGGCCTACAGTATGTCTTAGTTATTTTCTTTTTGAAAAGTGGGAAAGAAACTAGGTTAGAATAGGTTTCAAGACAGGACTGCATTTCTGTTTTAGCTATCTTGACATGACTAGCACCTCGTTTAACTTTCTTTTATGTAGAGTATGGCTTAGGGAAAGACTAGATCTTCTTTCTTTGAAGAGAGTAAAACTTGTGAAAATTAAGCCTTCTTGTCTGTTTCCCGATTCTGACCTTCCACATTAAGTGTAAATGTACTGTATGCAAGAGGACAACTATTTGAGGTCAGCAACTTATTTCTTCCTCTGGTTCCCAAAGTCATTAAGAGGCTGAGGTTTCCATGCAACTTTCAGCAGATTTTAGTACTCTGATCTGCTTAATCTTTCATTCTCCTGCTTAGTTGGTACAACCTTTTCATTTCTTGTGGTAGGGGTGATTGATCACCTCCTACCATCATTTGATGTCCATAGCAGCTTGGACTCTGAAATTACGGCACTTCGCTCTCTCCCAAGAAAATACATGTAAGCGCAAGTGGATCAGTTTCTTGTTGGTCATTAGAGGGAAAAATCAATCCTTTATCTTATTCTCTGTGGCGTTCTCTCCTTAGTTTCTGCTCTGGTTAGTTCTGGAATTGAGGCACATCCTTGCTGTTCCTACTGCAGCAGTTATTTGGTGCACAACAAAACCGATATCATTTTCCTTACAAAGTCTGGCTCACACGCCACTTTATGGCCTATATCCTCTTTTCTGCCTAGTTCCTAGTTAACACCCAGCTTGGGACATGAAGGAAGTTTTTGAAATGTTGGCAAATGGGCTGATTTAAGTTGGCTAGTTGGTTGACAACCTATTTAGTTTGCATTACTTGTGCTAGACCTATTGCTGTAGGTCATGCTCTTTGTTTTGTAGACCCGTTCATCTTTTCCACAGTTCCCCAGACTCCCCCAACCTTTCCTACTAAAGGTATTTTCAGTTTTACTTCCTAATCATTCCATTGAAGCTGCTTGGATTTTGCACAATTTGTATGCCAACAAGGGTTTTACTTGGACTGAACACGGTCCTTGTGATTGTCAAACACTGATAAAGCAAATGAGGCTCATGGTGCCTGTTCGGTTGGGTCATTTTGGCTCGTGCAAATTGGAATACTACTCGTTTGAAGGGGCTTCCTTCACTGAAAGGATTAATGCGGCCAGGGTTAAGGTAATTTGTGTGGGCTTCTCAGATGCTTGTTTCTCTGCACAATATCTGCAAAGTGGGTAGATGGTTCACCTATAGCTGTATGCCTGAATCTCAGTTGTGCCAGTCAGTTATAGTTTGCTGCACCATCCTTTCATCATTGTTTAGAGATCCCAAAAGTATGGAGGAAGGGCAGCAGGGGCATAGGTCCAAGTACAAGTGAATCCAATAGTGATTTAATATTATTGGTCCCTAGTCCCCTTCCATCTTCTCAATAAGCATCCTTGATAAGTTAACACTGAGTAGTACACTGGCAGAATGTAATTGGAGTCATGTGAGGTGGGCCAGCCAGTGCAGGCTTGGCCACACATTGCACACTAGTTATTTTTGTTCCAAATCCTTAAATGCAAAAGTGAAGAGTAGTGTTACAAATTGAGGTATTCAGTCACTTCCCTCCAGGGCGGAGCCTTCCCTTGTGAGGCTAGGGAGGTGAACCGGCTATGCAATATTCCCCCTATGGGTGGCAGCAAGCCGGACCTCACAGGTAGAGACTGCACCCCCTGCCCTCCCTGGGAACAGGACTCTTGTTCCAACGAGTTGTTCCAACTGTGTTCCATCACATAAAACATAAGAAGCCCAGTAAGATCATACTACCAGCTGACCGAAGAACAAACTCCTAATTATTTGTTGTGGTATTACTACTGAAAACGATCTGTCTGGTACTGAGAAGAGTAAAACTTCAGGAGTGATAGAGTAAGTACCGGATAAGTACTGGGAGAAAGAGAACCAATTGAGTTATAACGAATACAACTCAAGTATATACTGGGTAGATGGCTAGTGGAGTTATAATGTAAATCAGAAACTGAAGGAGGACTCCACAAGCTACCTGGGAAATGCCTGGACCTAGTCATAAAAGTGGGGAGGAGAGCGAGGTGGAGAGTCACAAACCCGGCAGTTTCGAAACGGCAGAGTCTGACAAGCTGAGAGAACCTGGCAGAACCTCGGTCGAGAGGAACTCTCCAGCTGGTGTGTGCTGGAAGCCCTGAGAGAGCAGAGTTCTTTGCAGGGCAGGGGAAGAGAACCTGAATTGAAGATGCCATGGGTGAGCTGTGGCGTGACCCAGGAGAGGTGGACTGGCAAGTCAGAGAGAACACTGTCACGAGCAGTGTGGAAGAAGTAGGAGTCTGTGTTGGAGCTGCACTGACTACTGGGGAAGTCCCAACCCTGTATAAAAAACCAGTGATGCTGAACTCTGTGAGACAAGGTAACCAGGATGGCGGGAGACCCGGGCGGGAGCAGGGATATGAAGATTGCATTCAGCCTACTCGTCCCAGTGTAGGTTTGAATATTCGACAGTGAGGATTGTTCAGGGACTCGGAATACTATTCCCAGTGAATGGACAAAGTTCCAGAAGGGTGAGTTATTCAGAGATACTGCATACTCGCCCCAGTGAATGGATAATAATACGAGCAAGTTCTGTCCGAAGATAACTTACTCGTCCCAGCGAAGGGCTAAGTGCCTGAATGAGTGACAATCACTTAGACACCATATACTTGTCCCGGTGTAGGGATTGACTTAAAGAAGGGTGACATTCAACCTCGCCTAATAACCTAAATGGAACAGTGATTACTGTTTCAGAGCAATCGGATCTAGAAAAGGAGAACAAAATATGCATTGGGAATATGATACGCAGCCCAAAGAGGAATTAAGAATAAGGTCAAGGGAATAAACTGACCTATTCAACACAATCCCACTTCACTACCCGCCAGGGATGTCTGCTGTCGTTGTTGCTGTCCCTTGTAGCAATTGAGCCTCTAGCAAAACGGATTAGGGCTGACCCACGGATCCAAGGGTTTAGATGGCCAGGTAATTGGGAGGACAAGGTATGCCTATACGCAGATGACCTGCTCAAATACCTGGGGGATCTGGAAAGATCTGGTCCAATGGTAATAGATACGCTAAGTGAGTTTGGTTGTTGCTATGGACTCAAAATAAACTGATAAATAGGTGTTGATGCCAGTAACCAGAGTAGAGGACACAGTGCCAAGGGATTGCCCCCTTCAAGTGTACCAAGATGGATTTAAATACCTGGGAATACAGGTGTGCAGGGAGGATACAAGATTCCTAGAATGCAATCTAGTCCAAATAGTTCATGACTTAGGAGCGGATGCAAGCACTGGGCTAACCTACCCATAACGTTGCTAGGGATAGTTGACCTGCTCAAAATGCTGGCTCTTCCCAGATTACTGTATGTGTTACAAAACACTCCTGTGAAAAAAAAATCCAGGGCCCGGTTCGCCGAGATTGAGGTTCTTTCAGGGGGGAGAGAGGGGGGGGGGGGTCCCAATTTGAGGAGGAATACCCTCTCGCCCCCCGCCCCCCCCTTGGAGGCCAATCTCTTCTCAGAGAAGCTTTTGGAAAAAGGTATATCCAGGTAATCTATAATTTCACATCCCCCTAACCCGTACGTCCCCATCCCCCCCCTTGATGCAACTGTATGAAAAATAGGAACGGGATCTAATGACACTGGAGAGAGAGGAATGGGTGGAGGTGGCAAGGGCGGTAAGCATAACTTCAAGGATGAGGCAGATACAATATACAATCATGCACAGAGAGTACTATGCCAGAGACGAGCTGCACTTGATGGTAAGAACGGACTATGATAGCTGCCTCAAGTGCGGCAGGGAGTCTGGTACCAAGTGTCTGCACAATCTAGAAAAAGTACTGGGCCACACAATCCCCAAAGACCCTAAAATGCTGTTACTACATGTTAGTGGAGACTATGGGCCTAATAACGAGTTTGGAGGTAGCCATGGTGCTAATAACGCCATGGCTGCCTCCAAACCTGGGTCCGGGTAGTCGGAATGGGGACTTGCCAGGTCATTCCAACCTTGGAGGACCCGGTAAGTCCCCATTCTGAAAACCATTCCCATTTGAGCCCCCAGAGGGCTCAATGGGAATGGGGAAGGAGCTAATAACGGGCGCGCAAATAGCGGGCCCGTTGTTAGCTCCCTGGTCCCTTAGCGGCTCCCGCTAACGGTGGCTGGTAAAACCAGCCAGCCTTAGTGGGACCCGCTAAGGGACCTCGGAAGGCGGCGGTAGGGGGTTAACGGCACCGGCATCCTTACCTGCCGTTAACCCCCCTACCGCCGTATTCGTAATGAGGCCTACCGCCGTACTCGTAATGAGGCCTAATGAAGGAAACAGAAGGGAGGAAAAACTGACCTCCATTGCCGGAATGGTGGTTAATGGGGACCTGGCCGTAAAATGGGATATCCCAGGAAATGCCATTGTACTGCCGGAGTATGAAGATCACTTATAGGACTAGCGGGTTGAACGCGAAAATACCAGATCTGCGGGAAATGGGAGGGAGAGGATGGATAAATCAGTAAGTCGCCATTTAAACGAAAGGGTTGATAAAAGAAAACTAGTTTGTGAGAAACTGGTAAAACAGGGATTTCCATCCCCTCAAGGTATGGGAGAGAGAAATTCAACAGATGGATCTTTATAAGGAGGGTTCCAAAACGCACTGTGAGACATATAGCCCACGAAAGAAAAGGGGAACTGGAAAGAAAAGGAAACTCCCCTAAAGGAACTGAAGACATTAATTTGAAAGATGGCTCGGAGCTATCTAAAAATCCTATATTACGGCTCAGAAATCCTTTCCAGGAGAAGGGAGTCATTCTCCTGGACTTTGTGTTTTCTGTTAGGTGAAGAATAGTTTAGTTTAAAGGACTGAGGACAGATCATTTTGTTTTGACTTACATCCTGACGACTAGCACCCTGGTTGGTTTTGGTTAGGCAATGCTACTAACCAGCATGCTAACGTTTTTCATTTGCAGGAAGGGTCCGCACTTACATGCAATTCTCTTTCGAGTCCCTCTTTAAAAACCAGATAATGCTGAAGGGAAGAAAACGGAATCGCAACCGTTCTATACCATTCCCTTGTATCCCTTCCAATGGTCAGAGCATTGTTAATGCAATCTTGCGAAACCTTGAAATGGCTCCTGAAGGATTGAACAAGCCAAGGTCTCTGTTTCGATCTGGTATTTTCACTCTGTAATCATTCCAGAAACTCGAGGCGCCCTTCACCAGGGGGAAGAGTTGCGCCATATCTTTTTGAAACCATAGCTTGCATTGGCTTCAAGGCGAAGTCTGCACTTGTATTAATTTGACATACTTGGGTAAATTCATCAGTGTCCTTTATTTCTCTTGAGCATCTTCACTGAAGTCTGGGAATAAGCAGATACTGGAATTCCTGTTCAGCTCCTTCTTTGCTGCTATCAGAAAGGTTCACCTATTGTCTACGCAACAGAGGGTAACTGGAACCTGACCCCCATCTGCAATAAAGCCTGTTGTACCCTTGTCGGTAGCTGGATGGCACAGAGGACCCCTATCCATCCATCAGATTGCTCTTCCAAGACCACATTTTCCAAGACTGACCGGTCCAGTCATCCTAACCTTTTGGCTCCTCTTTTGGGAGAATGATGGGGGTGGAAAGTGTCCCAGCATACATATTTCCACTGCTTGCAAATTTGTTATTTTTTGTTTTTGCGACACTTTTTTCCTCTGTTGCCTAGCAAAATCTGTTCCCTTGCAGTCTGTCTTTGAGGGTAGGGGTGGGATTTACTCTACTGTACATCAACACAGTGTTGGACTCACTCTTTCTCTCCATTTACACCAATTGCACCTCCATTATCTCAGACATCCTAAAGTCTCTGAGGAAGCCATGATTTGCCTCTCCCATGTTTGAGCCCATCCCACTCCATATTCCTTGTCACTTCCAGTAGTTCAAGGCAAGAAGAAACTGGGTTTGCTGCCTGCTGCACATGATTCTCACCTATGTTGTTTTGGCATATATATCTTGCAGTACCTTGCCAAAGTTTTTCTGTCCTGCCCTTCAGCAGTTCCCACTTACCCTCAATCATCCCGTAATAGCCTATCAAACTTCCAGCAAGATTCCCCCAAATAAATCCCTAAAGCAGTAGTTCTTAATTCATTTCACCTCCCTAGGGCATTAGACGAGGATTAATGCACAGGCACCTGTAATGATATTTCTGATGTTTGTTAATCTGCTTAGAATCACATGCTGTGCATAGTCAGACATCCAGTGGTCACTGCAGAGTATTGCATCTTGTTTTTCGAAAGTCGAAGAGGGGACATCGACATAGGTGTCTGTAATACGATCCCTATAGTGACGTGTAGTGTACCCAAAATCCCTCGCGTGTCGAGGTCCCTCAGATTGTTTTTTTTCTGCCCAGAATACTGGTCGCCTTATGCGGCGCTCGGAAGAGACATTGCCATTACCATTATTCGACCCTTCGTCGTTTTCTGTCAGTTACCGTTAATTCAAACGCCTCAGCCCTCTTTCTACGGCTAAGCAACTTCCCCGCCGAGTCAAGATCTTCGACGCCGGTGGTTTCGATGGAGGCGATCCGATCAGTGCTGCCGAACCCGTGGCCTGGCCTCACCGGCCTACACAGTAGGGAGAGAGTGGGGGTTGTTGTGGACATTTTTCTTCTAGAATGCCTTTCTCTCCTCCTTCCCACCCCCCCTTTCCGTTGGGGTCGTTATCACTTATTACTACAGTCTCAGCTGTGGAGAGGACTCCTTTTAGATTTTGGCCTCGTAACGGCAAATTCACAGGGAAGGATAAGAAGCGGTGTAACCGCTGCTTAGCCCTCAACCACGAGGCCGGCTGTGTGGCCTGTAAACTCCTTCGTCCAAAAACGTTGAAGGACCGCAGGGTCAAGAGGTGGGCAGCCTACGCTATATCGAAGGTAGATTCCTCACCCGCCGCCGCCAAATGTGACGAGGGGGATAGTGATAATGCTACCTCCGTATCGGAGGTTGTTGACCTCTCTAAGGAGCGCTCCCACTCCTAGTCTGTCCCCGGCCCCGAAAGGTTCGGCTCACGCCCTACTTATGGGGATGTACACCCCGGTGACGCCGACGCACATGAAAAAGTGAAAACTAACACACAACCCACGGCCCTTCCTCAATGAAGTCGAAGAAGGCGCCAACAGACGCCGAATCTACCGGCAGCCTCTGCCGACCGTATGGGTCGCCAGCCCTCCCTGCAGCCGCATGTGCGTCTAGCCACTGGGCCATCTGCAACTAAAGGGCGGTACCACCAAAACGTCAGACGAAACACCTCATAAGAGCGACTGTTGGCAAAAAGGTTCCGGCACAGCCGAAACTGTTCATGACCAGCCCGCGACAAAGTAGTCGCCGAAAGCTTGGCTAGAATAGTCTCCTATGACGCTCAGACTGGCGGCCAGAGAGTCGCCGGCAGCCGCTCACAAGGCCAGAGAGATGCCGAAATCTATGGAAGGTACGCCAGAACTTCCCACACCCCGCCCCCCCCCCCCCACATCGAAGGGCAGAGCTAAAGATACATCCCCAGTGTCGGGCCCACAAGAAGGTTTCTCAGAGGGCGACGGGTGTATATCCTCCACGCTATGGGAGAGATCTCGACGCCTAGAGGCGGAGGAGAATACCTTTCCGCCGCTAGACCTTTCAGGGCTATCCCAGTGGACTATGGAAAGATTTCATTTGTATATGGACAAACTAGATAGGTTTATGTCCACCCCTGAACACGTTACACCCAAGAGGCCAAGCGCTACTCCTTGAAGACCGTAGGGCCAAATATCCAAGACTCTTTGACCCACTTGAAGAGGAAATTGATACATATGACCTCACTGAAGAGGACCCACAGTTTCAGGAAGATGAAGAGTTCCTAAATGCTGAGGATCTAGAAGACCCTGTAGGGGGCTTTGAAGACCCAGACATAGGTGGATCACAGCCCTGGCAGTCTCCAGGGGCATCGACACACCCTGACGCTTTGGATCTGTCCTCTCCTCAGACCACACTGGTCAGAAACCCATCACCTGTGGATGACCAACTTTCAATGCACTGCTATGCAAGGCGGCGGCACATTTGGAAATTGACACAGGGGAAATTACTCCAGAAGTAGACTTTGTGGAGAAAATAATTAAGGAAAAACCGACTAGCCAGGCCATACCCCTTCTTGCCTCAGTCAAGAGACGCCTCGTTCCATCTTTATCCACACCGGCATTGGTTAGAGGCGTCAACCCAAGAATTGAGAAGCTTTTCAGCCCCTCACCGTCAGATCCCTTATATATTAGGGGTCACTCCATACCCGATTCCCTGGTAGTAACCACCACGAGGAAAAGGGCGGGGGTTCCGCTATCTACTAGCGAAGCACCCCCAGACAAGCAGGGGAAGAAGCTTTATGCCTTGGGGAAAAGGATTACATCCTCGGCAGCTTTCTCCTCGCAGATTGCCAACAACAATACTTTGTTGGCAAGCTACGCTGATGCCAAATGGGGATTGTTGCACGAAGGCCTACAAGAAGCCCCTGAGCCCTTGCGAACACGCTTGTTAGCCATTGTGACAGAAGGCACTCGGGTAAACCAAAGCATCAAGAGCACTCAAGATGCTGCGGAAACGGCTGGCCGGTCACTAGTCCAGGGTGTACTTCTTAAGCGTCATGTGTGGCTCAGAAACTCTGGTTTCAAGCCAGAAACCCAGGTGTCCCTCATCAACAAACCCCTGAAGACTCAAACTTATTTGGTAAGGCGATTGATGACACACTGGAGACAGCTAAAGGATTTTGAAACACTAAAGACTCTGGACCAAATCACAAGACCCCCCTAATAAGCGGGGTTACGGCAACAGGCACACTTTTCGTGGCCAACAACAAAATCATCATCATCATCAACAATATTCCTCAGCAGGCAACTGGTCCTTTCCTCAGGGAACCAGTGGACAATATGCTCAGAGGACAACGTCGTGGCAAGGGAAGAGGTTGGGGTCCCACTCCCAGAGGCGCCCTGGCTACCAACACCAAATGACCCGAAAGATGGGGTCCCCTCCAATGCATCTCCAGTCGGGGGCCGGTTAACGTCATTCCTACAAGCATGGGATGGAATTACCACAGACCACTGGGTACTGTCAACAATAGCCCGCGGTTACTGCATCGAATTCAGTCGGTCCCTTAAATTCAGACCCCCAAGGGGAAGGCGCCTATAACCGGAACACCTCTCCACCCTTCAGGAAGTCGAACTGCTGCTGGAAAAGGAGCAATAGACGTTGTGCCACTATCACAGGTAAAGGAGGGTATTTATTCAGTGTACTTCCTTGTATCCAAAAAGGATTTAACCATGCGCCCTGTACTAGATCTGCGCCCAGCGAACAAATTCGTAAAACCTCAAATTTCGTATGGTGACTTTGCAGGAGGTAATCCCCCTGCTCACACAGGGGGATTACATGGCAACACTGGACATGAAAGATGCATACTTTCATATTTCAATGTTGCCAGCGCACAGGAAATACCTCAGGTTCATGATAGAAGGCAAGCACTATCAGTTCAAAGTGCTACCCTTCGGCATAGCTTCAGCGCCAAGGGTATTCACGAAGGTACTGGCAGTTGCAGCCGCACACCTGCGCAGATTGTCCATTCCAGTCTACCCTTACCTCGAGAACTGGCTCATAACAGGGGATTCTTACGAAACATGCTTCTCAAACACCCAAAAGACTGTAGACCTTTTGTTCCACCTGGGCTTCTCCATCAACGAGAAGAAGTCCAGCCTAGACCCCAGCCAGGTCAAGCAATTCCTTGGGGCTCTAATTCGAACAAAGGACAGCCTCGTCTTCCCCTCCAACGAGAGGGTCCAAAACATGCTGTTTCAGATCCCTCAATATGTAGCCGGTCGGAAGCTGACGGTACGCAAGGCCATGCGTTTGCTAGGAATGATGGCGTCATGTATTTATTTGGTACGTCACGCGCGCCTGCGCCCAATGCAAGAGTGGCTCAACAGTTAGTGGTGTCGGGCCAGCGGACAATGGGACGATCTAGTGGTGGTCTCACAGGCCTTGGTTCTCTCGCTGCGATGGTGGTCAAAGGAAAACCTTGTGTTGGGGAAACCTTTCACAACCCCCGCAGTGGAAGCCACTCTAACCACAGACGCATCCCTCACAGGATGGGGGGGCTCACCTATCCCATCAGACTGCTCACGGAGTTTGGGCTCAGTGTGGCGTCCAAGCACATAAACTTGCTGAACTGCTGGCGGTCTTCAAAGCACTGAAGGCTTTCCAGACACACCTACAAGGGAAGACAGTGCTGATCCTCACAGACAGCACCACGGCCATGTACTACCTGAATAAGCAAGGGGGTGCTCACTCTCCAGGACTGTCCAAGCTGTCCCAGAACATCTGGAGGTGGGCTCTCAAACACATGTTCCTGTTATCTCAACATGTACCAGGGGAACTCAATCTTCTGGCAGACGAACTCAGCAAAGACTTCCCTCTGCCCGCAGAGTACGAATGGCGACTACACAAAGACATTGTCTCCGTTTTCGCGGAATGGGGCTTCCGAGGGATCGACTTGTTCGCAACTTTGTAGAATACCCAATGCCAAGTTTACGCCTCCAGGTACCCCCAGAACCGCTCCAAGGGGAATGGTCTCTGGATAACCTGGTCAGGGAAATGTGTCTACGGTTCCCCCCCCCACCCCCCCGACTCCCCTTCTCAACAAGATGGTGCACAAGATGCACCAGGAACCAGTTACCATGATACTGGTGGCCCCCATGTGGGCCCGACAACCCTGGTTCGCTCACCTGATGGAGATATCACTGTCTCCTCCGGTCAAACTACCCTGTCGGTACAACATGCTATCACAGGACAGGGGCCAAACGCTGCCCCCATGCCCTCAGATGCTGAACTTGGCAGCCTGGCTCCTGAGGTCATAGTTTGGACATTTGCAGCTCCCACAGTGATGCATGGACATTCTCAAAGAAGCAAGGAAACCAAATACTTGTTACTGCTACTCTAGCAAGTGGAAACGGTTTGTCATCTGGTGTAAGTCAAAGAGCGTCAACCCCGTTGACTGTTCTCCCACACAGATTGTTCTATACCTGGCTCACTTGTTTGACTCCGGTTTAGTCTTCAATTCTATTAAAATTCACCTAGCTGCACTCTCCACCTACACTACGTATCAACATAAGGTGTCCTGGTGGAAAGTTCCAGTTATTAAAGCCTTCATGGAGGGAGTGAAAAGAATTCACCCTCCTATATCCAACCCAGCTCCCGGATGGGACCTGAATGTTGTACTGACCAGGCTAATGGGCTACCCCTTCTAACCCATGCATAAAGCAACCCTTAAGGATCTGACTCTTAAGACTGATTTCTTGATAACTATCACCTCCATTAGGAGTGTGAGTGAACTACAAGCGCTCTCTATATTAGATCCCTTTGTAACAGTTCACAAAGACAAGGTGGTTCTACGCACACACCCTAGGTTTGCACCGAAGATCATTTCGAAATTCCATGTCAACCAGTCTATAGAACTAACGTTCTTTCAAAACCCATCAAACTTGGGAGAAAAGAGCATGCACACACTTGATGTGTGCAGGGCGGTCATGTTTTATATGTAAAGAACTAGACCACTGAGAAAGACTAATCGGTTCTTTGTCTCAGTGGCGGCAGGAAGAGAAGGAGATGCAGTTTCCAAATCCACTATATCTAGATGGATTGTCCAATGCATCACTCTGTTTCTCTCTTGCTAAGAGAGAGCTGCCCTTCAACCTTAGAGCACATTCTACTCGAGGCACTGGAGCATCCATAGCATTCATTGCAAATGTTCCCCTTGAGTCCATTTGCAAGGCGGCAACCTGGAGTTCTGTACACACCTTTACAAAACACTATTGTCTAGATGCCCATTCTAGATCTGATTCCCAGGTGGGACAAGCAGTACTAAGACATCTTTTCTCTACTGTTCCTTCTCACAACCCACCTCCAACTCCGGGTACTGCTCGCTAGTCTATGCACAGCATGTGATTCTAAGCAGATTAACAAACATCAGACATGCATTACTTACCGTAAAAGCATTTCTGATGGTTGTATCTGCTTAGATTCACATGCGCCCACCCTTCCTCCCCGCTCGGATGGAAGGAACATAGACGTCTTATTACTTCTCTTTTCTGTACACTGACATTAGTCATAAGGCTCCCTCATGGCAGACAAAATACAAACAGAGGGAACTCGACGCGTGAGGGATTTTGGGTACACTACACGTCACTATAGTATAGTATTACAGACACGCCTATGTCGACGTCACCTTTTCAACTTTCGAAAAACAAGATGCAATACTCCGCAGTGACCACTGGATGTCGGACTATGCAGAGCATGTGAATCTAAGCAGATACAATCATCAGAAATGCTTTTACAGTGAGTAATGCATGTCATTCTCCAGCATTGGGTCTGGCATGGATTCACATGCTCATGAATATTCCCCGTCGTCAGGCTGGGAATCCTCGGTAAATGAAAAAATCAGTTTAATTTCTGAACTGTCTTTCTCCTAATAACCAATCACTGGTCTCTGGGTCATACTGCCCTCTACCTAAGCCCCTCCTCAGGCAGCCATCTTCAGATTTTTACAGCACGTTCAAGTGTTGGGAGTTCTCGTGCTTAGCTCTCGAGCTTTTACTGCGTTTTGTGTTTTCTAAAGAGTTTACTCTTATTTTTTCGATCAATTTGAGCCTCAAGCTCCAGCGATTCTTCTGATCAGCGGAATTTCGGAATTCTCTAAACCTCTCAAGGGTGATTTTATTTTACTTTTTCTTCTCAAATTTCACGTTTTGGGGATTCCAGAAGATCTTGGAGGCCTACTCCTCATGGTCATGGCCGAAGACAAAGACTCGACACCTCTGTTTAGGATCTGACCAGGATGTGGACTACAGAACGTCTTCGAGGATGGGCACTCCCGGTGCCTCTATTGCCTTCATGCAGATACATTGCACGTCGAGGAGGCCTGTGCGTTCTGCAAGGACATCTCCTCCCGGACCATGAAGGACCTTCACAAGCGACTCGCTGACTGGCTGGAGTTGAAGAGCCTACCGGCAGCTGAGCCCCGGCAATGTACCTCTCCCAAGAGGAAATCCGAGCGGTCTTCAAAGACCTTTGAGGGCGCTCCGGCGAAAGGGGGCCCCAGCATAAGGCTAAGCACCGCGAGTCCGTGGGCACCTGGAGCGCCATTGGTAAGAGCTCCTCGGCTGCCAGGCCGGGCGCAGCATCACTGTCGCCGTCAACAACGTGCCAGCGCGCCGGTTCGATGAAGAGGCAGTAGGACAACCCGGGGAAGCTTCTGGAGAAGGCCCAGTTGGTTCCGATGGAGAAATCCAAGGGGAGCGAGGCTGTGGCCCTCCCCCCCACTGTGAAGGTCTCAGACGCGCCTAAGGTCGTGCAGGCCCAGATTCACCATGCTAAGGCCTCGATTGAGGGGGTGGCGGCGCTTCTGGCAAAGACCGCGGGGGCGGCCCCAGTGGAGACAGCCCCCAAGCCAAGAGTTTCCCTGTCTGGCCGGAGGGAATCCTCTTTCGTGCCTATCGATAAGACCCCCGTGAAGCCTCTGGGTGAGAAAAGGGAGGTGAGGGCGGCACGATGGTCCTACTGGACTCCAATATGCTTTCAGGACTCAATTCGGTTCTTGACAAGCAATTTGCCGAGGTCCGAGCCTATAGGAAGGACCCCGATGAGGCGAACGTGGAAATCGACGGGGGAGACGGCGAGGAACGGCAGATCAACGGAGAGCCGGTCTCCTCTACACCGCTGCCGTCGCAACTGCTGCCTCCACCGGCCGGACAGGTCTGAGGACATCTTGCCTTGCACATGCTGTGCACAGAAATAAGGACAAGGATGCCCTTTCCTTCGGCGCCTGGTCCGTCGGAGAGCCCACCATCCAAGCAAAGAAAGGGTCCATCCTCCCCGCCCTTCCATCCTTAACCTCCATCCCCTCCACCGAGGGACGAGACAGACGGCAATGACGGACGATTACGAAACTGATCTCCCGTCGCCCCACCCCAGGCTTCTCCTCCCGACGAAATTGACTCCTTTCACGCCATGATCGCTAGGGCCTCAGAGCTTTTTCAGCTATGCCCCGAACAGCAGAAGGAGGGATTCCTTTACCAACGACATCTGGGACGAGGGGCTGGCCCTCCTGAAGAACCCATCCTCGGGCCCCGGCGAAGAAGGACCGGTACGAGAAGTACCGGGTTCCAGACTCTGCACCGATGTGACTTAGAGTGCAGCCGTCCCCGGACTCGGTGGTCTCTGCGACGGCCAAGAAGAAATCGGCTGGGGCGACAGCGTCGACTTCCACTTCCCCGCCGGACGGCGAGGGGAAGAAGCTGGACACCATGGGACGTTGGGGCCATCTCATCGGTAGCAACGACAATGAAGGCGGCAAACGCTCTCGCTATCGTGGACCACTACGATAGGGAGCTGTGGTTTAGAATCTCCCCCCTCCTGGAGGGCAGAAGCCCTTGAAGTATTGCAAGAAGGTGAGGTTGCTTCAGACCACTCCATCACAGTGGCCACGGACATACCCAGCTTCCACCAGATGGGCAACAGTGTTTGCCTTCACCGGCGGAGCTGGCTCAGGGCCACCGACTTCCATCAGGATGTTCAGACGAGGATACTGGACATGTCCTTCGACGGGAACAATTTGTTTGGCAAGGTAGAAGACGAATCGCTGCAGACCATCAAGGCAGACAAGGTGCCTCCAAAGGATTCAGCGGCAGCTCTTCCTCATACCGTCAGGCGGCCCGTTCATCGTAGCAGGAAGTCTACAGAGGCTGCAACAAGGCCGGCGGACATAGTCGTCGTCATCGCCAGCAAGGGGCCCAAGGTGGTAAGACCTCGGCGAAGTAGGACTAAACCGCCTGTGACGTTGGGCTCCCACCTGAGCACTCCGGTGGGAGGCCAGTTGGCAAACTTCGACACGTGGAAATCCATCTCCACCGACCGTTGGGTGCTGGATGCCCTGGCCCACGGGCACACTCTGGAGTTTCAATGGAAGTGTCCCCGTTTTCCACTCGTGGCCATGAAAGAAAACCAAATTCCTCAACTACTCCTAGAGGTACGAGCAATGCTAAAGAAGGGCGCGATAGAGCTTGTCCCGAAGAGGCTCTGAGGCTCCAGAGTATACTTGCGGTACTTCCTCGTTCGAAAGAAGACCGGCGGCTGGCGGCCCATCCTAGATCTCTGCTGACTCAACAAATATATAAAATCCCAGAAATTCCAGATGGTCACCCTTCAGCACATGCTGGGACAGCTGGAAGAAGGGGATTTCCTGTCATCGCTGGACCTGGAGGATGCCTACTTCCACATCCCCATTCACAAGGGGCACCGAAGGTTTCTGCGCTTTGTGGTCCAAGTACAGCACTACCAGTTCATAGCCCTCCCCTTCGGTCTGAAGTCTGCCCCAAGGGTCCTCAAGTGCCTCGCACCGATGGTGTCGCGGCTGCACCTGTAGGGGATCCACGTCTACCCCTATCTGGATGATTGGCTCATCCGAGCGAAGTCAAAGGAACTCTCTGAACACACAGCGAGGACGGTCTGCCTGCTCACGTAACTGGGGTTCTTGATAAACTATGTGAAGTCCTGCTTGGAGCCATCGCAGGACGCCCAATTCCTGGGAGCCAGACTCAACAAAGTGGCGCACCTAGCCCCACCGTCTGAGGACAGGATAAAGGCCATCCTGGGCAAGGTACAACGGCTGGTGGCCATGAAGGTTGCCAGGTTGAGGTCCATCAAGTCCCTGCTCGGCATGACGTCGTCCTGCATCTACCTCATGCGGCTGTGGCCACTGCAGGAGTTCCTCGACGCCGTTGGATGCAGGCGATTGGAAGCTTCGAGGACATGATCGCCCTCAAAGAAAAGATCAGTCGGGCGATTCTATGGTAGTGGTCCGCGTGCATCTAGCGGCCGGCACGGACTTCCAGCCCCCGGCACATCAGGGGACTATGACAACGGACACCTCCCTGGAGGGATGGGGCACACACACACCGGAGATCTCCACGCAAGAGGTCTTTGGCTCACTGAGGAGAAGTCGTTGCACATCAAAGTCCTGGAGCTCTGGGCCGTGTTTTGGGCCCTCAAGTCATTCCTCCCGTCCCTCAAGGGCAAGGTGGTGCGGGTCTTCAGACACAACGGCAATGTTCTACATTCAGAAGCAGGGGGGCACCAGATCCCCTGCTCTCTCCAAGGAAGCGCAGGACCTATGGCACTGGGCCGTCACTCATGTTCCTGGTACCCTTTCATCTGGCAGGAGTGAAGAACACAGTCGCCGACTCACTCAGCAGGGAGCTGCATTCTTGCCCCGAGTGTGAACTTCAGCAGGATCAGGTGAACCTACTATTTCGACGAGGAGCAATCCCCAGTTCGATCTGTTTGTGATGGCGACCAAGTGCCAGAGGTTCGCCAGCAGGTTTCCCGAGCTGGGGAGCATGAGGGATGCATTCTCATTCCCCCTGGGACGGCCTGTTCCTCTATGCGTTCCCACCGTAGCCGTTGCTCCTGCAACTCATCAGTCAACTCAGACGGTCCTGGTGCAGGATGATCCTCGTCGCACCGGTGTGGCGGAGGCAGATATGGTACCCGGACCTTCTGGACTTGTCAGCGTCCCCTCCAGTCCAGATTCCAGCGGATGCAGATCTTCTCGCCACGGAAGGAGGTGCGATCCTGCACCACGACTCGTCGTCGCTGAACCTGCAGGCCTGGCTACTGCAGCCCTAGAGTTTGGTGGATACGAGATCCCGGCAGATTGCAAGGAGGTGCTTGCCAAGGCCAGGGCTGCTTCAACTCTGTGTTACAGACATAAATGGAAGAGGTTCACCGTCTTGTGCCGTGCACAGAAGATAAACCCTCTACGGATTACGGCCCCACAAGTGCTGCCGTATTTGCTGTTGATGGCCAAGGCGGGTCTGGCGCACGCGCCTTTATCAAGATCCATCTGGTGGCCATCTCCTGCTACACCAGAACTCTGGGGTGATCATCGCTGTGGTCGCATTGCCTAGTTAAGGAGTTCATAAAAGGACTTTTCCGCTCGTTCCCGCCGGTGAAGGCTCCGGCCCCGGCGTGGGAGCCCAATGAGCTGACTAGGCTCATGGGTCCCCCGTTCGACCCTCTGCATTCGGCAGCTCTGACATTCCTGTCGTGGAAGACGGCGTTCCTGGTGGCCATCACCTCTGCACGACGAGTGGGAGAGATCAGGCCCTCTCCTGTAAGCCTCCGTACTTGACTTTACACACAACAAGGGTCGTGCTGAGGACGCACCCCTCCTTCATGCCCAAGGTGCCGTCAGACTTCCTTCTCAATGAGCCCTTAGTGCTACCTGTTTTCCTCCTGTCGCCTTCGTCGCCGTCTGAGAGTACTTTGCCCTCACTGGATGTGGCTAGAGCGCTGAAGTTCTACATGGGACCGCACAAAGAGTTTTCAGAAGAAGTCAGTGGTTTGTGAACTTTGGCCCTGTGAACCAGGGGAAGGTCCTCTCCAAGGCTTCCATTTCCAGGTGGCTCTCCAGCTGCATCGCACACTTGTCACCGGTTGGCAAACTGACCATTGCCTGGCCTTCCGAGAGCCCATTCGACCAGAGGGATTGCTGCAACTACGGCGTTCCTGTCTGGTGTGCCCCTGCTGAACATCTGCAGGGCTGCTACGTGTAGGTCAACACACACCTTCATGAGATTCTACTGCGTCGACCAGTGTTCCAGGGAGGAATCCAGAGTCAGCCAAGCAGTGCTGCGAAACCTGTTCGCTTGAAGGTGAGCCTGGTGAGGAGCTAAGAGATGCTTAATTTTGAGCCTTGCCACCTCCCGTGGTTGTGCATGTGTGTACAGCTATATATTCTTGTATTCATGAGCATGTGAATCCATGCCAGACACCATA
The DNA here is from genome assembly GCF_040938575.1 of Ambystoma mexicanum. NCBI lineage: Eukaryota > Metazoa > Chordata > Amphibia > Caudata > Ambystomatidae > Ambystoma > Ambystoma mexicanum. Next base: position 1,216,898,668 of record NC_090923.1, on the reverse strand, counting down.
CTGGAGAAGGAATAAGTTACTTACCTGTAACTGTTGTTCTCCAGCATGGGTCTGGCATGGATTTACATGCGAACCCTCCTGCCTACCCATCTGCGGCTCTTCTCTTGGTCCTACTGCCACTTTACGTGCAACCAAATCTGAAGATGACTGCCTAAGGAGGGACTTAGGTAGAGGGCAGTCATTGGCTGGGGTCACTATGACCCAGAGACCAGTGAATGGTTATTAGGAGAATGACAGTTTAGAAACTAAACAGATTTCTTTCTTTTACCAAGGATTCCCAGCCTGACTGGGAATATTCATGAGCATGTGAATCCATGCCAGACCCATGCTGGAGAACAGTTACAGGTAAGTAACTTGTTCATTCTAGTCAGAGAGAGGAATGAAACAAATGTAAACCGGCCTAGCCAAAGGCTTCCAGGAATTAGTTGCATTTAAGCAAGTTACCCGACTCCTACATTTCAAGGGAAAAACTGTTACTAGAAATGGTGACAGTGTTACACTTACAGGCCCAAGGAATACAAGTTTATGAAGACTTTGAAAATAATTTAAAAATCACAGGCAGTACCAAAAATGCCAAACTTGGTCCAGAGCTCACTTGACTCTTGCTGGATTGAGGTAAAAATGTCCAGGGGCAGGTATGTACCCCAGAATCCATTTTAGGAGAGTTCTAGGTAGGTTCATGCTTCAATTGGAATGAATGAGAGAAAGTTACCACCTCTTTAGTGGATGGAAGGCTTTTTGACCCCATAGGTGTGGATTCTGTGACGAGCAACCCACAGGAGACCGCAAAGAAGTGTTCCAGAGGTGGGAAGCTGGATCCAGGCCACAGAGAAAAAAGCAGCTTAACATGTAGACCAAGAATAGAAGTCTGTAGGGATTACTGTAAAGACTCCCCTCCCAGGAATCTCTAAAATGAATCCGTGGAGAAACGCAAGGATGAATTTCTACCCCGCCAGGAGGTACTCAATTCTGCAGCTTTGGCGCAAAGGGCTCCAGTAGCGGTGAACAACCCAGAGAGCAAACTGGTCTTTCTCACAGCTGCGGTTTGCAGGATTCAGATCTTTAGAACTTGACCCCTCGGAAATTAAGGTCACAGCAAACCAAGAAAGAAACGAAGGTTCTTCCGAGTATCTTTAACTTGAAACCAGGAGTGGAAAGGCCATTGAGGGAAGACTTCAGAAAGAGAAGGGAACCTTGGAAAACTGCTCTCAGCGGCGGTAGGGTGAACAAAAAGCACCATTGCAGCAGCAAATGGTCCGTCAGATGTCCTGAAATAAAGAGCTGGTTGGTAGTTGTGGCTTCAACCCCCTTCTGGACTCCTACAGCGACTCACTGCCATTCGGAAGATAATGGTGGTAAGTGGCGGGTGTTGGAAGTCAAATGTACCTGAAATGGTTGTGGCAGGAAGGGTCCGCCCCAACAGTTGTATGGAGACCCGAGACGTTGGGGATCCCAGACCTCCAGAGGCAAAAGTCCCAAACCAGGATGCCCTCTTAACACAGTACCTACGCGGTATGGCCAGGCAAGTGTTAAAAACGTTGGTAACCACTGCAAATGTCTGCTTCAGCAGGTAGGCAGACCTGCATCCCCATCCTTGCAGAACAGAAAACCAAGAGTGCAACAGGGGCAGGATAAATCTTAAATATCCTTGCACAAAGGGGCTGGCCAAAGGCCAGACAGCCTTTCACTAACACGGGTTGGGAGCTGACCTCTAGTTGGTCAGTAGAACTTGCACCACTTAGCCCCCCCACCCCCTCTACCTCCCGCCACAGCAAGTGAGCAGGATGGTACAGGGACCTATAATCGCCTAAGCCAGTTAAGACCCATATGGAGGCTGCTGTGTGGAAAGCACAGCCATTTGAGGCTGCCTCGTGGTCACCTAGAATAAAGGAATTCCTGAAACCCAAAATGGCAGAGCAGGATTTAAAAAAGAAAATGTCTACCCTAATGGCTACCACCAACATACTTTGGGCTACTAATGCGATAAATAGGCTTGCACCATTGGTGAAGCCAAAACTAACCTACTCCCTGCAACCTATATTGGGTGATATTACCGGAGGGTGAAAATCTGAAGCCTGAGAAGCACCCCTGGTACTTGCCGCCCGAGGAGCAACCCAATACCAAATACCTTAAGTGGTATATAAAGGGATGCAATGGCAGGGGGTCTTGAGTAGACGTCTGCCTGGCAACCAAAAAGATATCCAGGAACCAAAAATGACAGATGGCTGGGGAAGAAGTGATCTAGAGCACTCAAAATAGGAATTCTGGCTGGCGTAATAAGTATGCAAACGGGAACACTGATTTTTATGCTGACCTTTCTTTGAAATTCTACTTTTTTTTTCTTGTGTGGCCTAAAATTTATGAAATGCCCCATGATAAAATCTTCAGAACATGCAACTTATTGTATCAAGTGAGCAGGCTAATCCATACTATTGCTCTGCAGGACTTAACTTTCTAGCGCACTCAATTGCTTAACATCTACCAATTGAAATGGGCAGCTTGACCTTAAATGCACAATGTAGTGTAGCATAGTTAAAGCTAAAGAATCCAAATTGGATGAATTCGCCCAATGTAGTAACTTTTTGAAAAATGCTGTCTGCTACTGAGAGATCTTTAGAATACATTTTCATTTTTTATGGAGAATTCTCACCTTCACAATTAACATCACCTTTTTACAATTTTTTCTTTTGGGGTGTAAAAATAACAGATGGACGTAATCTTTGAAAATTGTGCCATTATAGTCACTTTCCTGAATGCATTTTTAAAATTAGTTTAATATGAAAAGTTCATCATTCAGCTATATGAATGAACTCCACCAATTTGGTAATCAAGATTTCAATTGTAACAAATTGAACAACCAGTTACCATTATATGTGCACATCAAAAGTTAAGTGTGGAAGACTGTTTTTGTATTTGTTATTGCACCAAGTATCAATAAGAAATTGACATTTGATACACTCCCACCTGCTTTAGCGCTGGCTACATTACTGGAGAGGCTGTATGAAGCACATTTTTGACCCTCACAGCAATGATTGTGTAAATATCCTTAATCTTGTTTGTGAGTGGCTTATCATATTCAAATTGTTCTTTCTATGTGTTTTAACAAGGATTTTCTTTCAATGTTTTACAGCTGACCAGATATATGGGGACCAGGATATGCATGAAGTGGTTAGGAAGCACTGTATGGACTATCTGGTAAGTTAACATACAGAATGATAGTAAACACAACATCCCCTCATACAGCTTGATTTCCCCCACCACCCCCCAAAACTATTGGTAGCCTTATGTGGTGGCTGGTGAGAGGATTGAACATTCTATGTATTAATATTTAAGATTGGTTAGGCTACAGTACTATCAATCGACTTTATTTCGAAATGTTTATTTCATAAAAGTACAGAATAAACACACAAATGATATAAACATTATAACACATCGAATGAATAAAGGTTTCATTTTCTCAAATATAGAGCATATTCAATAAAATAGTACACTAAGCCATATTCTTGCATGGAAGTGAAAACACTGACTTTGCCTTGCCCAACGGACAAACATTCTACGTTCTGAAAAGGGGTAAAAGACGTCCTAGACGACTTTAAAATGGGACAAAAGAATAAATTGAGTTAAATCTTCCACCGAGCAGCCGCAAAAAGGGGCTATGGTCTGTATTTTAGTAATAGACCAATTTGTCACCACCAAAGCTAGTGGTAGGCGGTTTACTCTAAGATTAAATGGAATGCCCCTCTTGCGTATGCTGGGAAAATAGCTGGTGTAATTATCCAAACTCAACTGTGGGTTATGCTCCAGGAAATAGTGCACCATAGGCTTTCCTGGCTTAAGGCTTCTCAGCAAGTTATTTTCCCTGGATAAAGGCAGTTTTGAGATAACTGCCCTTTCCTCAAAGTGCCTCATAAGAGTTACTAAATCCCTATAAGGATGGATCCTTCTTTATAAACTTCAGCCATGGGCTGTACCCGCCCGCTGCTGAAGTCAGTAGATCCTTGATGATCCAATGTAAAAATGCTGATCGGCTTCCCTAGTATGCCACAGTCTTACCCACAATGACAATGGTTTCATATTTAGGGTATCAGATAATCTCAGCCAGCTTCCAAATGAAAAGATGTATAGGAGCACCTATTGATTCTCCAAAACGACCATGCAGCAAATGATTCATTTTGTTGGCTTCGGGTTGAGGGCGAATAAACCCACACTTTAGCATTAAAAATGGGGTGACAGGTCTCCAAAGAGAAATCCCCAGTTTCTTACTCAAATGCAAAACTGCCACATTCACTTGAGCACATTTTGTCGCACAATTAGACACTAGTACTATGCATACAGATCCCACTCTTGCCTATACTTTAACCCCACATGCAACCTCCCACCCAACAAACCTGAAGTTGTGCTCAAATGGGTTTAGAGGTGAAACCGAAATCAAAGGCTTTTATGGGAGATTCGAACATTTATAGAATAATTATTTTTAATAATGCACCTAATACCGTAATGGAGTTTGGTTTCTTAGCGCAGATCTGGGATTCAAATCTGTTGCTTTGCGTGATCTTGCTTCCAAGACCAGCGTGTTGGCCCTGTGCTATCCTCCGTTCACATGGCTTCATAAAGGCGTGAGTGGTACCAAAAAAGCTAAGACTGAGATTGCAATACCACCACTTCTCCCTTGTATCCTTTTTGACGATATTGGCAATGTTGCAGTGCAAGAGGCAGTTGGAGGGGAAATGGTGGAATCCTGACACGCCATCCCGGTTTTGGGCCAACTGGCATTCTGTGACTTATGGTATTGTACATCCAGACAGGGTATCAGCTTGAGCAGGTTGCTCGTACTGAGTTTGGACATTTTCATGCAATAAGATGGTGTATAATTTCAGGCTCTAGTAACCAAAACTAACATTGAGTAAAACTGTAAGTGTGGATTTCATGTTTTCTGTACATATTTTTAAAAAGTGTAGGTTCATGAAGCGTGGTTTATTTTTAATTTGTGGTTGTATATGTACAAAGGAACACTAGCTTCCACAGACTTGCTCTACTGCAGGAGTTTGTGATTTGACCTTTTTCATAACTGGCTAATGGAGACTTGCGAGGGGCTTTGATTTTAGAAGGTTCCAGTCTCTCAAGCATGGTTTTGCTATGCTGCCCAGAAACAGTGTTACTATGATCTGTGACTCCTGTAACATTTTTGCTTGTTTTACTGTTTCAGCATCCTAATTTTCCCTTGTGAAAACTGATCCAGGTCCTCAGTGGCTATGTAGCTCTGTAGTGATCTTCCCTGATCCGGTTGTCTTACTCTCCGTGTCTGGTGGCAGCTTTTTATGTATTTTTAGAATGCTACAAGCATGGTTTACAATGTAAGCAGGGCAACAAATACATGTCCATGGCCTTTCTGAAACGTCAGGTTGAGTGCTCGGACGTCTTGACCAGATCTGTCTGGATGTGTGAATTGATGCCTGGCATTCGTTGCAGTGTTTCGCAGGTTTAGCACCTTTCAGGGATTCTCACATCACCCCATTTAGTGGTCCCTAAATATTTGAAAAGTGCAGTGTGTACATGATTGCAAGCTAGATGTACATCCAGCGTTAAATAGTGCTGTAAAGATTTGGAGAGGTTACTGGACCGTACTTTTGTCAGTTGCTGGGACTTGCCCCGAAGCAGCCGAAGGGAACCTCACCTGGGGAGACCAACTCTGTGGTGGCATATCTCATCATCTTGCAGCCAACAGTGAAGTATTGCTGTACTCTGGTCTTGTGAAAGAATTATGCAAAGGCACCCAGAGCAGTGTTCCCTTCTGACCTCACAGGACAAGCTGACTTACATCTGGGATTTTGTTTTTTAAATCTGAAAAGCGCCTTCTAGACTCTGACTCCCTTCATTACTCAGACACAACCTCCTAAAAGGACTGGCATTGGCTGGATTCTGCAACCTACAACTGTTTGAGACCCTTTACATCTTCTGGGACTTGGAGAAATTCCTGTCTTACCAGTCTATAAACCACCCGGACACTGCTGCACTGTTTGGACACCAAGGCTGCTCTCGTTGCTACTGAATTGGCTGCACTGTACGGCACGATCCGGTTCATCCCTCTTCACTTTGACGACTACGTCCATGTTCCCTGAGTTGTCATCTTTGGTCGGGTTTGACTCCTGCTTACAGTTTACTTTTCTGTTGAACCAAGACTTTTACATCTTTTATCTTGCATCCGTAAGGTGTTCTGCTCACATTTGGGCCACAGGTTAACATATGAGCATAAGCTGTACAAAATGCAAATTGGAAATGTAACTTCTTTGCCTAGAACTGAAAGGGTTTTTACAATTTAATTTTGACATCTGAAACTGAATCCTGAGCATTTAGTGACTTACATTACTCATTCCTGAACCCTTATCTATCTGCAGTTTCCTTCTGCATTAAATCTATGTAAAGAATATATATTTTTTAGATATACAGTGTGTGCATTCCATTATACGTGGCTGTATGTTACGCATACTTTATCCCCTTGCTCCCCTCCCAAGAGGGTAGTCTTTGGCTGCTGTGCTACGGTTACCCCTGGGAGAGGGCGGGCCTCTAAGGAGAAGCCTGGTAACCGAGCTGTCAGTCGTTGTTTCTCTCCCTTCTTAAGATGTAAGGTTTACGAAACTCCTCTTAACATTGAGGAATTGTATTTTGTTCCCATGTAGGATTGCATGGATTGTTCTTGATTTACCATGAATGTATTTGCATTAGTTACTTCATCTGGTGTCTCGTAAACTTGACCGGTTTAGGCAAAGCACCAGAAGAGCGTTCTCTACATAGTAATACCAGTGAGCTGCTTTGTGTATGTTGATCTGCCCATGTTTGTGAACAAGATGCTCTGTTTAATTTGGCCACAGGACACAACTGTGAATTGTTTAAAATGTTTCCTCGTTTCTGTTTTTGCGTTAAAAATTTAAATGAAGCTACTTCAAGTATTCGTTTACCGAGGCAAGCGGCACACATTTTTTATTTTCTGTGGTAAACAAGCTTGTGTTGTGCAGCTGAGTAACTGCTGAGAAACCACAACTAAAAATGTGGCCTCAAATTCGAAGAAATTCAGTGGTTTTGGTCATGTGACTTGCTGGAACTGCAGGCAAAGTCTTATCATTTGCATATTCCTCCCTCTCCCCAATAATGGGTGCGAAGCAGAGAAGTGGAGAAACCCACATCCTTGTTTACATCTGTAAAAGAGGTAGCTGGGGGAAATGAGTTGTAACCTCCCTCGAGACAGGAAGTGCCTCCAAACCGGCTCATCTGTGTTATTTGTTTCAATTCCCTTTCAATTGGGGTGTTTTTTTTTTTTTTCACAGTTCACCTTTTATTTATCATGAATGCAACCATATAAAAACATAAGTTATGAAACAGTCACAATGTTTAGCCTTTGAGAGAAACAAAACCACAATTGACGACTTTCCTTAAATCCAAATAATGGATTTGCAAAATAGCACAAAAGAAAAACAAGCTCTCAGAAGAGGCCAAAGCCCCCACTCTGTTAAAAACCTGTTAGCAAAAACCAAAGTGCATCTCAGAACTAACCCACTCCCTCCCCCCCCCATTCAATGCAGGGAAACCCGACAGGTAAGGAGCAGCACAGTTCCACAAACCAAAAGTGGTGATTCCAAGACTGATCTGCAGATCAGAACACAATTTGCCCTTCCAGTCACTGGCAGGATTTAACAGAGGCTATCACCTTGGTGCATCGGGATGACACTGGATTCCTGCGACGGAGGAAAATGGTGTATGGAAGCAGCCCATTCAGAACCATGTTGACAATAAAAACCAATGAAGGCAGATTTGCCAGTTCCACTTCATTACCTCCCAAAACACCATGGCGTGGCTTTTTACAAATTACGATTGGAAATGTCTATTTACACGGGAGGGAATAGACTGGATTTGACAAAACTTCTAGCCATGGTTTCTTGGGCATATGACCAATGTTCCTCTGAAAGGAAACAGCAGTTGGGATTCCTAGAAAAAACCTCCCTACCCTGAAACAGCTGCTAGCGGGGTTAAAACAAGGTCTGCCATATGTGAAACACACAGCTAAATGTTTGAGTGACATGTCAAAAACTACACATTTCTTCGGACTGGATCTCGAACGACAAAACTGTTTGCTTCAGTCACATTATTTAACGCATTCTGTAATCTGTGGAGCATGACACTTCACATAATTATCCTTTTGAAATCCAGGTCCACTGTGAAATCCAAGTCCCGATTATTCTTGGCATTTGTTTTCATTCCAATTGTGCCAAATATCTCCTCACCCGTTTTTAGTTGGGTAGTCTTCCATGTCGAAAACGGTCTGCTTCCAGTGTGGGTATGGAGATTCTTTAGTTGAAATCTTAAACTGGGGCGTTTAAGATTTCAACTAAATGCAGAGGTCCTTATGCTTTGCTACACAAATTGACATATGAAAGGTTTATGGTTTGGCAACCATAATATTTGATTTAAATAGGATGCCGAATATTTATTTCGGAAGATTGGTGGATATCTGCCTCTTTGAATTCTGTAATGGGTGCACACTGCGTTAATGGAAGATGTATTTTTGCCTCTATACTGGGGCATGCCAGAAACAATGTTTAATTACCGTATCTAGATTTAGGAATCCACTCCATGACCATACAGCATGTGATCACTGAGACCCTTCCTTGTCTTACATGTCTTGCCAGCTCATTTTTGGTATAAGTGAACTCGTTGTTTTTAAAATAATTTTTGAGAATTCATTTTACCCATGCAGATCACTGTGTTGCTAACGGAATCATGAAGAGCAGCAGATGTCAAATTTCTACTCCTAGAAAGTGTGTATACTCTACAAATGCTCTCATACCACTAGGCACAAATGGCCAGCTTGATGAGCCCAAAGAAGTGCTTAACAATGAAGAGCTTCAAAATAGACGATGACTTAAGTTTGACTCCCCATAGGCAGAACATTTTTTTGGGATACTTTGGTATGGTTTGACCATTTTTTCAAGAAAGAACTTACAGCCAACTCGGAATTGATTTAGAAAGGCTTATGTAATTCTGTGCTGGGCAGTGTTATAAGAGGGGTCTCAGAACTTGCATTAACCATGCAATTGTCTCCCTTTGGTATGATGGATACCATTGACCACACCATACTCCTAGACGGGCTACACTCCGTAAGAATCAAGAACACAGCTCACATGGATCTCAATCATTTCGAATCGCTCGCAAATCATCCCCCCCTTCTCTACCCTTTGTCCAGTGCCGAAACGGGTTCCGCAGGGAGCATCCATATCTCCACTCCGCTTCAATATCTATCTCAGTCCCCTCCCTGCACTCATTCGCTCCCACAACCACATCTGTTGCAACTATGAAGATGACACTTGGATCATCCCCCCAAATCGCAAGGTGCCATCCATCCGGATCTCCCATGCCTCTGATATTGACTACTGGATGACAACCAACCACCACCTCCTCAACCCTGGAAAAAACAGAAATCTTTGTATGTGGTAAAACTGCTCTCCTTCCACAACCTGTCCCCTGGCCTCACTATCTAGCCACTCCCTCGCTCTCCCCTCCCCCCCTAACCCCCCTGACAACTTCCACTTTGGTGACAAACCTTGGATGCATGCTGGACTCGCATCTATCCCTCTCCCAACACAAACTCTGCATCTAGAAACTACTTCTACCTAACCATCCTTGGGCGAATCTTCCCATACCTCACCTACCCACACCAAATCTCTGCCATCCTCACCATGCTCTCCTGTTTAGATTATGCAAACTGCCTTTATCTAGGCGCACCGGCTTTCCAACTTGGGAAACTCTAAAGAATTCAAAATGCAGCTGCCAGCGTCCTTGTTGGCCTCCCACCTAGAGAACACATCACCCCGCACTCAGATTCCTACACTGGCTCCCTATTGGTTGACGGACTACCTTACTTCTACGTTCCGTCCCCTTTCCTCCATACTTGTGGGACATCTCTCCGTCCTGTGGGACGGGACCGGAGCACTTTGTAAAAAGCATCCAAATTTTTTTCCAAAAATGTGTCCCTCTTTCCTGCGCGGGGCTCGGCACGCGGCTGTAACCCCGCCAACCTTGGCTCCGCATCGCCCATCAGTCCTTTTCTCCGCTCGATCAGGGCCGGACGCACTTGCATCCTCAGAAGATTTTCTTCCCTTTTTCCTCTCTGGCTCTCGCTAGCGTTAGTTTACTAGTCTGTCTTTCAAATTAGACTTTCCAGATTGTTCATCGTGTCACCATCGCTTCGCGAGGGCGGATCCCCATCCTCTTTGGTTAGAGTGTTTGGGTCCGGAACACCGTTGGGACTCCTGTTTTTACTGTGACTCCCTTTCGGTCTGGGCACTTCAGCGTCGGTTGGAGCGGTGGGAGGAGGTGTTCCGACAAACTCGTCCTTTGCATTTTCAGGCATTCATCGACGAGAAGAAAAAACGCCCGGTAAGTTCTTTACTTTTCAGGGCACCCCGACCGGGGGATACGTTCCCGGGTTCCTCTCGGTCCGGGAGGGGCGTTGATCGCTCTGATACTGGGGTTCGCCCTAAGGTGCTTGTTGGGCCTAATAATTCTACCAGAGTTTTCTCCGAGGGTCTCCGTAAGGGGCCTGTGAACACCGGAGTACGCTCCGAGGCCCCTCCTGTGGGGGCTGTTTGTAGACCCAGTTCTACTGAGTCATGGGGTACCGGAGTTCGCTCTGAGACCTCTGTCGGCTTCCCTCAAAAGCAAAACTGGGGTGCGCCCCGAGGCCTTGGCTGGGCTTGTAGTTACCGAGCGGATGTTCGAGGCCCGCACAGAAAAGGCTGTTACCGGACCTGGGTCCGAGGTCCCTCGTACAGAGGCTAAAGCTACCAACAGTTCTGAGAGGCCGGTGAAGGCTTTGTCGGTGAAAGCGCACCGTTCCCGCTCTTGTGGCAACACCAGATCTGTTGAGGGGGCAAAGAAGCAAAGTTCTTCTTCTACCCGCAGTGCCGAGGTCCTTCCTTCGAAGGCTCAGTTGGCGGTTGGCCTCATAGTACCGGCTCGGCTGAGGTTCCTTATGTTAAGGCTAAGATTAAGACCACTGATCCATCGACGGGGACCCCTGCCTCACATGCCGCAGTTCCCCTCAGATGAGGACAAAATGGCGCCCGTTCCCGCCATGACTACGGTGGCCATTTAAGGTGCTACCCCTACAACCACGCCATCGGCTTCTGGTGTAGGGCTCTGTCTCTTGGGTGAACCTAATGTCCCTTGTGCGCATCCTTACCGGCCGGTTTATGATTGGAACGCCCAGATGCCTCTTCCGCACAATGTTTCGTTGTCTGCGGGGGTGGCTCCTTTGATTTTTGTGGATACGTCGGTGGAGTGCCCGGTGTGGCACCCTTCCCCGTTACGTCCCTGGTCTTGTCCACCTCATGAGAGGCCTCCTCAGGTCCCGAAACAATCTCCTGAGGATGCCTTTTTCGGTAAATTTGAAGCGCTTATGCGCACCGACCCCATGAGGAAATATTTCAAAGGGCTTTTCAAGGAGATATGTCCACCGGCGCCTCCGGCTCCACCTGTTCCTCAGGTGGTTCCGCCGGCGTCTCCCTTGCCTGTGGTGCCCCCCCTGCTCTCCCGCCTTTGCCTCCATTGTCTCCAGTGGACAAGGCAGTGCCTGACACGGCTCAGCAGGATCCTGACCTGTCAGATGACCCTCAAGGCGATCAGGACAACGGGGACCTTCCCCGCTCTATCAGCCTTTCATAACCGGGTACTGGACTTGATGAGTTTCTTAGATGTTCCGGTGCCCGAAGCACCCGCTCCAAAGGAGGGCGTGCTTTCTGAGGCGTTCACCCTGTCTTCCTTGGAGCGTACCGGCCTGTTCCTGCAGAAGGACGTTCTGGCCGAGGTCCGAAGAGTCTGGGAAAAGCCACACTCGGGACTTTTTGTCAATAAAAAGATTGACGCGAGGTACAGGCTGCATTCTTCGGAAGAGGTGGCTCTGTCGTCTTGTCCGCCTCCCTCCTCTACGGTGGTGGCTGCGGCCACTTTGCAGTCCAGGCCGGCAGCATCCTCTTCCACGATGGCTACTCTGGTTCTGCGTAAAGAGGACAAGCTCCTCGACTCCCTCGGGAGGAAAATCTTCGCCAACTCGGCCTTGCAGCTTAGGCAGGCCAACGCTGAATTGATATTTGTGGGAGCTAACATGCGGATGTGGAAAGGTCTGTTGGAGTTTGAGGAGCACATCTTGGTCGAGAAGCTGGAGGACTTCAAAGGAGGCCTTTTCCGATGCCAGGGTCTTGGCCCAGGATCTCCTGGAGGCTGCGGCTCATCACGTAGACACCTCGGCTCGAGGCCTCATGCTCTGGGTTGATGCCTCACTGCAGGCGTGGCTGCATGCCACTAAATTTTCTAAGGAAGTGCAAGACAAGGTGTTGGACCTTCCATTCGATGGTAAGGAGCTTTTTAATTCTTCTACTGATGTAGAGCTCACCAAAACCAAGGATAGCACTCAGACGGCTAAATCATTGTCGGTTCTGGTTAAACCTCCTTTCAAATCCCAGAGACCATTGTCGCAAAGTCGACCCTCCTCTGCTTTTAGGAGCTTCCTCGACCGCAAATCTCGCAGAGTGGATACTCCTGCAGGGAATAACCGCCATAGACAACAACGCACACGGTTTTTCTCCCTCTCCTCAGTCTCCTCATCAGGTTCAGTTGGCACCGCCACCGATAAACCTACCAAATGAGGGTTTTCAGCACTCGCACGAGACCCCGGTGGGAGGTCGCATTGCGTCTCATTGGGAGGCGTGGCATACCATCACAGAAGACAGATGGGTCTCGTCAGTCGCTCGAGCGGGCTTCTGCTTACCTTTATCCCCTACCCCATCCCTCCTTTTCAGCTGTCTGGCTCACCCTCCCTCAAGGCCGATGTTCAGAAACTTCTGGACCTCAGAGCTGTGGAACCCGTTCCCCTTGGGGAGCGAGGGGAGGGCTTCTACTCCCGGCTGTTTACGGTGCCCAAACCCAACCAGGCTGGCCTGCGCACCATCCTAGACCTTTCCCAGTTCAATCTTTTCCTACCCCAAGAGAAATTCAAGATGATCACGCCCGGCCAGATACGCTCCTCTTTGCAGATGGGCGATTGGCTCAGCGTGGTGCATCTTCAGGATGCATACATGCATATCCTGATTTGGAATCCACACAGGAGATACCTCTGCTTCTCTTTGGGAGAGGAGCACTTCCAGTTTTGGGTGCTTCCTTTTGGCCTCAGCTCGGCGCCGCGTGTCTTCACGAAGATGTCGGTGATTGCGGCCTATCTTCGTCTCCAGGGTATCCATGTGTATCCTTATTTGGACGACTGGCTCTTACGCAGCCCTTGTCCGTTGGCAGCAGTGGGCAAGCTCCAGTCTCTCCTTCAGCTCCTGTTCCATCTTGGGCTGTCGGTGAACTGGCGGAACTCCTCCATGACGGTCTCACAGGACCTGATCTTCCTGGGTTTTCATTGGAACACGATCGATTGCAGAGTGTATCTGACCGGGGACAGAATGGCGGATCTGTTGGCCACGTGTCAGATGTTTGCGCAGTCGGAGAGCATGTCGGCCTGGTGTTTCCAGAGGCTTCTGGGCCTCATGGCCTCGTGTGCACTGGCTCTTCCTCTTGCTCGTCTCAAAATGAGACGGACCCAGATGGCTCTTCGGAATTCATGGCGTCAGGCAGTGGATCCGGATTCCATGCGGTTAATGATTCCGGATTTCATGAGTGGACCTGGACTGGTGGTCATCTCTCAGCAACTTGTCGGTGGGCATGGGGGTTTCAGGACCCAGCCCCCATGGTGACGATCACAACGGACTCCTCCCTATTGGGGTGGGGTGCGACGTTAGATCTTCAGGTCTCGGACCTCTGGTCGCCTCAGGACAAGCTCCTGCACATAAATCATTTGGAGCTTCTGGCGGCGATCTTTCTGGCGCTCGGGGTGTTCAGACCATTCATTGTCAACAAGGTGGTCCGCATAAGAACGGACAACGTGGTTTCAATGTATTACATCAACAAGCAAGGGGGCACCAAGTCCCCCCCCCCCCACCCGTGGACCTGTCCATCCAGATTTGGGAGTGGGCCGTGCTTCATGGTGTCTGGCTGCTTGCAGTGCACATCCCGGGCCAGCTGAATGTCCCAGCGGATGCCCTCAGCCGGCGGACAATGGTCAGCTACGAGTGGGAGTTGAAGGCAGAGGTCCTATCATGGATTTTCTCGCGTTGGGGCACACCGGAGGTGGACCTCTTCGCTACAGCGATAAACAAGAAGCTTCCTCAGTATGCCTCCAGAGGGGGGTTGCGAGCCTGGCTGGCCAGGTTTTGGTACTCAGAACTTCAACACCTGTCGGCGTATCCGCTGATCAGGTTACCAGTAACTCCCGATCTTCTTCACCAAGGGGAACAGATGTGGCACCCCTCCCCACAATCGCTCAGCTTGGCGGCATGGTGCCTGAGTTCAAGTCTTTAGAGCATCTGAGTTTGTCTGCGGATAACATGCACATTATCCAGGCAGCCAGGAAATCCTCGACCAGATCTCAATACAGGAGTAAATGGCTCAGGTTCTGTCATTGGCGTTTGGAGAAGAAGTTGGATCCGAGGATTGACACGGTGCTGTCCTTTGTGTCCTCCCTAGCAGAGTCGGGGGGGGGGGGGGGTTCATGTTCTGTCATGCAGGACTTATCTCTCAGCGGTTTCCGCTCATCTTTCTACTGTTCTTATTCTCTAACCCAGTGGTGAAGAGGCATTTTGCTGGCTTGACACGCCTCTACCCTCCGGTGCGTAATCCGCACCCGCCATGGGACCTAAATGTAGTCCTGACGGCGCTGTGCCATAAACCCTTTGAACCAATGGCTACGGTGGACCTCAAGTACTTGTCTTGGAAAGTGTCTTTTCTGGTCGCCGTTACGTCAGCGAGGAGAGTGAGCTCCAGGCATTGTCGGTGGAGCATCCTTTCTTGGTCTTTCACAAGGACAAGGTAGTCCTTCGGACAAACCCGGCTTTTCTACCGAAGGTAGTGACCGAATTCCATCTGAATCAGTCGATCTCCCTTCCGGTCTTTTTTCCGAACCCTGCCTCAGAGGATGAAAGGGTTCTACACTGTCTTGATGTCCGAAGAGCTCTTAAGTTCTACCTGGACAGGACTTCCGAGCTTAGTTCTTAACTTTTTGGGACCTTCGGTAACTCTCAGTGCAAGCTGGCATCTAAGGCAACTATTTCCAGGTGGATTGCCGCTTGCATCACGGAGTCTTTCGACGTTCAAAGGCTGAAACCTCCTAAAGGTATCCATGCGCACCTGGTGCGGGGCAAGGCAGCCGCGGTAGCTTTTCAGAAATATGTTCCCTGGGAGTCCATCGCTAGGGCAGCTACTTGGGCCGCCCCATCAGCTTTCTGTAAGCATTACTGTCTCAACATGAGCTCTAGAGCTGACGCTCAGTTTGGTCAGGCTGTGCTGAAGAACCTGTTTCAGTAAGGGGTATTTCCATCCACCCGTAGTTCCTGTAAGGAGTGCTTGGGAATCTCCCACAAGTATGGAGGAAAGGGGACGGGACGGAGGAGTATTACCAGGTTACTCACCGTAGTGACCACCTTACTCCTAGTCCATAGTCCCCTTTCCTCCATACGCCCGCCCGCCGTCCCCTCTAATAAGGTTCCTCTGTTATTGCTAATGGGTCTGTGACCCGGCGATAGAAAAGGACTGATGGGCGATGCGCGGGGCAGAGCCAAGGTAGGCAGGGTTACGGCCGCGTACCGGGCCCCGCGCAGGAAAGAGAGGAGGGACACATTTTTGAAAAAATGTTGATGCTTTTTACAAAGTGCTCTGGTCCCGTGTCACAGGACGGAGAGATGTCCCACAAGTATGGAGGAAGGGGGACTATGGACTAGGAGTAAGGTGGTCACTACGGTGAGTAACCTGGTAATTTAAAGCCATGTGCATCACTCGCTGTGCCATCCATGACATTGATCCCGAAATCCTCAGGATAAATTCATATGCTAGCAAACCACCAGGATATTCGGCCGCGGCGCAGCACTTTTCATTATTCTCCCATTGTAACTACTGTAGATTGAGAGGTTCTTCCTTCTCCATCCAAGCTACCACCATCTGGAACTCTCTCCCTCTCCACATACTCTGCATTGACAACCCCCTCGTATTCAGAAAGGCCCTCAAAATGTGGGTGTTCTCTTCCTCTTCCTGAAGCCTCTCCCGATGCATTGCCATGACGGTCTTCGCACACAAGCACCGGCCCAGACTCGCCGAAACATCAGTTCACGTTATGGATGCTGGCTGCTTTCGCAGCGGCCCTCCCTGCTAAACTCTGCCTATTCCATTCCCGCACACGATCACACATCTGCCCCCCCGGAATTGCTGTGCTCTAACTGGTGTGCTTTGGGTACCGGTGAACACCTGAAACAATTGGATAGTAGCTTGTACGTTAACACTGACAGTATCTGGATAGCAGATCAGGCCCGGATGTATGCAGTAGGGGCTCATCCAAACTCCCTCCTCGGATCGAACACCTAGAGGCCCTGC
The DNA here is from genome assembly GCF_040938575.1 of Ambystoma mexicanum. Classification (NCBI taxonomy): domain Eukaryota; kingdom Metazoa; phylum Chordata; class Amphibia; order Caudata; family Ambystomatidae; genus Ambystoma; species Ambystoma mexicanum. The sequence continues at coordinate 1,216,882,159 of NC_090923.1, read as the reverse complement.
ACTGGCTGATCCTGGCCTATCTAATATCAAATGGGACTTACCCACGACTGCTCGATTAGATTGTTCGCTGGAGGTAGCAAATGAAGTCCGCTTAGCAGAATTATGGGGATAGGCCCCGTGAGGCACTTTGATCTAATTATCAAAAGGGCTTGCCCAAGCACTGAACGCTTGATTCCTAGTGTCAATGGCGGTAGAAATTACCTGAGCCTGGTTGAATTAAGATATAGGACATGGCATGCACTTAGATGGATTTAGGGGTAGGAATGGTGACGCACTAAGATGGTTATGGGGGAAAAACCTGGTGCACTTTGACGAAATATATCATGGGTGAGACCGTTTAATATCGCCAAGGACATGCCATAGGGCTGAAACGAGAGTGGCCTGGCACTACATATAATTAACACATGTGGCCCCACAATAGCAGTATGCCTACATGGTCTCCCCCCAACCAATAACGCTCCAAGTTATTTGCTAGCAACCTGCTTCGCGTTTATAACTGCTTATGTTCGCTGTGGAAATGCACAGTGGTTCCATGCAATTATCCCTCGACATCGCACTTATTAGATTACTTCGTTAGCCTCTTTAGAACGTGGAAGACGTGCACTAACTATTTTTTATTTAATCTAGGTTCCCATTGCACTCAATGAATCCCATTAGCTTTGTCCTTTCCATTGTAGCATTTTACCCCTACTAGTAGATGCTCTCAGACAACCAGCTTTTGGAGACCCATAATGACAGAAAAATCTCTCACAGCGACATCAAAGATAAACTCCATCCGAGATTAAGATATGGATAAATGCACCACTTCGGTTGACATCTGCCGCAGGCACAGTTCGCCATCCACGCTCTCTAGAATGCAGCTACGACTAGGACACATTCGCTCTAGCTGGTCACTTCAATTATCACGCTGAAACACCAGACTTGCTTCAACATCTCTGCCGTTAGCATACTGTGACGGCCTAGGACAAATTCATTCTAGCTGGGTACACGTCTAACCTCCTGTACTAACTCTGTCATGACGCCCCACAGCACCCGCCCACATACCTGACCTCTTGGGTTGCTTACAGGAGCCTAGCCAGCCCTCCTAAATCCTAATCTCGGTTAAATGCACACACGCATCTTAAAGTCTACTCTTAGAATGTTTTGCCATACCTGGACTTCGGCCTCCGAAAACATGGCAAAATGGTGCTATATAAATGACTACAATATATTACAAATATCCATTGCTCATAGGCCAGCTTTTGTTCACGCAGCAGAAACCACTGGATGGATTTACGGCGAACTTAAGGTGCTTTACTTAGTATGGTGAACAGGTACGTTTCTTGGGCCTTGATTTGCCCTTGTTAATCAGACATTAATATGTGGCAACTAGATTTGTTAGTCAAGAGAGCCATTCTGATTGCTTGGAGGGTTCCTTGTAAATCTTCAACCACCAGCCATCGTGGACTCTGGACCCAACACCACAAAATATATTAAAGGTGCCACATTGCAGTCTGCTGAGGCCCCTGCTGACCCATGAAAATGCCACAGCAGGGATCGAAATAAGAATTTGATTAGCAGGAGCTAAAAGCAGCTCCTGCGTATTTGGCATCAGAGTGTGAGCAGGAGCTATTTCTGAGGAACAAGGGGCTAGTAACTTGCGTGCTGCAAATCTATCGTCCACATTCGGTGCAAAGCATACTTTTTATTTGATTGTCACCTATTATGCCATACATGTCTTTTTAAATGTATCCCAATACTCCATCCTACACATTTCGAAACAAATAATCTCACATGTGTGTCTGAGACAGATGACCTACGAGTCAAAAGTAGCTACTGGCAGCTCTGGCAGCTACTGGTGCCAACCCAGCCAGGCTATCCTAGGCTATAACCACCAGCAGCTAAATGGCTCCCTGCAATTTCGAACCGTACCACAGGGGAGCTGGGAGGTTTGTATTATATCCCCCAAGACCAAACGGGACCGTTTTGGCCGAGAGGGAGGTGGCTGAGGTATGGTGTTTAGGAAGTGTAACTGGCAAGTTTCTTTTTTTTTTATCTCAAACCATGTCATTTTGATTAAAGGTTTTTTTCTGTTGATTGCTATGATTTTATTTGGTTAATCCTACCTGTACCTTTTGTCTGTTTGTAAATGGAAATATTTACCTCACGTACATAATCCTTATACAAGGGCAGCAAGCGACCAATGCACTCCACAAGAGAGATGTAGCTCAGTTTTTTACGTTAGTGAAGACGGCAGATTCAGACAACGTAGTGTTCAGGCAGCTAGTCTTATATCGGTTTTAATGTAAGTCAAGTATTTCTTACCTCTTGCAACAGTGACCTTTTTCTTGCACATTGTTGCATGCATTGCCATTTTTTTTAAAGCTTCTTTTTAATTATTTTAATACTAGTTGCCAAAACTTTATCAAAGGGTTGCCACCTGGCAACACGGTTGAAACCTTGTCATTATTGGTTACCTAGTTGATTGGAAACGTTACTTGCTTACACCATGCCTAATTTGGAAAAATGTCAAACGTTTTCCTTCAGATTTGAGAGAACCCATTTTGTTGCATGGTACTTTCCATTGCAGCTGTAGAATGCACCACTTAGTCTGTTACCGCAATTGTCTTTGATTTGAGATGTTTGGCACGCACCTTGGTTTAAAGCTTAAGTGCTGCAAGCCACGTATATTTCACAAATTGCATCTACCAAACTCGATATTCACTTTTTGAAGCCACAAATTGTTGGGTTTCTGTACATGTGCAGTATGCCCGAAGGGCACAATGAGTTGAACTTATTTCTTTTTAATTTAGATAAAGCTCCTTACCCAGCACGCCCAACATGAAATGTATGCATGGTGAGGTGGGCCAGATGAAATTAATTTTGGGCCCAACTGTGCAATGCATGCAATCAGCAGAGCACGAAAAAAACAATAAAACACACACCCTGTTTGCACAAGCTACTCCATGCTTGCTGGCACAAAATCCATTACATTTGATGTGTGAGCAAGGGGTGTAATGACCTATCCCAAATCTTTGCTTCGGTAGCAACCCTCCTCTGTTTAACCACGCTGCTGGAATGGACATTGCGAGGGATATTTGGAATAGGCACTCTTGTGGATTTTTTGGAGTCCAACCAAGTGAATTAGCAAGTGTTTTTTCATGTTTGTGCCTAACCGAACACCCTGGGTAGCATAAGCAGAGCAAGTAAGGCTTAGACTATGGAGATCAGGGGCTTGGTATGGAGCTACTTTAAAATCCTTTCCTTGACCAATAGTATGAGTACCATTATTCTACTGCTGTAGTTTACAGGTTGGTACTTGGATAGGAGTTATGTTTATCCAAAGATCCCCTTGCAACAAGACGTGTTTAAAGCCAAAAGGTAAGGTTTTTTACCCAAAACACACTTAAATTAGAAATTGGGTTTAAAAAAATGAAGGGGGTAACTCGTAATTCCAGTTCACTGAAGGGGTCACTATGTAGGAGGTCCGACCAAAGATCCACTGTTGGTTCCGGGTAGTTTCAGGGATTGGGCTATAGCCCAATGAATCCATATGGTGGTGACTGTGGTACTAAGTGTTAAGTACACTTGGCCCACAATCTTAGAATCCAACGAATACCTCCCCCTGGTAAGTTGGAATTGCTGGGGACAATTACTCCTACCTTTTGGCCCGGGTGCATTTGAGCCAGGGTTTGCAGGTGATGGGGTAATTTTATTTTTGGGCTAGTTTCGCAATTGGAGATGGTGATTTATTTCATTAGTCAGGAGTACTTGTTCTAACTTCATAATCGATTTAACAAGCTTTTATTCATTTCAATAAAACATACAGAATACTATAATTCATTAAACAGTAAAAGGTAAACAAAAACAATTAATGCAATTGAGCTTAACAAATGCTTAACAACAAGAATAAAATACCCAAATGAGGTAATTTCGATGTCTGGATAGCAGCAGTTCTGATCTCATGAAGGCACTATTTCAGGAAACCCAACAGCTGGTCTGGACAGATGACATTGAAAGATGACCACGGCTACTCCCACGACGACCCCCAGGCATGGCGTGTAAGTTGGTGGGGGTGACCAGGTCAGGGTCTGATCTGCAGAGTTCGGGTCCCAGGCAGTCCCTTCACAGTGGAGAGCGGCCTCTTCACGCAATAAGGTTGTTTAAGGCTGGACAGTGCCAAATGCAGTGGTAATGCCACTTCAGTGGATGTATCGAAGGATACCTCGGAGGGCAGTCGAACAGTTCAGGATTCATGAATAGTTAGTACCACCAGTCTAGTAGGCAGGTTACCCAAATAAGGTATCCCCCTCCACTCGCCCCAGTCTCTGAAGAGTGTACAAGGTTTCCTTGGTGGATGGCTTTGGCAGTACTTGATCCTCAGCAGCGGACCTTCGGCCCTACTGTTTTATTTGGACTCTTGGTTCCAGTTGGCAACATCCAGAATGTCTTCTGACCCTCTTAAGCAAGTTGGCCCCAGTCCACCAATGGAAGGTTTTGCATCATTCAAACAGGCAGTGAGTGGTCTGTCCAATCATGGAAAGTCAGCAGCCCAACATGTGCCCATCAACACACATCACACTGGTTGGAATGTGGACTGGTACCAGACTGATTCCTGTTGAGTGCTTTGTGCGCTGGAAACGAATGAGACAAACACTGCAGCCCTCGAGTGCATTACCTTATTTGGATGTTTCCGGCTTCATAGGGCCGCAAGATGGCACAACAGTCTGGTCTTGTACCATGCGTATCAGCCATTTTTAGTGCATGGTACTCCAAATAGCATGCTTATGGTAAAACGAATTTTACATATTACACCAGAAAAACTAGTTGTGGTAATCCATGCTGTCCCGTGCACATTATATATACCATATGTTGCTTGGTAAAATGAAAAAGGGACTCGAAGTACCCCTGTAATGCTCCACTGTAGGTGGTGTTTGTAACAATGTAAATAAAGGAAAAAGTAAATGGTGAAACTCTCCCTGTGCTGCCAGACTTAGGGGCTGCCCAGTGTCCACATACCATGAAGTGAGTGAGGCTAAAATGACATCACCCCAAAATCAGCCAGGATACCAGGTTATTTGTATAGCACCTATTGCCATTGGTATGGCCTTGAAGTGCTGCAGTGGGTGTGGGTGAACGCCCTTCGGAAGACAGTAGTCTGTACAGGGTGAACAGTAATTGACATTTTGTGATAAGCAGAGATGACTAGGTAGAAGCATTTTAAATCCTGCAGAACATATTGCCAAAGGCATTAGGAAGACTTTGTGAGTGGCTATGTGACAGCTGGACCGAATATTTAATGTGTTTCGGCTGCATTCTGTGGGTTGCAGCGTGAGAGGGCAAGGGTATTTGTCTATCAATCCCTTGGGAAACTGTCTACAGAGGAGGGCTCTTCAATACTTTCCATGCAGAACACCTGTATCAAAGGCTAACGTGCAGTCAACAAGCTTATTACATACACAGCCAAGACCAAAATACCACCAGCGCAGGTCCTCTTGTCCTGTATCATCTCTATTGAGGGAATAAATGTAGCCTAATGGAAAACCTCATAGTAGCAAAATGTGGAGTAGTGAAACAACATGGTAGCAAAACTCAATACTCCTATGTCCCGTCCCCTTTCCTCCATACTTGTGAGACATTCCATCCTTCGGGACGGGACTGGAGCACTTTTGTCAAAAAGCTTAAAAAATAAAAATGTTGTCCTTTAATTTTTACGCAAGGCCACAGCATGTGGCCGTAACCCCGCCCTCCTGAGCTCTGCATCGCCCTTGATTCCTTATCTCCATGCGGTCAGGGTCGGACTTGCATCACTGGGAATTTTATTTGTATTCCCTTTTGTCCTTCCTGCTCTGGTTCCACGGTCATCTTGTCCTCCGTCTATGCCGTAGCGTTTGGGATTCGTGTCCTGTTCTTCCTGTGAACGTCGGTTTGCGAGGGTGGATTCCCCCATTCTCTTTGCCTGGAGTGTCTAGGCCCGGAACACCGTTGGGACTAGTGTTTTAATTGCGTCTCTCTCTCCGTTCGGGCACTCCAACAGCGTCTTGTCAGGTGGCATGAGGTGTTTCAACGCGTTCTTTCACCGCATTTGCAGCTCTTCATTGATGAGAAAAAGAAGCATCCGGTGAGTTCTTTTCTTTTTAGGGCACCCCGGCCTGGGGACTCCTTCCCAGGGTCTTTCAGGACTGGGAGGGGCTCAAGTAGCTCTTCTACCAGGGCTATCCCTGAGGTGTCTCGTAAGGGGCCGAAAAGGTGCACTAGAGCTTCCTCCGAGGATCTTAGCAGCGGGCCTAGCAAAACCGGGCATTGCTCGGAGGTTCCCATTGTGGGGGCTAAAGTTGGACCCAGTTCTTCTGTGACTCTAGGTACCAGGGTTCGCCCTGAGGTCTCCTCTTCGGGAGCTTTACACACCGAGTCTCGGCTGGAGGCCACTCTTGAGAGGTTCCCCTCCGTGGGGCTAAATCCACTACCTGCAGAATTGAGGAATGTTCTTCGAGGATCCTGGCGGTGAGGTATACCCCTCAACCCTCCCACGCTCAGGGGCGTGGCAGTACCAGTTCTGTTGAGGGGGCAAAGCAGGCGGTCACACACACGACAGGCCTTTGAGTACCGGCTCTGCCGAGGTTCCTTCCCTGGGGGCTAATTCTGGGGCTGTACATGGGGGTTGGGGGCCCAGTAAGCACCCTAAATCGGCCAGTACTGGTTCTGCCGAGGGTCCTTGCATCAAGGCTAAAATGTCACAAGACCCCGGACTCTCCTGAGGAGACCATTGACTCACTTTCTCCTGTGACGCAGTTCACCTCGGGTGTTGACAAAATGGCGGCCCAACCTCCCCGGACTATGGTGGCCAATTTGAATACCTCTCTTGCACCAACGTTTACTACGGCTGGTGCTGGGGTGGGGGACACCTTTTGGGGCTGAGCAGCCTTTTCCACACCATATGGATAACAAGAACCCGTTCCGCCCTTCAAACGATTGGCAGGCTCGGACACCGCTGCCTCATACAGTCTTGCTCCCTCCTGGTTTTGCGCCCCTGATTTATGTGGACCCAATTATCGGAGGTCCTTCATGGGAACCATCCTCATTGCGTTTATTGAGCTATGTCCCTTCCGAGCAGTCTCTGCCCACTCCAGCACCTAGACCGTCGTCCGCGATGTGTGTGTGTTGGGACATTTCAGACGCTCATGCATTCTGATCCCATGAAGGCATACTTTAAGGATCGGTTTAGGGAAATATACCCTTGACCTCCTGTACCGCCTCATGCTCCGGCAGTTCCTACACAGGCCCCGGGGGTTCCACCTCTTCCTGTTGGACCTCCTCCACCACTTCCTCCGCTTTCCCCCTTAGAGAGAACGTTGGGGGCTCTGCCAAATAACACTTTGGCGTCTGAGGTGCCATGTGCAATGGATCAGCCTTCTGCTCCAGTTTCACTGGATGAGGACCAGGCGGACCAGGACATAGATGAGCAGCCCCGCTCTATTAGAGCATTCCACGACCAGGTGCTGGATATGATGGCCCTGCCTGACATTCCAGTTCCAGAGGCCTCCGCTCTGCAGGAGGGGGTGCTTTCTGGAGCCTTCACTCTGTCACCTCAGGAGGGCACCGTCCTGTTCCTTTAGAAGAACGTTTTGCTTGAGGCCCGCAAGGTCTGGGGAAAAACCACATTTCGGGCAGCATCTCAGTAAGAGGATTGACACTCGATACAAGCTTCACACCTCGGAGGACATCTTTGTCAGCTTGTCTGATCCCATCTTCGACTGTTGTGGCAGCAGCCACCCTCCAGAACAAGGCAGCCTCTACATCTTCAACGGCAGCAGCCCAGATCCTCTCCAAGGAGGACCAACTTATGGACACCATTGGCAAGAAAGTATTTTCTAATTCAGCGCTCAAACTTCTTCAGGCTAACACCAAACTCATCCTCGCGGCGGCCAATGTCAAAGCTGTGGAAGGAGCTCGCCGATTTCCAGCAATGCATTCCTGCAGATAGGCTCGGGAATTTCAAAGCTGGTTTGTCGGACGCCAGAGTGTTGGCACAGGACCTGCTAGAGGGTGCGGCACAGCACGTGGATACTTCCTCTCAAGGCATTATGGTCTGGTTTGACATCTCCCACCAAGCGTGGCTCTGTGCTACTAAGTTTTCAAAGGAAGTGCAGGATAAGGTGCTGGATCTTACTTTTAGGAATTGTTCCATTCCTCCACGGACGAGGAACTCGCCAAGACTAAGGCAAGCACTCAAACAGCCGAGTCTCTAACAGTCCTGGCAAAAATTCCTGCTAAGGCTTCTTATACACAGATGTCAGGGTGCCAAACACAGTCCTTCTCTGGATTCAGGGGTTTTTAGGATCGCTGTGTGCGCCGATCTGATGCTCCGGTTTGTAGGCCCTACCGTAAATGGCGGCAAGGTGGCTGGTTTTTCACTCTGCCATCAGCCTCTTTTCCTGGGACAGGTAGTCTCCCTGCCGACTAATCAGCCAAATTATATTTTTTGACGGTCGTACGAGACTCCGGTGGGAGGACGAATTTCGTCTCCTCTGGAGGCGTGGCAGACATCGCCCATGACCGATGGGTTTTGTCATTTGCTCAGGCGGGCTTCCGCTTGCCCCCCCACCCCATCCTTCAACCCTCCCTTTCAACCGACTGGGTCACCCTCCCTCAGAGCTGAGGTACAGAAACGTCTAAACCTCAGAGCGGTAGAGCCTGTTCCAGCCCCCACCCCCTTTCAGGGAGCAAGGGGAGGGCTACTAAAGTCTGTTCAGTGCACAAACCCAACCAGGCTGGCCTGCGCACTATCCTTGATCTTGCCCAGTTCAATTATCTTTCCCCAAAAGAAATTTAAGATCACGCCTTGCCAGATAATGTCCTCTCTCCGGAAGGATGACTGGCTCAGCGTGGTAGATCTGCAGGATGTATACATGCACATTCTGATTTGGATCCTGCATCGAAAATATCTGGGAGTGGAACAGTTCCAGTTTCGTGTACTCTCCTTTGGGCTCAGCTCGGCGCTGCATGTCTTTACGAAGATTGACGGCCATTGCAGCTTTCCTCAGACTGCAGGGATTCATGTATACCCATGCTTGGACGATTGGCTCTTGTGCAGTCCTTGCTCACAGATGGCTTTGACCAATCTTCAGTCTCTCCTTCAGGTCCTGTTCCATCTTGGGCTGTCAGTGAACTGGCGGAAATCGTCCATGACGGTCTCCCAAGACCTGATCTTTCTGGGTTTCCGTTGGAATACAGTCTCTACCAAGGTCTTCCTTGCGGCGGACAGGATTGCAGACCTATCGACTGCGTGTCTGCTCTTCCTCCAGTCCTCGCACATGACGGCCTGGTGGTTCCAAAGACTTCTGGGTCTCATGGCCTCGTGTGTGCTGGCTCTACCTCTCGCACGTCTGAAGATGAGGTGCACCCAGCTAGCCCTCCGGTGCATTGGATCCGGATTCCAAGTTGATTCCGGTTCCACTGAGCAACTCGACCAACAACCTTTCAGTGAGGGCCTCCTTCCAGGAGCCCTGCCCACAAGTGACGATTACTACAGACTTGTCCCTTCTGGGGTGGGGAGCGACTCTGCATCACCTCAAAGTTTTCGACCTATGGATGCCGCAGGACATATCAATTACCTGGAACTCCTGGCGATATTCCTTGCGCTCAAATCTTTCCAACCATGGATCTCCAACAGGGTAGTCCGTGTTGGCACAGACAATTCTGTGGTGATGTTTTACATCAAGAAGCAGGGCAGCAACAAGTCACCTCTCCTTGTGGATCTTGCCATACAAATTTGGGACTGGGCCATCCAGCACAAGTTCTGGCTACAGACTGTACACATCCCGGGTCACATCAATGTGGCTGCAGATTCCCTCAGCCTTTAGTCGGCAGCCAGTTATGAGTGGGAAATGAACAGCGATGTCCTCTCCAACATCTTTCATCAATAGGGGACTCCAGAGGTGGACCTCTTTGCAACTTCTTCAAACAAGAAACCTCCTTTATGCATCCAGGAGCGGCTGAGGGAGTCCTTCCTGGGGGACGACCTTGAGATTCCGTGGTACAACATGAAGGCCTGTGCCCTCCCTCCGTTACTTCTGATTCAACGGTCACTCTGCAAGCTCAGGACTGCATCAAACTGCACTCTCCTCTTCATGGCTCCTTGATTGCCAGCCCGATTCTGTTTTTCAGAACTACAGCATCTGTCGGTAGTCCCCCGCCCCCCCCCCATCCCCTCCCTATACCCCCCCTCAATCAGATTGCCGCAGATTCCCAACCTTCACCAGAGAAACCACCAGCTGTGGCACACTTCCCCACAATCTTTCAGTCTGGCGGCCTGGTGCCTGAGTTCCAATCTCTAGTGCAGTTCAATCTCTGATGTTAACATGTGCATTATCCAAGCACCATGAAACCTACAAGGGCCCAGTACAGGAGCAAATGGCTCAAATTTTTGCCATTTGGTGTTTAATTTGTCAGCTCGACCCTAGGGATGCTTCGGTTGACACTGTCCTGTCTTTTGTGTCTCACCTGGCAACGTCTGGCATTCATGTCCTCTCATGCAGGACTTGTGGGCTATAGCAGCCTACCTGTCCACGGACCGCTGTTCTTTTTCATTGACAATCCAGTCATCAAAAGGCATTTTTCGGGGCTTCTTCATCTCTTCCCGCTGGTGCGGACTCCTCATCCCAAATGGGATCTGAATGTGGTGCTCACCCCATTATGTCATAAGCTGTTTGAACCAATGGCAACTACTGATCTGAAGTACCTCTCCTGGAAGTTTGCCTTTCTGATCGCAATTACATCGGCAAGGCGAGTAAGCGTGCTCCAAGCTCGTGTAACACCCAGACTCCTACGTCCAGACCCCGCCATACTTGGGGAACATTCCTCCGTCCTGTGGGACGGGACCAGAGCATTTAGTAAAAAGCATCACATTTTTCAAAAATGTGTCCTTTTTACGCGGGGTACTGCACGCAGCCGTAACCCAAGCCTCCTTGGCTCCGCAGAGCGCATTGCCCATCAGTCCTTTTATCCACACGTTCGGGACTGGACACTTGCATCTTTGGAAGATTTTTTTTTTCCTTCCCATGTCGTCCTCTCCAGCTTAGCGGTCGCGTAGTAGTCAGTCTATGCCATTTCGGTTAGGTTTTCCTAATTGTTCTTCCTGCAAACTTGCGATTCCCTTTCTGTACGGGCACTTCAACGTCGTCTGGAACGGTGGGGGGAGGTGTTTCAGCGCGTTCCTCCTCTGCTTTTTCAAAGTTTCATCGACAAGAAGAAGAGACGCCTGGTAAGTTGTTTCGTTTTTAGGGCACCCCAACCAGGGGACTCCTGGGGTCTAACTGGTCCGGGAGGGGCTTTAAAAGCTTCGTCACCTGGGATTCCCCTGTGGTGCCTTCTAGGCCTAAGAAAAGTACTGGAGTTTTCTCTGAGGACCTCTGTGAGGGGCCTGCTCATTGCAATCCGAGGCCCCTCCAGTGGGGGATATTCAACGGCCCAGTTCTACTGAGGTGGTGGGTACCGAAGCTTGCTTCAAAGTCTCCTTGTCTGGAACTTCCCATACAGACACTGGGGTGTGCCCCGAGGCCTCTATTGAAGTTTTCTGTACCGAAACAAGGTTCGAGCCCCCTCGTGAGGGAGCTGTTACCAGACTCGGGTCTGAGGTTCCTCATTCGGAGGCTAAGGTGACCGACCGAACTGGGAGGCCTGTTAAGCTCTTGTCAGTGAGGTGGGTTCCTCATAGATCCTGCTCGAGTGGGGGTACCGGTTCTGTCGAGGGGGCACAGAGTGAGGTCGCTGAAAGTAATTCCTCTGTTACCGGCGTTGCCGAGGTTCCTCTTTCATAGGCTAATTTGGCTATTAGTAGGTCTAGGAAACATCCTAGGCCACACAGTACTGGCTCTGCCAAGGTTTGCCTCACTCACATTTGACTCAGTTCTCATCAGGCGTTGATAAAATTGAGGCTGTTCCTGCGTGAACTTCGACGGCCATTTTGGACTCTTCCCTTAAACCTATGCCATCAGCGTTCGGGTGAACAGCGTTTTCCTTGTGCTCCGTTTCATCCAGTTTGACTGCAATGCTCGGATGCCATTACAGCGCACTCTCGCTCCCTGCGGCGTCTGTGCCATTGATCTGTCAACCCGGCTGGTTGGGGCCCCTCGAGGCAGCCCTCTCCCTTGCGGCCCTGGAGCTATTCCTCTCAAGAGAGGCCTCCGGCTGCCACAGTGTCTAAGCCTTTGGCGGAGGATGCCTTCTTTGGAACATTTCAGAAGCTAATGCATTCCGACCCCATGAAGGAATATTTCAGAGGTCATTTTAAGGATATCTGCCCTCCAGGGCCGGGTTCTGTTCCGACTGTGCTCGTCACAGCACCGGCTGTTCGGCAGCTATCCCACCTCTACCAGTTGGCCCACCTCCAGCCCTTCTGCCTCAGCCACCCTTGTCTCCAATAGACAAGTCTTCGGCGGAGGCAGACGTGACGCAGGTCGATCTGGACGTGTTGGATGACGCGCAAGGGAATCAGGATGGTGATGACCAGCCCCGCTCTGTTCGGGCGTTCCATGACCAGGTACTGGGCATGACTCTTCTGGATGTTCCAGTACCTGAGGCACCCCCTCCGCAAAAAGGGGTGCTTTCGGGGGCATTCACCTTGTCTCCTCAGGAGCGCACCGGCTTGTTCTTTCAGAAGGACGTTTTGGCCGAGGACCGCAAAGTCTGGGATAAGCCACACTCTTGACTGCATGTTAACAAAAAGATTGACGCTCGTTGCAGGCTTCATACTTCGGAGGAGGTAGCCTTAGCATCTTGCCTGCTTCCTTCCTCCACAGTGGTGGCGGCTGATACGCTTCAATCCAGACTGGCTTCAGCGACTGCTAAGGCCAAAGAGGACAAGCTGCTTGACTCTTTGGGGAGGAAGATCTTTGCTAATTCGGCTCTGCAGTTGCGCCAGGTGAACGCAGAGCTCATTTTAGTGGGGGCAAATATGAAAATGTGGAAAGGTCTGTCGGAATTTGAGGAGTTTATTCCTGCGGATTAGCTAGACGATTTTAAGGCTGGCTTGTCGGATGCCAGAGTCCTGGCGCAGGATATGCTTGAGGCTGCGGCGCATCATGTCGACACCTCGTCTCGGGGCCTCATGCTTGGCGTGGACACCTCTCGTCAGGCTTGGCTTCAAGCCGCAAAGTTTTCCAAGGAGGTGCAGGATAAAGTTCTGGACCTGCCTTTTGATGACAAAGAACTGTTCCTTTCGTCAACGGACGTAGAGCTGAGGACAGCACTCAGACGGCCAAGTCTCTGTCCGTTCTGGTAAAACCACCTTTTAGGGCCCAGAACACCTTTGCAGCCTCGGTTTTCCTCTGGTTTTGCAGGGTTTCTAGATCGAAAAAACAGTCGATCCTCCAGCTGGAAAAACTCGGCAGCGATGCCGGATTTTCTCTCGGCCCTCGGCTGCCTCCTCAGGATCTGGGGTCCCGCCTCTGAAAAGCCCACTAAATAAAGGTTTTTGGCGCTCGTACAAGACCCTGGTGGGAGGGTGCATTGCATCTCACTAGGAGGCGTGGCAGACCATCACCGAGGACCGGTGGGTCTTGTCAGTAGCTCGGGCGGGCTTCCGCTTGCCCCTTCCCCCTGCTCCACCCATCAATCCTCCCTTCAGCAGTTGGGGGACACCCTCCCTCAGAGCCGCAGTCCAGAAGCTTCTGGATCTCAAGGCGGTGGAACCCGTTCCACTAGAGTAGCGATGGGAGGGCTTCTACTCCCGTCTGTTCAGGGTGCCCAAACCCAACCAGGCTGGTCTGCGCACCATCCTAGACCTTTCCCAGTTCAACCTTTTTCTTCCCCAAGAGAAATTCAAGATGATCACCGCCGGCCAGGTAAAGTCCTCTCTACAGAAGGGTGACTGGCTCTGTGTGGTGGACCGTCAGGTTGCTTCTGTGCATATCCTTATTTGGAGCCCGCATCAGAAATACCTATGGTTTTCCATGGGGGGGGGGGGGAGCATTTCCAGTTTCCTGTGCTCCCCTTTGGCCTCAGCTTGGCACCGCGTGTCTTTACGAAGATGTCTGTCATCGCAGCTTATCTTAGGCTACAGGGTATCAATGTGTAACCGTATTTGGGCAAATGGCGGCTGCGCAGTCCCTGTCAACTGAAAGCTTCGAGCAACCTTCAGTCTCCTCCAGCTCCTGTTTAACCTTGGGCTGTCGGTGAACTGGTGGAAATCCTCCATGACAGTCTCTCAGGACTTGATTTTCCTGGGTTTTCGTTGGAACACGATCCATTGCAAGGTGTACCTGACTGGGGACAGAATGGCGGATCTGTTTGCCACGTGTCACGTGTTTATGCATTCGGAGAGCATGTCGGCCTGGTGGTTCCAGAGGCTTCTGGGCCTCTTGGCTTTGTGCGTGCTGGCTCTTCCTCTTGCTCGTCTCAAGATCCAGATTCCAAAATAATACTGGTTCCACCTTTCATGAGGGTGGACCTCTTGTGGTGGTCGTCTCTCGGCAATCTGTCGGTGGGTGCTCCCTTCCAAGACCCTTGCCCGCTATTGACTGTCACAACGGACTCCTCCCTGCTGGGTTGGGGTGCGACGCTAGATCATCTTCAAGTTTCAGATCTTTGGTCGCCACAGGACAGGCAGCTTCATTTAAATTATCTGGAGCTTCTGGTGATCTTCCTGGCGCTGAAAGCGTTCAAACCAGGCATTGTCAACAAGGTGATCTGTATCCACACGGACAATGCGGTGTCCATGTTCTATATCAACTCGCAGGGTGGGTACCAAGTCTCCTCTCGTGGATCTTGCCCTTCCGATCTGGAAATGGGCCATTCAGCATGGTATCTGGCTGGTGGTAGTTCATATCTCGGGCCAGCTGAGTGTCACTGTGGATGCCCTCAGCCGACAAGCAATTGTCAGCTACGAGTGGGAACTGAACAGAGATCCTCTGACATTTTTCGCTGTTGGGGCACTCCAGAAGGGGACCTCTTTGCGACAGCTACAAACAAGAAGCTTGCCCTGTATGCCTCCAGGAACGGGCTCGGAGACTCCTCACCCGGGGATACTGTCGAAATTCCATGGCACAACATGAAGGCATACGCTTTTCTGCCTCTTCCTCTGATCATCGGACGCTTTGCAAGCTGAGGAACACAGTGAATTGCTACCTGCTGTTCATAGGCCCTTGGTGGCCATCCAGGTTTTGGTTTCGGAACTTCAGCATCCATCAGTGGGCCCGCCGCTCAACCTTCTACTGGTTCCTGACCTGCTTCACCAGAGCCATCAACAGCTGTGGCATCCCTCCCCACAATCGCTCAGCTTGTCAGGTTGGTGCCTGAGTTTAGATCTTTAGAGTTCTTCAATTTGTCTGCGGATAACAGGCGCTTTATTCAAGTGGCCAGGAAGCCCTCAACAAGATCTCAGTATAGTAAATGGCGAAATTTCTGTCACTGGTGTTTAGCTAGGCAGCTAGACACCAGGGAGGCTACTATCGACATGGTCCTGTCTTTTGTCTCGCATCTGGCAGAGTCTGGCACCCATGTCTTGTCCTGCAGGACATATTTATCGGCTGTTGCCGCTTATTTGTCCACAGACCAGTGCTTCTTTTCACGGTCTAATCCAGTCATGTAAAGACACTTTACGGGTCTGATGCATCTTTATCCTCCTGTTCACAACCTGCATCCAAGGTGGGATTTGAATGTGGTCCTTATGGCCTTGTGTCATAAGCCTTTTGAGCCCATGGCTAATTTTGATTTTAAGTACCTATCCTGGAAAGTGTCCTTTTTGATTGCTGTGACTTCGGCAAGGCGTGTAAGTGAGCTTCAGGCCTTGTCGGTTGAGCATCCATTGCTTACTTTTCATAAAGAGAAAGTTGTCCTGCGAACGAATCCCGCCTTTCTTCCTAGGGTGGTCTCTGATTTTCATCTGAATCAGTCGATTTCATTGCCTGTATTCTTCCCAGACCCAGCCTCAGAGCCCGAAAGGGTTCTGCACTGCCTGGAGTTTAGAAGAGCTCTTAAACAGAACATCTGAGCTTGAACACTTTGCAGCTTTTTGTGACCTTCAGAAATCCGCAAGGAAAGCCGGCCTCTAAAGCAACCATCTCTCGGTGGATCGCGGCCTGTATTTCGGAGGCGTATACCATCCATGGTCTTCGGGCCCCAAAGGGAATTCAGGCTCCGGCTGCCGTTGCCTTCCAAAAATATGTTCCCTGTGAGACCATTGCGAAAGCGGCTACATGGGCTTCCCCATAGGCTTTTTGTAAGCATTACTGTCTGGACCTGAGCTCCAGGGCTGATGCGCAGCTCGGTCAAGCTGTGCTTAGGAACCTGTTTCAGTAAGGCGTTTCCATCCACCCCTAATGCCTCTGAGTGGTGCTTGGAAAGCTCCCAGAATTATGGAGGAAAGAGGACGGGAGGAAAGGGGACGGGAAGTAGGAGTAAATTTAATTTCGAGGGGATTGGGTCCTCCGACGTATTCATTATTTATGACAGGTAATGTCCACAGCTGTGCTGCTTCGGAAAATCTTTGGCGCCTGCGTCGATGACGGCCGACGTCACCCGATGTGATAAGTAGGACGCACAACGCCCATAGCCTCAGTTCCGTTTTTTCCCCGAACGTGTTCGCTTCGTGAATCTCAGTATGCCTCGACTCGTTGGAGTTTGCTGTTTTCTATTCTCGGTTCGTTGAACCTGTTCGGTTGTTGTGAAGACCTGCTCATGGCGATGCCTTTCTCATCTTCGACCCCGCGTCCGGGCTTCAAGAACTGCGGGGACTGTGGGTCCAAGATGTCGGTCACGGACTCGCACGAGGCCTGCCTCTGGTGCCTCGGGGAGGCCCACGATACGGACGACTGTGTCGACTGCCAGTCGCTCACGGCAAAGGCTTTGCGGGAATGCAAGAAGAAGCTGTCGGTAGGCCGGGTGTATAAGCCCGGAAGTGGAGGTCTGCGGGGCTTTCGACGGATGACTCGAGGGGTGACTCTCCGCCTCATCGTCGGAAGTCTGGTGGGTCTCCTTCCAGGAGTCGGTCTCACCACTCCTCTGCCTCTTTGAGGCATTCCAGGAAGCGCCGGCATAGGTCGCCTTCCCTGTCCTCTTCCGAGGACTCCGCCCGTTGGCGGGTCGCTTATCCCTCCATGCAAGCGACATCGGAGGAATGGGCTTCCTTCGGGAAGCAGATGCTAGCGATTCTGGAATCGCAGGGCACCGGTCCGTCCGTTCCTCCGAGTGGGGTCGGTCGGCACCGGTCGAGAGACACCGCTCGTACGCCTTCGGGCTCGGGTGGTCGGCATGGCTCGCGGGAGAGGTCCTGCTCGGACAAGGGTAGCCGTTCTCGCCATGCCCGTTCCCGGTCCTTGACGCGCTCGAGACCGCGTGATCCTGTGCCGTCTTCGAAGAAGACGTCGACGCCTGTGGCGCCGAGGGGGTCGTTGATGCCGTCGGCGCCCAGGTTGTCGAGAGACACGCTCGGAGCTCCGGCTTCGAGGACACTGTCGACGCCGCTGACGGCGCTGCAGCTGACGTCAACGCCGATTCGCTCGACGTCGATGCCTTTTCTGCCGGCGCCGACTCGTTCGGCGCCCTCAACGCCTTTTCTGTCGGCGCTGACTCGTTCGGCGCCCTCAACGCCTTTTCTGTCGGCGCCGACTCGTTCGGCGCCCTCGACGCCTTTCCAGGCGGTGGTGTCTGAGGGGGCCCAGTGGCACAGGGTTTGCCCCTAGAAAGGCTATGGCTAAGGTCCGGCACTGCTTTGGTCCGCAGAGGTCTTCCTCTCCCCGCCTGGAGTACATTTCAGAGGGTGATGAAGGCTCTGATGGCGCCCTGGTTCCGGTTCCAGATGTCCTTATCTCGGGCCATAGCCAGTTTGATGACCTGAGGCAGTCGCTGCATGATGCCAGTGGACTGGACACCTCTCCGGAGGTGGAGTTTTGTCGGCCAGAGCCTGGCACTCATGCCGATTCTTCATATCGGCGCCTTATGCCTCGGGTTACCGAGTACTTGGGTTGGTCAGCTCCCCCAGGGGGTTTGTTCAGGATGATCTCACGGACATCCTTGATCTCGGTCCACCCACTGACCCGGTTTTGCCTTTTCATATGGCTCTGCAGAGAAGGGCGGCGGCGGCTTGGACTGCTCCGGAGAGTCTCCCGGCAGTGGGCAAGTCTTTGTCACGAAAATACCGTCCAGCCAGTAGCGACCCCTGCTACTTGTCTAGGCACCCCACCCCGAATAGTTTGGTGGTGCAGGCGGCTACTGCCCCGGCAAAGCAGGCGTCGTATCCTACCATCCCTCCGGATAGGGACGACAAACGTTTTGACGGCTGGGCGAAGAAAGTGTTTTCTTCGGGGGGTATGGCGCTTCAGGCGGCCAACTCATATGTGCCTTGTCTCTTTTCACACACTCTGTGGAACTGTTGCATTAGTGGCTGATCATATTCCCAAAGGGGACGATCGGGATGGTTTCCTTGCTATGGTTCAGGATGGCAAGGATGCTATGTGTGAGGCCGTTCAGTCGGGTTTGGACTTGGCGGATTGTGTCAGCCGGTCCATGGCGGCGAGCACCGTGGTTGCGGAAGTCTGGGTTTGCTCCTGATGTGCAGTCCCGGCTCCTCAACATGCCTTTTGACGGTGAACACCTGTTTGGCAGCAAGGCTGACGAGAGCCTTGAGAGGTTGCAGACCTCCAAAGCTGCAGCGAAATCGTTGGGCGCTGCAGTTCGCCAACCTCTGCCTTTTCGTCCTAGGGGACAGCAATGGAGGGGAGGTTCCTTTCGCTATTACTCGTCCTTCAGTAAAGCGAGAGGAGCTAGCAGTCAGAGGCCATCGTAAGAGTGCCAGAGGTGGAAACAAAGGTACTCGAGGTGCCAAGGCCGCTTGGGCAGTTGTCACTTTACCCTCTGGCAACGCCACAGCCGCTACCACTCAGTCATGAGGCCAGGTCCCATGGTTCGCCGGTTGGGGGAAGGCTGGCGCAGCATCTTGTAGAGTGGCAAGCCATTACTTCGGATGTGTGGGTTCTGGAGATCATAACCCACGGCTACTGTCTTCCTTTTCGGCAGAGGCCTCACGACAATCCACCAGGGAACCTCTCTTTGAAGAGTCCGGATCCGCTCCTTGCGCAGGAAATTCAAGCCCTGCTGGAGAAAGGCGCCATAGAACTGGTGCCTGTAGCGGAGAGGAACAACGGATGGTATTCCCCTTATTTTTTGATTTCAAATAAAGACCGGGGATTGAGACCCATCATGGACTTGCGCGGTTTGAACAAACTCCTCAGGAAGGACAAGTTCAAGATGGTGACTCTTTCTCAAGTCCTCCAGGCCCTTCAACTTCAGGACTGGTTGGTGTCTCTCGACCTCAAGGATGCTTACTTCCATGTGCCGATCCATCCCAAGCACAAGAAGCACCTGACGTTCACGGTTGGCGACACGCACTTTCAGTTTCGGTTCCTGCCGTTCGGATTGACCCCCGCCCCGAGGGTTTTCACCAAGCTCATGGTGATGGTGGCAGCGCATCTCAGGAAAGTGGAGATTCACGTCTACCCCTACCTGGACGATTGGTTGATCAGGGGGAGCTCTTCCGAGCAAGTCCTGGATCATCTGTCCGTCACCTGTCACTCCCTTCACAGGCTGGGCTTCTCCCTCAATTTCAAGAAGTCCCATTTGACACCAACGCAGCGGCTCCAGTACATCGGAGCAGTGCTCGACAAGTCCCTGGGGCAG
Organism: Ambystoma mexicanum; assembly: GCF_040938575.1. NCBI lineage: Eukaryota > Metazoa > Chordata > Amphibia > Caudata > Ambystomatidae > Ambystoma > Ambystoma mexicanum. The sequence continues at coordinate 1,216,862,506 of NC_090923.1, read as the reverse complement.
TGTTTTCCTCCTCAGGTGAGGACTCTTCACATCCAGCAGATGGTGCACAGGTTTCAGTTTGCCCAGAATCTCCCAGCGTCTGAGTTCTTGAGACTGCTCGGCCTCATGGCATCCTACATTCTTCTGGTGCCAGAGGCTCGTCTGCGGATGAGATCTTTGCAGTGGGCACTCAAGCTCCAGTGGTCTCAGTCCTCCGGCAGGCTGTTGGACCCTGTTCAGGTGCCGCTCTCGGTAGCCCGGGACCTTCTGTGGTGGGCCGTCGAGGGAATCTCATGAAGGGGGGTCCCATTTTGGCTGCCCTCGCCGGAGGTTACGATCGTGACGGACGCATCCCTCACGGGATGGGGAGCTCATGCCAACGAGTTGACAGTCAGCGGTCGTTGGTCTCCGTCGGAGTCCAGACTCCATATCAATCTGTTGGAACTGAGGGCCGTCAGGCTAGCCCTGAAGGCTTTTCTGCCGACTGTGCGCGGAAAGAGTGTCCTGATTCTAACGGACAACGCGGTGGCCATGCACTATCTCAACAAAAGGAGGGGGCAGGGTCACTTCCGCTGTGCAGGGAGGCGATGCAGCTAGAGTTCTGGGCCATCCAGCAGGAACTTTCGATCTCGGCGGTTCATCTGGCCGGAGACGACAACGAGACGCCGGACGCTCTGAGCAGGCAGAGCACGATCTCTCACGAGTGGGAGCTGGCTCAGGAGATTCTCCTGGAGATCTTCGCCCTTTGGGGGACCCCTCAAGTGGATCTCTTTGCCTCCAGTGTCAACCGGAAGTGCGAAAGGTTTTGCTCACGGGAATTTCCTCCAAAAGGAGCCTTAGGAGACGTGTTTGTGGTGGAGTGGTCATTCCCACTGCTGTACGCGTTTCCTCCAGTCCCCGTCATCCCGCAAGTGCTGCGGAGGTTACGGAGGTTCGGTTCCCGGATAATCCTCATTGCTCCGGCGTGGGCCCGGAGGACCTGGTAACCGGACCTTCTAGACTTGTCCATCTGCCCTCCATGTCGTCTTCCCTACCGAGACGATCTGCTCTCACGGGAGGGGGGTCAGGTTCTCCATCCAGAGGTCAGATCCCTCAATCTTCATGCTTGGCTTCTGAAAGGTTGAGGTATAAGGATTGGGACCTCCCTGAAGACGTGATGGAGGTGTTACTCTCGGCCAGGCGGCCGGCAACAAAGTCTCTGTACCGTTGCCGTTGGAGAAAGTTCTGCGACTGGTGCAGAGTTCAGAATGTGGATCCTTTTGTATGCGACATTCCCATGGTTTTGTCTTTTTTGCTTTCTTTGGCCCACAGGGACTTGCAAGTGGGGACCATTAAAGGTTACCTGGCGGCGCTGTCCATATTTAAGCGCTCGTCTGAAGAGTGTTCCTATTTTAAGATTCCTTTAATTTCGCGGTTTTTGAAAGGGCTCACTGTGTTCCCTCCGTCACCTTTTTTGGTGCCAGGTTGGGATTTGAACCTTGTTAAGTTTCTTATGGGTGCTCCATTTGAGCCTTTACATTCTTGCCCTTTGAGGTTGTTGACTTTGAAAACTGTTTTTGGTTGCGGTTACTTCCGCTCGCAGAGTGAGTGAGTTACAGGCACTTTCAGTTAAGCCACCCTTCACTGTGTTTCATAAGGACAGGGTTGTCCTTAGAGTTCGTCCTCCTTTTCTTCCGAAGGTGGTTTCGGATTTTCATTTGAGCCAGAAGGTTGTTCCGGTGTTCTATCCTCCTCCACATCCTGGTAAGGAAGAGGAGAGGCTCCATAGGCTTGATCCTCGGAGAGCGTTGAGCTTTTATATTTCGCGCATGTCCAGGGTCAGAGTGGACGATCAACTTTTCATTGGTTACGCTGGAAAGCGTTTGGGACAAGCTGTGACGAAACAGACTTTGTCTCGTTGGATTATTTTAGCTATCTCCGAGTGTTACCGCTTGGCGGGTAAGGACCCTCCGGCTGGCTTGCGGGCCCATTCTACCAGAGGAGTGGCTGCGTCTAATGCCCTGCAGAGGGGAGTTCCTATTCGTCACATCTGTGATGCAGCCACCTGGGCTTCAGTGCATACTTTTGTACGTCACTATTCCCTTGATTCCATCAGAGGGCAAGATCTGGCCTTTGGCAAGGCAGTTCTCTATTCCGCAATTTGATTGGGCATGCTAAATTTGTATTCTAAATTCTTTCCCACCTCCTTGCTTGGTACTGCTTTGGGAGTCTGTCATAGATATGGAATACGTCGGAGGACCCAATCCCCTCGAAGAACAAGTTACTTTCTTACCTGGTAACGTTCTTTCGATGGGATGGTCCGACGTATTCCATATTGCTCCCTCCCTGCCTTCCCCGCTGCAGAATTTCTTTTGCGATTGCAGCTTGCGTTCCGCAAGGCCTTGTGTGTCTGACTGGCAGAAAACTGGTGGCACACATTCTGGGAAAAAACTATAACTGAGGCTATGGGCGTCGTGCGTCCTACTCATCACATCCGGTGACGGCCGTCGGAGGAGGTCCTCGGGGACGGCGCATCGACGTCATCGACGCAGGACGCAGACGCCAAAGATTTTCCGAAGCAGCACAGCTGTGGACATTACCTGTCATAGATATGGAATACGTCGTCGAACCATCCCATCAAAAGAACATTACCAGGTAAGAAAGTAACTTGTTCTACTCACTGCAGTGACTACCTTACTCCTAGTCCCCTTTCCTCCATACGCCTGCCCACTGTCCCCTCTAATAAGTTTCCTGTTATTGCTTAAAGGTCTCAGACCTGGCCATAGACTGATAGGTGATGCGCTGGACGGAGCTAAGGAGGTAGGGTTACGGCCAGGTGTGGTACCCCGCATAAAAAGAGGACACATTTTTGAAAAACTTGATGCTTTTTACAAAAGTGCTCCGGTCCGTCCGACGGAATGTCCCATAAGTATCGAGGAAAAGGGACTATGGACTAGGAATAAGGTAGTTGTGGTGAGCAACTTAATTAGTCCATGGCACCTGGACCCTCCAGGAGCAGGAGTACCACATCAATTGGTTGGAGCTGAACGCCATCTGGCTAGCGCTCCGCCTTCCTTCCCCTTATCAGGGGAAAGTTGTCCTCATCCAGACAAACAACTCGACCAGCATGTACTATGTCAACAAGCAGGGGGGCACCAGATCCCCTCCACTGTGCTGACTGGCGATCAGCATGTGGGAGTGGGCCCTGGAAAACATCTACCTCACGGCAGTCCACTTTCCTGGGGAAGCCAACCTGGAGGCGGACAGGCTCGGCAGGCTGGGAGCAGACAATTACAAGTGACAGCTAAACTAACTTGTTATTCAGGAGATCTTCAGCAGATCGGGAAACCCCCAGGTGGATCTCTTTGCCACCTGGCACAACAAGAAATGCCTACAGTTCTCAGCCTCTCAGAGATGCCTCCGATTCATCTTCCGACGGGCCCAGCCCATCTTCTGGCGCAGCAGGAGGGCAGAGTCATCCACCTTGCACCTCAGAACCTAGCCCCCTCAGCGTGGTTCCTGGGCAGGTAACGCTAAGACACCTCAGCCTCTCCCAGGCTAATCTAGAGATCCTACAGGGTGCAAGGAGCAAGGCTACCAGGGCCTTGTATAAAGGTAAATGGACCAGGTCCTGCCACTGGGCGGACTCCAAGAAAATCGACCCCCTGGCATGCACTTTGGACTACGTGCTCTACTCAGTGCACCTCGCGCACTCAGGCGTGCAGGTGGACACTTGCCGCACTTGCCTCGCAGCCATCAGTGCTTAGAGGAACTCTGAGGAGGAGGTCTTCTCCTCCAATCCGATTGTCAAGAAACATTTGACAGGACTCGCAAGGCTCTACCTGCCCATCAAGAGGCCACACCCTGTGTGGGATCTGACAGTGTTGGGTGCCCTGGCACAAAAACCGTTCAAGCCAATGGCGTCCGCGGACTTCAGGCTGGTCACCATTAAGACGGCCTTACTAGTCTGCCTCATCTCGGCTCGCAGAGTCGGCGAAATACAGGCGCTGGTCGCCTCGGAACCATATACTACCTTTTACAAGGACAAAGTAGTCCTGCGGACACACCCAGCATTCCTGCCTAAGGTACCGTCTGCTTTCCATTTAAACGAGGAAATAGTGCTTCCCATGTTTTTTGCCGATCCTAAAGATGAGGCGGAGAGTTCTGCACTGCATTGATGTCGTGCGTGCCCCGGAATTCTACCTTGACAGGACCAAGGGCTTCTGCAAGTCAGACACCCTATTTGTCACGTTTGGAGGTGCAAGACCAGGGAATCGGGCCTCCAAGGCATCCATATCTCGCTGGATGGTCTCGGCCATCAAAAAAGCATATGAGGGGCAGCACAAGCTGCTTCCGGCAAACATGCACGCCCATGCAGTCAGGGCCAAGGCAACGACCATTGCATTCCAGCGCCATGTCCCTTGGCAAGTCATAAGCGGGGAGGCCACCTCGGCCACTCCCTCAGCTTTCTGCAAGCACTACTGTTTGGATTCCGGCTGCAGATCTGATGCGGCTTTGGGACAGGCGGTTCTCAGGAACCTCAGGAACCTGTTTGCTTAGGGAGGTTCTCCTCTCCACCCTGGGGCTACATTCAGTTGTAATCGCCCATGCAGTATGGACGAAAGGGGATGGGACATAAGAGTAATTATAAGTTACTCACCGTAGTGACTAAGATACTCTTAGTCCCCTTTCCTCCATACGTCCCATCATCTTCCCACCTAATAATACTAGTGTCATTAGGCAATGTTATTCTATTGTAGACTCGTCTATGGGGACTGAGGTGTGGCGCCGGAGAGCGGAGTCAGGGCAGCGCATGCTCCCTGGGCCACACCCCTGCGCGCCTCTAAAGGGCAAGGTTTTTTTCTGCCGACAAAGGTTCAGTCTCCTGTCCCTTGGAAGGGACACCCATGCAGTATGGAGGAAAGGGGACTAAGAGTAAGTTAGTCACTATGGTGAGTAACTTATAATTATTTTCAAAATCCATCCGATTTAGCTAAGAGAAACCTCCATACACTGGATGTAAGGAGGGCAGTTTTGTACTATGTAAACAAGGCAAAACTGCTAAGAAAAACACATCAACCGTTTGTCTCCATAGCTCCTGGCAGGGAAGGTGATCACACTTCAAAGAAAACCATCTCCATATGGATAGTTAAGTGCATACATCTCTCCTATTCTCTATTAAAGAAAACACTGCCTTTCACACCAAGAGCTCACCCTACCAGAGGTACAGGAGCTACTTTGGCATTTATTGCAAGACGCCATTTGCAAATCAGCTATTTGGAGTTCCAGACATACCTTTATCCGCATTACAGCATTGACACACATTCTAAAGCAGATTCACAGGTGGGACAAGCGGTGCTAAAACATCTATTTGCCGCTGTACCTTCTCTCAACCATCCTCCTTCTCCAGATACTGCTCGCTAGTCTATGAATGGCATGTGCTCTAAGCAGATCCTCGAGCCTCAGAATGTTACGCTCACCTGGTCTCTGCGGAGGTGTCGGGGCAAGGTTGCTCGCCCTCTGCGCTTATGTGGTGACTGGTAGTAATAGGTGATGCTGCTCGGTACTGCTCCTGCGTGGAGAATAGGGGGGGCATGATGATGCCAGCTTGTGCACCTGATCTCCTTCCAGACCCTCCCTTCTCCCAAACCGTGGTATCCGTGGGATGCGCTGTCCCTGGAAAGATCACCTGTTGATTAGTTTTGGCGAGCACTCGTCCTACTGCTTCTGGCAGGAGCGCTTGTATGATCTAGACCGAGTTCCTTCACTGGTCCCTTGCACGTGGTAGTCCAGTCCTGCTGCCACTAAGCCACTATACTTCAGGTAAATGTTCCTGTTTGCTTTTCTTTCCTCGTCTGTTTTTGTTGTATTGTAAAGTTTGTTGTCTTGTATTGCTGTCCGTTCCACTTTTGATGTTTGCTCTTTTGCTTTCTTTCCTTGCAGGTGATGTTGCCTGCCCGGCAGAAGCTGCAGAGCTTGAGGCGACAGCCGGAGGCAATGAGGAACGAAGCTGCAGCGATACAGTAGCTGGTAAATTGTTAACTAGGGGGCGCGCTGGGTTCCAATTCGGCACCGCTCTAGGATGGATGTTCTAACCTTGTCCTTCTTCACGAGGTCCGAGTTCATGTATGCTGAGTGCGATGCTGCGGCGTCGGGATCAAGATCACAATGTCAAGAGATGAGTCTGCAGATGAAGCGATGAAGCACCGGTTTCCTGGAGGTGAGTATGTAGAGAACGCCTGGTTTCCAAAGGTAAGTAAAGTGGTCCAAGCGGCGGTGAGCGTCATGTTGCACGCGAGTACACAGTAATGCGAAGCACCGGCCTTAAGGATGGAGCAGCTTATATAACTGAGCTTCTGAAGCCACGCCCACCAGGTTCAGCCTGCCTGCTACACCCGATGAGTCAGCACATAAGTATGTTCGCTGGAATAATGGCTCTCAGCTCCTGGAAAGTTCTTGTAAAATAAAAGCACTCCTGCACTGAAATTAAGGGTTTCTGCTCACATCTCTATATGAGCCTGGTGCCAAAGGCCCCAGGACGGAGTCCAGCCCGGGCCCCTATGTTTATAGGTCCCAAAGGGACACAAGTGAGTCAAGTGACCCATTGCCCCGATCACTAGATGGTGTGGTTTTTGTGTTCTGGGGCCTGTGGCCATGACACAGAAGGGATACATTACCCACCGTAATCGTATTTCTGATGCTTGTTTTTGCTTAGATTCACATGCTATGCATAGGCTGACATCTAGTGGTTGGTGCAGAGTATTATGACTTATTTTTGAAAAAAGGCACATCGACTGGCCATGCTTGTAATAGTATTTCTAGTGTGACCTGTACTGTATCCCCGATCCTTCATGGGTCAAGGTACTCTGTTTTTCTTTTTTCCTGCCATCGTGTTCGTGGCATTTCAGATTTTCAGTTTTTGGAGTCACTGCTAGTCATCGAGCATTTATAAATCTATATTTAGTTTAATAACCTTTCAGAATACTGTTTTTCTGGGATCACGCTCCACGCAACCTGCGTCTCTCGACCATGTCTTGCAGCACCCAAGGATTCTGGAACCTCGCCGGTGGCCTACCACACGTCTGGCTTCGGCCTACACAGCGCAGAGGTGGTTGGGGGGCGGGGGAGACATTTAACACATTTGTAGAGAATGTCTCCACACATTTTCCCCCATAATACGTTTCGTATCGCTGTCCCCCAGCTTTAATAATGGAGAAGACACTTAAGTTCTGTCCGTCTTGTAATTGAAAATGTCCCTGGAAGGCTACACACAGCGTCTGTACCAGTCTTCTAAGACCACCAGGAGACCAAATGTAGCGTGTGTAAGCTCTTCAAACGGAAGGTACTTAAAGATCGGTAAAAGGGCTGGCCAGCCTACCCCATGTTGAGACATCAATGGCATACCCTGCTGATGCAGAGGAATCTGAGGCACAGCAAAACAGTCCTGGCTTCATTAGTGATGCAGAGGAGACATCCGATGGGGACGCGAAAGTTTCCCGAGTGTAAGTTCCCAGCTCTGAATGGCAGGCATCTTGCATTGCTATGGATGCTTCCCCTGGCGACAGGGCAAACCTATAAAACACATGCAGAGGTCGGGAGCGGCACATGGGGCGCCCACACAAAAGCAACATTCTTTCTTACACAAACCGAAACGCACCACCCTACATTTCAACACACTCGTCAAAGTTCCAAAATGGCAGCAGAACTAGGCCTCTCAGCTGGCGGTTTGGCGTCTATTAAAACCTCTGCTCCAGGTGGTTCTCTCTCGGCACTCGTTCCGAAGGCCAAACATATGCCGAGAAACTCTAGTTCCATGTCCGAAATAGCCTGTCACCGAAACATGCACTGCAGATGCAGAAACAAACTGTTTTAGCAACTGTTCGGACACCAAAGTCAGTGCAAATGGGTGCCACCTCCTCCTTGGTGGATACACTCAAAAAGAAAACACAAAGAAAGCGAGGTCAAGAGGAGGAAGTCCTTTTTCCACTACAGGACACCCTCTCTGGTACTTGGACTAAAGATAGGTTGGAAGTCACTCTTAACAAGATGGCTTCCTTCATAGAATTTCTAGAAAGACTTCCAATTAAGCATGTTGTGCAGGAGGAGGAATAACCTTCATCTAAAATACCTAGGGTAGAACCCACTGGTTCATATCAAGAGTCCATAAGCGAACTGGATGCAGATGATGCTTTTCTAGTAGATGATCCTGGCACTAAGCCCGAGGATTATGCTGTGCCATCTCTAGACATCAATGATCTGATATCCTGCTCTCCTATTGATCAGTTATGTAATCTCCTCAAAAAGGCTGTAGATTATTTTTAAATTGAACCCCACGATTCCGACGAGGACACTGACTTTGATGTTCTCAATCGAAAAGAAATAAATCAGTCAGTATATCCCATTGCTGCAATCAGTTAAATCACGGTTACCGTCCTTTACTACTGTAGCCCGAACAGGACCTGTTAATCCACGTGTATAACGTTATAAACCAGCACCTACAGACTCACTTTTATCAAGGGTCAATTAAAACCATATTGTCCTGTGGGTTACCACCTGTAAAAGGGCTGGGACCCCCTTAGCTGCTTCTGAGAGTAAGAAAATATAGGCTATTGGGAAGAAAGTAGCAACAGCCGCTTTCCAGATCTGCATCGCGAATAATACCACCTCATGGCCAATTTGACAGAGCCCATTGGGACCATGTGAAGGACTAGGTTTGTGGGGCCCATGTGCCTCTAAGGACTCAGGTACTTAAGACTTTATCTGAAGGCAAGCAAACATCAAATGCCATTATTAAAAATACTCTTGATGCTGGAGACACAGCAGGTAGAATAGTGGCAGAAGGAATGCCAACAAAGAGATGCGTGGCTTAGAAATTCAGGGTTCAGACCAGAAACAAAATCCACACTACTAAACATGCCAGTGGAGGATAATGTCCTGTTTGGCAAGGCTACACACGATGTTCTGGAGATTGCCAAAAAAAGTGCATGAGAAACTTTAGACCTTGGGGCAAATTTCAAATAATCCTTTTCAGTAAATGGTCATATGCCAACTGCCGTAACTTGCGTGGCCGGTATACACAAGATCCTCAGCCCAGTCAGCCAATACACCGGGAGCAGGGTCCAGCTCTTGGTATACCATCAAAGACAATAATCTGCATCACAATAATCCTTTCAGAGACCATTCAGGAGAGGACTTGGGTAGAGGCCAAACCACTAGAGGTACGGCTCCTCCCAAAGAATGACTCTGCTTCATGTCTCCTTCCATGTCACCCCAGTAGGGGGGGGAGGGTCGCATTACCTTATTCACCCACGTATGTGAGGGGATCACATCAGATAAGTGGGTGTTGACTATGAACTGATACTGCGTGCAGTCATCCACCAAGATGCAGGAAGATTTCTCTAGAACACTAGCAGTGTCCACATCAGAAATAGAAACTTTGCTACAAAAATGAGCCATATAGCTCGTCGTCAAATTAGATACAGAAATAGCAGAATTGAAAGATCAACTAGTTTCGTTAACCTCTGTAGATGACTTAAAGAATGTTCTGGCCTTTACGAATGAGAAATTGGACTCATATCAGAAAGTTGGTTTGCAAAGGTAGCGGGTGCCCCTCTCTCGATAGAACAAGGCTTGATAACCTGTTCAGTGGTTACTAACAACTTGAGATTTCGCAGCCACTGCTTTTTCTCACTGTGCCTTTCACAGATGGGGAAATATCAATTTGCATATCAGTCTTTGTCCTGCCCAGGGGCAGTCCAGCACCGAAATGCAATGGCAATTCCAACCTGAACGAGAGTACCACCAGCAACCCCATACACGTGTTTCACCCTTGTTGGGGATCATCAGTGAGGTGAAGCTGATGCCTCTCTAAGCACAGTGAGGCGTCTGGTTGCCCCCAGGAGACCTAGGGTTACCAATCCCATGTTCCTTGAAATTTGGTTTGCAAAGGTAGCGGGCACCCCTCTCACTGTGCTTAGAGAGGCATCAGCTTCACCTCACTGATGATCCCCAACAAGGGTGAAACACGTGTATGGGGTTGCTGGTGGTACTCTCGTTCAGGTTGGAATTGCCATTGCATTTCGGTGCTGGACTGTCCCTGGGCAGGACAAAGACTGATATGCAAATGGATATTTCCCATCTGTGAAAGGCACAGTGAGAAAAAGCAGTGGCTGCGAACTCTCAAGTGGTTAATAACCACTGAACAGGTTATCAAGCCTTGTTCTATCGAGAGAGGGGTGCCCGCTACCTTTGCAAACTCATATAAGAAAGACATAGAACAAAGGAAAATACGAAAATATTGCAGAGATGCATTGGATTATTCAAGGCATATAGTATATACGTGGCAAGAATACGATCACCAACAGAATCAGCAATTCCAAAATTCAAAACGGAGAACACCTCCACAAAAAACACCAAGAAGAGGAAGTAAAAGCACAGATCCTTCGAGTGACGCATCAAGTGAAGGAAGAGATCTGACATCTACACAACCACTACCATCAACATCAGGAGTTACTCTGGCAGAAACCACTCCAACACCCCAGAGTGAAGAAATGGAACTAGATGCGTCTAATTCTTTAGAAGCAGGAGAGCGTGAAGAGGAAGGAAGAAACCTAAGGAGCAAAAAGAAAACTCCAACTTGATCATAAACATCTCGGCTAAAGTCTTTAATAAACAACAATTGGACCTGCTCAGTTTAGGTTTATCTTTTGTACATACAAATCAAACAAACCTGTTTAATGAGGAAGTGAACTTATTCAAGTTGATAAGAAAAATGAAATTGAAATTATTTTTTTATTCTATGCCACCTATGCAAGAGAGATCAACTTCATTTGACACATTAGAAATGAAGCCCAAACGTAGTTTCATCCCTAGTGTCAATAATCCTATGCTAGATCTGTTCGAGATGAAAATGAAGAAAGATTTGAGGTCAATGAAATTTGCGGAAGTTGGACAACAAAATCTTCGGAAACACCAACACAGAATACTTAAAGAATTATCAAATGACAGGACGATTGAGATTAAACCAGCTGATAAGGGGGGCGCAATAGTTATAATGGATGCCAATTTATACAAACAAGGCTGTCTGTCCTTGTTCGAAGATACTAATACCTACATGATTCTTGAGCATGATCCGACAAAAGAGATTCAACGAATGATTGAAGAAGTGGTGAATAAAGCAGCCGAAGAAAAGTGGATAACAGAGAAAACGAAGGAATTCCTATTGAATAAAAATCCTATTCTTCCAGTATTCTATGGATTACCTAAAGTTCACAAAAACAAATCCTCCATTCAGGCCAATTGTGGCAGCAACAGTGTTTTTGATCCACTGTCTAGGTACTTGGATAAGTTACTTCAACCAATTGTACAAGCTACTTCGACCTATCTAAGAGACACCACCCATCTATTGAATACTTTCAACACGCTAGACCAAGTTGAAGAAAATTGGATATTGTTCACACTAGACGTCCAATCTCTTTATACATCAATTCCGCATGAAGGAGGACTGGAAACCTTAGAATGAATATTACTCGAACAAGAATTCTTTCCCTCCAACAAAACTTTTGCCATTCAACTTGCTAAGATGATCCTCTACAACAATTACTTCAGATTGGGGGGGCGTGGCTAACGAGCCATGGACTAGGAGGTGCATTGTGCTGGGCTCCTGCTGATCCGACAATGATTTGCCGAATTATGCTTGAAAAATTACATTTGTGCCTGGAAATTAAAGGATTGAGCGTCGGAACGCATGCACAGTGCGAACCCTGGAAAGTGAGTCATTTGAGCTCGTAAATCCAAAGATACATTGATTTTGTCTGAAGCAGCCGCGAAGATACTTTGTCAAGATGGCGGCGAACAAAGGGAGAGCTGGCGTAGCCTAGAAGCGAAATGTATCCTTCTGAACTGAATGGAGCGTGCAAACGGAGGGCTGTACTCCTGAATAAGACTGCGTTCGTAGAGAAACACTCCCGGGCCCGAGTGATTGATTGTGGAGACTGGATACTGTTGCGAGATATACGAGATAAGCCCCTAGCACCGGGGCGGCTTGGAATTGTGTGCAGCAGAGGCTGGATCCTGCAGCTCCAGGGGAACGGGTAGACGGCGACCGCCGGCTGCAGATGTTGCCATGTTTGTTTTCCTTTGCCCTGAATTGACAAAGTTCATAGGAGGAGCGTTCCTGAACTGGACACAATGAACGCAGAGGGGCGCGATGCGTAGCCGCGGCTCCCGGCTACTCATCAAAATAACAGTGCCTGTATAAGCAAGGCAAGATATAACAGAAGCGGGCCGTGACATGAAGCAGAAGGTGAATGCGCTTGTGGGCTGGGAGCCCTTGGCAAGCTGACTATAGTGGATTTCGTTGGGGCGAGCTGTGATGCCGGACGGGAGATACTAAGAACTGCCGGGCCCCCACAATAAACATTTCATAACAGTGCAAGTACACGCTGTGACCCGAGGAGCGGGTCTGCGGTGCTTGGGACGGGCACCGCAAGCTGTGGACGCTGTAGGAGACAGCTTTGTAGCACTAGAGGGTACACGTGGGGCTGCCGCTTGGTGTCGGAGCTTTCATCTGGACCATTGCAATTAGAGTGAGCTGGTAAATGTGCAGGGCGCACGATACAGAGACTATAATTCAAAATAGATGAGGATGCAACCAGAAGATTATAGGGACTGGTGATGATTGGTGCGGCGCAACCCCTTCAGGTGGCACATGATAGCTATTGAGAGGGTGCAAAGGTACGTTACATGAGTGTGCTTCACATTACCTTAGGGGTGCACCCAAACCAGGCGCACAGCACATGTGCGTAAGCAACCTGGCCGCAGGAGGAGGTGGCGGTGGAAGCGTGCGCCATTAGGAATCATATGTGAAAGTACGACGTGGGAGGCTACAATCTATCCGAATGATAACTTTGTGCGCCATAGCAAATGTGAGTTATAAGATAGCTACCCTAACGAGTGTGGGAACAGAGTATCATAACAGCCCTGAGCCGGAACTAGTCACGTGTTAAGGGTACAACCCACCGGCTGGACAATTCTAAGCCCCATATGGGATGCAAGTTGGACAATTGAGAAGGACCGCATACATTGTACAGTTTGCATTGTGCCGGAGTCGCACGGAAGTGAAGGGTAGCACTATGTCGGCGAAAGGACTGAGAGTTAAGACCAAGCAACCCACGATGGAAGTGTTTACGAAAACGCAGAGGACCCCCACAACATCTGCGCAGAGCACGGTTGTGACTCATATGGAAGACGCCCCAGAGGAAGATAAGCACCAGATCCTGGAAGCCATAACGGGACTGGGTGCTAAATGGGACTTGGCGATGGCTGACTTACGCACAGCCCTTGAGAACAAGATTGATGCAGTGGGAACAGAACTCACCTTGCTTCGTCAGGATGTTAGGGCACTGGCAGAGAGAACTAGTGGCCTGGCGAGTGAGGTAAAGATCAACACGGATGTTAGCACGAACAATGCGAAAGAAGTTCATGTCTTGAAGCAGCAGGTTGCCAAACTGCAAAATCGAGTGGAAGAGGCGGAAGGAAGAGCGAGGAGGAACAACATACGTGTGGTCTGCCTGCCGGAGGGGGAAGAGGGCCAGGACCCCACGAACTATGTGGAGAACATGATTCTACAAGGGATTGGAGCAGGGAATCTTTCGCAGGAATTCACGTGGAACGGGCGCATCGCGCCCTTATGCGGAAACCTCGGCCGAGGGCCCCGCCGAGGCCGATCATCGCAAGGATCCTGAACTATAGGGACAGAGAAAAGATCCTGGAATATTTTCGCAAGGGTGGAACGATGGAGAGAGCATCCACCAACATTACAGCATACCCGGATTATACGATGCTGGTGCAGAGACAGAGGTACAGCTACGTCGCCATCAAAAGGAGGCTGAGAGCAGCGGGAGTCAAATACATGCTGCTGTACCCGGCGAGAATTAAAGTGCTACACAAGAACAAATCGTTCTTTTTTGATACCCCGGAGGAAGTGGTGACGTGGCTGGACCTGCAGGGTTGCCCCGAGCACGAAGCGGAACGTGGACGACAGGAGCAGGACGAATGAAGATCTTGTAAACAAGGCTCCATGGGGGTAAGTGGGAGGGGGACACTGTTGATAAAGGGAAACTGACACCAACTGAACATTGAGCAACGTTTAATCCCTGTGCTTGACATGGACTGGAATATAGTGGGTAAAAATGCAAATGGTAACTGTATAACATTAATGTACGCATAATATTTTTGAGGATGGAGCAACAGAACGTGGACGACCTACCCCAATACAGTAGTTTAGCGGCCATTAGGGCAGCTTCACCCTACTGAGCCCTGAGTGGAAGTTTGCGCTAGACAGGGCTAGATGTGGGCGTGCCTGAGATCCAGGAATGGAGCTGGACAACAGTTGGGGAGGATGTTGTTGGGGAAGGGATGGGTGGGGGGGTGGGGGTTGTGGAGAGGTGGGGAGTTGAGTGTGTATATGGTTTTGGGGAGTTTAAGTATTTCTAGGAGCCTAAGTGGAGTGGTCAGAGAGTTGCACTTGTGTTACATGAATGGGTGGGATCGGCAGATGATAAGGGGAGGGAATACCAACGACCGATGGGAGAGCTCAAATTAATAACATGGAATGTCAGGGGCCTTAACAGTTATTTGAAAAGAAACAAGGTTATGCTGTATCTGAGATGGCAAAAAATAGATAGTGCATTATTACAGGAGACGCACTTGACGTGGGAGAAGCTGGAACTGGTGGGAAGGAAGTGGAAGGGGACTGTGGTGGGCTCGCCATACTCTGCATACGCTTGAGGGGTGTTAATCTGGGTGGCGCCGCATGTCCCGTTCCAATCGATGGAAGAAGTGGTTGGAACGGATGGGAGGATGGTCATATTGAGAGGGTTGGTGGAAAACAGAGAAGTATGTATTGTAAACACATATGCCCCCAACCAAAACACGGCGGCATACTTTAGAGCTCTGTGCACCGACCTTAGTATGTGTGTAGGGAGTGCGGTGATTTGGGGTGGGGACTTTAATTGTGTGTTAAACTCTGTGGTGGACAGATCTGATAGCGGGATGAGAAGGCCCAGCCCGGCGGCAAAAGCGCTGCAGGCACTACTAGCGGATTTTGACCTGACTGATAAGTGGAGAATAACACATCCTAATGAGAAGCAATACTCACATTACTCGGCCCGCATCAACTGCATACGAAGCTTGATTATGTCTTTGCTACAGCAGACATATGTCGGAGATCACCCAAATTGAATATATAGCAAGGGTCCTCTCGGACCACTCGCCCCTGATCCTCGGATGGCAGTATTGCCCCGCGAGGGCGAGGATCCCTACGTGGCGCCTCCGAGCAGAGGCGCTTAAAGATCCGGTCTTTAGAGAGGATATAAGGGAAGAGATCACTAACTTCTTTGAAGAGAATACTGGGAGTGTTGATTCTGCGGGTACGTTATGGGAGGCCTTTAAGGTGGTGATGCGAGGGGTGGCCATTGCTAAGTCAAAGGGGTTGCAGGGCGGGGTCTTGGCTGCCTTACAGAAGGCGGAAGGTGAGCTAGAAACAGCATTAAAGAGGGGTGAAGTAGACACGGAGCTGGTACTCAAACTGCAACAGCAATGTGCAGAGCATTGGGAAAGGCTTTGTAACCTCAAATATAGGAAGTATGTTGAGAGGCAGCATGCGGGTGGAGATGAGACTGGCCGCCTATTGGCTTGGCTATATAAAAGCGAGACCCCTAGGCCCCCAATCAGGACTATAACGAGAGAGGATGGAGATGTTGTGGCCACACAAGAAGGGGTTAATCAGGAGTTTGCGGATTACTACAGGGTGTTGTACGGGGATGGAGGGGAAAGTGACCAACAAAAAATAATTGAAACGTTAGAGGACATAGGTCTGCCCAAGATCAGTGAAGAGGAGAGGGAGGAGTTGGATGAGCCAATTACTTTGGAAGAACTGGAGGCGGTTGTGAGGCAGTTGCCCACCAGTAAGACCCCGGGAGCATATGGGTTCCCTAGCAAATTTTATAAGGTGTACAGGGAGGAAGTACTCCCCCCAATGCTGGACATGCTTAATGAAGCGTTTGAGGTGGGACGGTTGCCGGAGTCACTTAGAGAGGCGATCATAATCCCGCTTCCCAAGCCCAACAAGCCGGGGCACAGATGGCCACAAACGGTCTATGCCTTAACGGAGACAAGACCGAAATCCTCATCCTCGGCCAAAAACCCACCCTCACAAACCTCGACCCCCTCTTCACCAACTTCTGCATTGACAATTGTGTCATCCCAGTTCTACCTTCGGTAAAAACACTAGGAGTCCACATTGACGCATCACTCTCCATGGAGAAGCAAGTCAACTCCATTGTCTCTGCTTCCGCCCTGAGCACCAAGCTTATCAATGCAATCAAACCATTCCTAACTAAAGATAACTGCCTATCCATTGCCAGAGCCACCATTGGAGCCAAACTAGACTATTGTAATGCGCTACTGGCGGGCACTTCCAACTCCAATCTCAATAAACTTCAAATAACACAAAATAATGCACTAAGAGCAGCCCTCAATATACCTAAAAGAGACCACATTGCGAAAGCCAGAAGGGAAGCACATTGGCTACCTGTTAAAGAGCGCATTACATTTAAAATACTTACCACCGCACACAAATGTATTAACCTGACTGCACCTTCATACCTGTCTGACACGCTAGTTAGATCTCACACCAATAGGCCAACGAGACAATGCCACACTAACCTACTTAGGGTCCCTCGCATCAAGCGAGCTAAAGCAGGTGGAATAAGCTTCCCCTACATCGCACCTAAACTATGGAACGCACTACCTAGCACGCTCAGAGCAGAAACCTCTCTCACCACCTTCCGAAAAAAACTGAAAACCACTTTGTTCAACTAATTCCCCCATCATGTGTATGCTCACCCTCTCCTCTCTCTCCTCCTCACCCACAGCTACACACCTATAACTACTACTTTTCTCTTGCATCCAAGTTATGACCCCTATGTATGTATAACAAGGCATGTTCATATCTGCAAACCTTTCTATTGCAACTAAGTTATGACTTCTCGGTATGTACAAGAAGTCATGTTCATATCTGTAACCAGCGCCACGATGCCCTATGGGCTGCCTGTGCGCTTAACAAATACGAATAAATAAATAAATAAATAAATGTGGCTCCTATAGACCTTTGTCGATGCTGAATCAGGACAGCAAGATTCTGACGGCTGTCCTGGCAAACCGATTGTGGCAAGTAATTGGTAGATTGATACATTCTGACCAAACAGGTTATGTCCCTAATAGGAACATAACTCACAATCATAGGCGCCGTCACCGGGTGGTTGAATGGGGGGGCAGTAATGAGGGTGAAATGGCGATTGTGTCCTTGGACGCAGTGAAAGCTTTTGATTCGGTCAGATGGTCATGGTTATTGGCATCCTTGGGAGGGTACGGAATGGGGCCAGGTTACATCAGGTGGGCAAAGATGCTGTATAGTGAGCCACTTGCCAGGGTCCGCACAGGATCGGTGATATCCGAGAGATGGCAGCTTAGCAGGGGCACCAGACAAGGGTGCCCCTGGTCCCGATGCTATACATCTTGGCCCTGGAACCCCTAGCAATATATCTTAGGGAACAGTATGACGCAATAGGTATTGAGGTAGGGGGGGGAGCGGCATTTGATATCCTTGTATGCTGACGATTTGCTGTTGTACTTGCAATACCCAGAGGAAAACCTCCAGTACATACTTGGAGTGATGGAGAGGTATGCGGAGCTGTCGGGCATGGCAGTGAACCCCCAAAAGTCTAGCATATTCCTGCTAGGTAGCTATAAGGGAACCCCTGTAGATAGGTTACCGGTACTACAAATACAATGGGCAATTAGTTCCTTTCGTTATCTTGGCATAGACGTGTACCAGACGGTAGAAGAAGAACATAGACCTAACACAGAAGTGGCCATTGGGAAAATCAGAAACCGCATGAAGTTTTGGGTAAAGTTGCCCTTGGCAATGATGGGACGAGGGGCTATGCTCAAGATGGTGGTCCTACCTAGACTCCTGCATTACTTTAGTAATATTCCATATCTGATACCCAAGAAGTTTTTTGCTAGGTTGAATAGTATGTGTAGGGACTTCTTGTGGCATGGCACTCGGAATAGAGTGGCGTTATGGAAATTGCAGAACTTCTATGACAACTGAGGTATCAGACTACCTAATTTTGAGGTTTACTATCTGGCAGGTCAGCTACAGTATGTTGTTAAGTGGCTCTCTGATGAAGTAACCCCTGAGCACAGGTTGTTTGGGCGGGACTGCACTCCATTTTATTTGCGGGAAATGATCTGGTTACCTGATACTGAAATGAGGGAGCGCCCTGAGCTGATGATGCTTGGGTGGAAAGTCTGGCGTAGGGCATGCCGGTTGATGGAGATTCCATGTCCATGCCTCCCGCAAATACCGTTGGTTGCTTTGACGGGAGGGGATACGCAGTTGAGGGTGATTATCAGGACCTACTGGGAATCGGTGGGGCTGGTGACACTAGGGGATGTTTGGCAGGAGGGGACCATTAAGGGTTTTGAAGAACTTAACGAAGAGGCCGGGCTACACACGGGTCAATATGTCACGTATAGTAGATTGGTGCTGATGATTCGGCAAACCTGGTCAGAAACCGTTTTGGCAGAGGAGCCAGATGCAGTTGTGGGAGTGATATATTATATGACATATCCGAAGGGGGGCATGGGATCTCGAGACTATATGAGATGGGGATGGCTAAGGTGGGAAAGGAATTGACACATCTGAGACTGGACTGGGAGGCTGAAATGGGAGCCCCGATGGAGGATGGGGTGTGGGAGCGTGCCCTGGGCTATCACAAAAAGGTGTCGAGAAACTCCAGGTTGAAACAAATACAGCTTTATATAACGCATAGGGCGTGCATGACCCCCTTGAAGATATCTAAGTTTCGAAATACTGGAAGACAATAGTGTCCTAAATGTAATCTAGAAAATGCTGACATGGCACACATGTTCTGGTCATGCCCAATAATTGAGTTTTTGGGGGGGAAGTAGCGCAGAAATTGGCAGATAGAGGGGTCACGCTCGCTATAGACACCGCCTGGGCCTGCTTACTGGGCGGGTTCCCCAGATCACGGAAACGTAAGCATGTTGAGAAACTAAAGGATCTGGCGTATGTGAAGGATTGCCATGGGATGGAAGAAATGCCATAAACCACGGGTAGATGTATGGTGGGCGGACTTGCAGAAATGGGCGGAGGCGGAAACAGTAGTATGGCAAGAAGCGAGCAGTGGGTTTGGAGAAGAGGCGGGCACCCTGTTGGCATGGAAATCACTGATAGCAGAATTGTTTGGAGTAATACCTGACCCGACAGATTCCGAAGGCAATGAGACCCCGTCGCATGTAACTGACATTGGACGAGAATAATAAATAGGCTCATGGGAGGGAGGGGGGATTGAGGGAGCAGGGTTTAGTATAAAATTATGTATGATGGAACTGTTATGATTATACTGCTTGTTTGGTTTGTATAAAATTAATAAAAGTATTTAAAAAAAAAAAACAATTACTTCAGATTTCAAGGTAAATATTATTTACAGATATCTGGAACCTCCATGGGGCAGCCCTGGCCCCGGCATATGCAAACACTTTTATGTTTTATTTTGAAACGCAACACATTCTAGAAAACCCAAGATGGTCAGATAAACTGGTAATGTGGCGACGTTATATTGATGACGTTTTTGGAATATGGAGAGGTACAAAAGAAGAATTGGGAAGTTTCTTTGCATATCTAAATTCATGCAACAGCTGTATTAAGTTTACCCTTGAAATTGGAACACCGGCAGTACATTTACTAGACACAACGATCTACCCAGAGAACGGGAAATTACAAACAACGGTCTATAGGAAACCGACAGATGTGAATAATAGTCTATTCTACACAAGCCACCATCCTCAACACCTTAAAAATAACTTGCCTTTGAGCCAACTGCAAAGAATTAAACGGATCGTTTCAAATGAAGATACATATACGGAAGCAGAGAGTGAATTGATTCTACGATTTGAAGAGAGGATTCCCGGAAAGAATTTTAACAGAGGCTAAAGAAAAATGTCAACTGAAGAAGAGATCGGATCTCCTCATTCAAAAAACTAAACAAGACAAGGATAATCCTCCACTAATCTACCTGTCACAATACTCCACTAATCGTGCACAAATTAAAAGGACATTACACAAAAATTGGAAAATTACCAGATTGGATCCACAACTCTGCACCCTGTTTCCGAAACCACCACTAATGGCCTACACTAGAGGGAGAAACTTACGGGACTCGCTTGTAAAGGCAGAGAGAACAAGTACAATACAACAATGGTTATTGTTGAAACCAAAAAAAGGGACATTTCCCTGTTTAAACTGTAGCCAATGTAACAATGTCCAAAAAGGTCCAATGATCAGACATCCATACACAGGTCAGAAAATTAACTTACAACTTTTTGCCACGTGCGAGAACAAGTGTGTGATATATGGACTAATCTGCCCATGTGGCAAGTACTACGTTGGCCAGACACTGAAACGGGTGAAAGACCATATCTCGGAACATAAATCTAACATAAGAACAGGGAATCTGAAGTCACCGGTCACAAGACACTTTAGAGATCACAAACACACAATTTCACAACTCAAATTTGTAGTTCTTGAAATTATCACACGACCAGCTAGAGGAGGGAACCTACAACAAATCCTATCCCGTAGAGATGTTTTGGGTACATAAATTAGATGCCATAGAACCCAGAGGCATGAATGAAGAGTACTCTCTGAATGTATTCTTATGAAAAATAGCAATAATAGCGATGACATTGTGAGAATGGTTGATTGACGTTCCTTTAAACACTCTTCTTTTACTAATATTGGTTCTCATATTGCTGTATAAGAAACATTAAGGTGAAAGGGTGAGGAATAATGAAAGGCCGTCTAGAGACTCTAGAGCTCAACAACTCACATATAGTATGCACATAAACATCACTCCAAGAAAGCAGTACGAATAATAAATGTGTCTAGACACCACTCAGTGAAAAACACTACAATTCCCAGAATTCCAGACTGCCAGGTGAATATTCTCCTACAGGATACCAAATTAGGTATAGACACCACGAATACCATTTGATAATTTATAAATGCAGGCACGATAACTTCGAGAAGTGTGTGTAGACATAACGCACCATAACTCCCAGAAATGTGCGTAAAAAAACATTTAATGACAATCACTACATTTTCCAGAATTCCTGACTGCCAGGTGATTAATATCACTCGTGATACTAAAAATGTATGGGTAGATTGATGTTGGGTGCGACCAAGTGATAAGTAATTCCCAAGGTATACGCACCCGTTTACGACAGTGTGTCTTTTGACAACATCACTTAACAATTTAGGAATTCGTATGCCCGCGGGCACTACAACCTCCAGAAGTCCAGGACATCACGTGACTGAGATTGAACGTCACATGACATCAAGTAGCCGAAGGTGGTTAGCGAATTGTCTTACCTGCGAGAAAGCCGCAGGACAATTTAGAGGTGAGGGAACTCATTTTAATGTTAGGTACGACAAAGTAATAAGTAATTCCCAGGGTGAATGCACCCGTTTACAACGACATAGTGTCTGTCTCCTGACATAATTTAACAACTGAGGAATTCGTATGCCCATAGGCACAACTACCATAAGTCCAGGACATCACATGACTGAGATTGCACGTCACATGACATTAAGTAGCCGAACTGTTTCACCCACGAGAAAGCTGCAGGACACTTTTGAGGTGAGGGGACTCACTTGCAGAGGTGAGGAGGAGGACTAGGAATTTTTTTAGAAAATTACTATTACATAGTTGATTACCACAAATACTTACACACGTTATTTGTGTAGATTTTTCTAGAAAACAAACGCCAATCAACTCCTGTGTTGGAACTGCGAGATATTGTAAACAGTTTTATCATCCACGCTGCGACACAGGTAATACACTGACTTTCGTATGGAAAACTAGTTTATAACTGTAGAATTCGAAAAGTACATGATTGTAGTCTGACGCACATTATTTATGTAGAATGTAAGCTGACTATGCACTATGGTGGAAAGACACGACGACAGTGTACTACAGAGTCTGGAAACACACACGCCTTGAAAATAACACACAGGTAGGAATAATGAAACTTACCTTAACACTATAGCGACCTTTTGATTCAACTGTTCACTAACACATGTATCACTATCATTTACAGAACACCAGAGAACTTTCTCAAAAGATGACGTTTGCACAATTCCACAACGAAATGGGCATTTGAAGTCTTAAGACAAGAGAATAGAACAATACTGTTTTGTGTTTGTATCAGAAATTGGATTTATTTGTTGAAACTCGCATTCAAAGAGTTATTGAATTACTAGTATTAGGAAATTCTGTGTTTGACGAAATAGTTATTGCTCCTGAAGAAGAGAGGCACACTCGAAACGCGTAGAGCTCCATATTGAGAATGTTTTGTATTTTCTGTATTTTTGAGTGAATTGAACTCTGATTTCCGTTGATACTAAGCATTAAAAATATTAAGTTGACAAATACTTTTCAGATAATATTGTGTGTATTGAAATTTGCCTTCTAATCGAGCAATACAAAATCAAATGAGTTACGATTTTAGTTCTAAAATCAAAAATTGGTGAAAACTGTGACATTTGTCTAAATGCTGTTTGGACAATTCAGTTGTCCAACATCAAGAGGTGTGCAGGGGACGGGAGTTCCTATTAATAGGAATTCCACTCTTTCCATATAGCTCGTCCCACCATCAAAGTTCAACTCTGGTGTTCTGTGTGCTTCCTTGTTCCAAAGAAAGACCAGACCAAATGTCCAGTACTAGATTTAAGACCCGCAAACACATGTCAAACCTCAGAAGTTCAGAATAACAATATTGCAGGAAGTCATTCCTTTGCTCGGGGGATGGGTGGGAGACTACATGGCAACACTGGATATGGATGCATACTTTCATATTTCAATGTTGCCAGCACATCGAAAGTACCTAAGATTCAAAGTGGGGTCAGCACAATACCAATTCAAAGTACTCTCCTTTAGTAATACATCAACCCTTCAATTTTTTTACAAAGGTACCAGCCGTAATAGCTGCACACCTACGCAGAGAATCTATCGGTCTACTGTTATTTGGATGACTGGCTCATAACAGGAGACACACCACAGATATGTTGGCAGAATAAGCCAAAAACGGTACATCTTCTGCATCAACTTCTGCATCAACTAGGTTTCTCGATTAGCAGACCCACTAAGCACAGACACAGGTCAGGGTAGCGTTCAAACCTTGTCAAGGACATCTTTTCACATTGGGGGTACTGGGGGCATCCAAACATAAATCTCTTCCCAACAAGAGAAAATGCAAAATGCCATACTTCCGCCTCCAGGTTGCTGCACATTGAGTCCAAGGGAACGGACTGTGAATCAGTTGGCTAGTGCTATTTGTATATGCTTTTCCTCCACCACTCTTGAACAAAGTAGTCCACAAGATGCATCAGGTACACTTAACAATGATCTTAGTTGCTCCAATGTGGCATGGCAAACATGGTATTGCCACCTTCTCAGGACGTCCATTTGCCCACCAATGAAGCTAACCTGCCCTTGCAACATGTTGCAGAATCAAGGGTCAACCCTTCATCCACATCCTCAGACATCCAACTCAGCTTGCCTCCTGAGTTTGGCCATCCTAATTTACCTAGCAGATGCATGGAAATATTAAAAGAAGCACGTAAACCAAACAGTTTGACACTGCTACTTTAACAAATTGAAAAGATTTGTAGTATGGTCTAGAAAGTCAAATGTAAACCCAATTGACTGTTCGCCATCTCATATAGTACACCATGTACTTCACTTTTTGGACTCTGGTCTTTAATTCCTTTAAACGTCCATTTCACTAGACTATCTGCATACACAGCATCACAAAGCAAGGTTTCATGTTGGAGGATTCTGGTCGTGAAGGCTTTCCCGGAAGGGGTTAAAAGACTATCCACTATTGCAAATCCGCTGCCTGGATGGAATTTAAACATTGTTCTAAGTAAGCTCATGGATCCCCCTTTTGAGCCTATGCATAAGGAAAGCCTCCACAACATCTCACAAAGCGCATTTCTTATAGCTGCCAATTTAATTAAAGCGGTAAGTGAGCTCCAGGCATTGCCCTTAACGGAACCTTTTTGTCACAATACATGAGAATAAGGTAGTATTGGAAACGTACCCACGTTTTGCATCAAAGTTCATTTTTAAATTCCATGTCAATCAATATATTTAACTACCAGCATTCTTTAAAGACCTGCAAAACTCTGGAGAGAGAGCCCTCTATACACTTGATGTTCAGAGAGCTTTCATGGACTGCCTCAACTAAACAAAGGCAATCAGGAAAACTGACTAGTTCTTTGTTTAACTAGCAGCAGGAAGAGCTGACACTGTCTCAAACGCAGCCATTTCTAAATGGGTAGTAAAATGCATACAGCAGTTCAACATGTTATCCAACAAGGAACTACCATTTACACCTAGAGCACACTACGCGTAGTACAGGGGCTACATTGGCCTTTGTTGCAAATGTACCTTTGGAGGCACTCTGTAAATCGATTACATTGAGTTCACTTAACACATTCACTCAACATTACTGTGACACTCAAGCAAGGATGACTCTCTGGTGTGGCACAGGCAGTGTTTAAACATGTGTTTGCCTCTGTTCCTTCTAACAGCCCACCTCCTTCTCCTGGTACTGCTCGCTAGTCTATGCAAAGCGCATGATTCTAACCAGATCCACAAGCGTCAGAAGACCAACATTACAAACCTGTAAATGTTTTTCTGATGCTGGGATCTACTTAGATTAACATGCGCCCACTCTTCCTCCCCTCGTTGGAAGTAGAAGGTACATAGACCACATACACCTCTCACATTTCCCTCTTTTTTATTACACTTGCTGCAACCTCAGGTCAGAAATAAAACAATCTGAGGACCTCAATACATGAAGAATCATGGGTACAGTACACATCACAGTAGGTGATAGTATTACAAACATACCCCGTCAACGTGCTTTTTTAAAATTAGAAAATAAGTCCTGTAATTCTCAACACCAACCACTAGATGTAGGCCTGTTCAAAGCATGTGACTCTTAAGTAGATGCAAGCATCATAAAGCTGATTACAGGTATGTAATGTTTGTCTTTCTAGTGTAGTTAAATTACATACAACCCTGTAATAGAATGTATTCAGTAAATCTGTGTAATGTCTTATTTTGTACAAATTGAGCTACCAGATAGAGCTTTGATTCTTTTGACCCCTGTAGGCACTTATGATTAAGTCTTCTTACACCAATCCCCAAAGAGCTGTGGAAAATCTTCGCCAACAGCTAGCTTTCAGGAATTAAAAAAGAATAAACTTGGCAATTGGATTTTTCTAACATGGAAGATTTATGTGCAGCTTTGTTTCTTATTTTTCTCAGCCATTTGGAGAAGTAGACAAGTGGTTATAAGGTGAAAATGAGTCGGCCATAAACAATCTGCACCTGCTAGTTTTTAGAGAATATGAAATGAAACCCAGTCATTTCTATTCATTTATAAAAAAATGATTTTTACCAGCTGGCAAGCCCTCATAAATATTAAGGACTCACAGTGCCTCAAACAAGACATGGGCATAGGTATCCTTTAATATTTCTTGCTTTTGAACCTGTTTTTTTGGATAACAGAGTATTGGCCTAACATTGCAAAACTATGGTTACATTGCTAAGATTTAAAGTCAAAGGGTGGCCCTGTAACAAATGAATGGAACTTAGTGGAGTTGATTAAAACTGGAAATATTACATTACCCTCACAAGAAATTGATGAACAATAGAAAGCTCTTTTTGCTTTCCAAGGACAAAGCAGAACAATGAAATGACATGGTTTTTCCAGCAATCTTTAAACTGGCTGTTAACATTAAACTCATAACGGTGACCATAAGAAAGCAGATCCATTTCTTAAGGACTAGGAAATTGACTGGCATAATTGAATTGTATGAGTGTTAATCCATTATGTACTGTGTAGGTGTTGGACCTTACTAAAGGATATGCTCTGTCAGGGGTTACTGTTAAAACTTGTTTTCATTTATTTCTTCTCTGCTAATCTTCGCAATGATTTTTCTAGTTCAGCATTGAAAGGCAAATAAAGCACCACCTCCTGTCTCTGGTGTTTTAGTGTAGTTATAGCAAACCAGTGCTTTCTAACAATATTTTTAATTGGCTGAGATTAGGCGAATGCTGCTTTTTAACCTAGACTCCTTAGTACCTTGTGTAGTTCTCTTCACCTTTGGTAGTGCAAGTCCCAATGATAGTATGCTGTGGAGGTTTCTAGTATTGCAATGATGGAGTCCTCTTTTCATATTTTCCTCAGATGAAGAATGCAGACTACTTCTCTAGCTATGTAACAGAAGATTTCACCACATATATCAACAGGAAGCGAAAAAACAATTGTCATGGAAACCACATAGAAATGCAGGCCATGGCTGAAATGTTCAACAGGCCGGTGGAAGTCTACCAGTATGGCACAGGTACTGTAATTCTAGCTGCAGTTTCATGTTTGAATTTTATTTCTGTATTCTACCAAAGGAACACTATTTGCCTATGACCATCTCATTTCATTTGTTGGCCCCCTTTTTATTTGAGGAGATGCAACACAATGAGCAGTCTTCTGCCAGTTCAGTTTTGTCTCTACTGCATTTGTTACTCATACTAAGTTAATTGACTTCCATGCTGATATGCACGCCACACTTCCTTGCCAGAGGGTGCTACACTTGCTCTGGAGACAGTTATGTATAGGGGAGCTTTGGAAGCTGTTGAAAGTAATTTCATTACAAATATTGTTTGAATTCTGTGGCTCGCTGATAATTCAACAGAAGTGTAAGGTTGGATGATACTGAACTGGAAAGTGTTCACCTTGAAATTAACTATCATGAGGGACATTTAATAAACTTGTCAGGCGGTTAGTGAATAGAGGGGAAAGGAAGGAGATGTGAAGGAATGGAAAGAGGACAGTGCAGATGTCTGTTTTTTGTAGTCTGTGCACAGTATATAGGGTATGCAACCTGATGGCATGGAAATGGGTAGGATACATGCTTTGAGGCAGATTTGGAGGCAAATGTTAGTCTGATGGAGGAAGAAGGTTTATATGGTGTCCTACAATCACTTCCACTGACTGGCTGTGTTGCCATCTTCCTGATTGAACTACCATGGACTTTGTGAATCTCTTTTAAAAAAAAAAATTGTGTGTGTATATGTGTATATATATATATATATATATATATATATATATATATATATATATATATATATATATATATATATATATATATATTATTAAGAAAAGAAAGGGACTGGAATCCAATCCTGGGCGCAATGGCACTCAGGCTGTGCCCATGAGGAAAAACATCAATCTTTACAAATCCACACGCAATCAGTGTTTTCTTAGTGCAGCCAAAAGCGTCCTTTATTGGTTAAAGAGTACATGGACAAACGAAGGCAGCAGCAGTTTAAAACAAAAAAAGAGAACGACGCGTTTCACCATGCTCGGGCTTCGTCTGGTATGTAGCATGGAGAGAGGACTGCAGTATTATAGACAATCATGTATAAGTCCATCTTTAGTGTTTTGCACTTCAGTAAATTAACTGAAAGGCACACAGCAAACATATAAACAAACAGGCAGCCATGTTGGAACATAGTGAGCATTACTTTTGTTCTCTGTTAATGTCTGTGTTTGTATGGAGTACTGACAGTTCACTATTATAGCTGTGCATGGAATCAACCCAGAATTTAATTATCCCAAGTGGACGGAATGATATGAAAAACACAATTTCATAATTGGTTAAAATTATTTAATTTTATAATTTTTATTGGTAATACATATATCATCCGTTCAGGTGCTTGCCATTTTGAAAATTGCGCAACAAGGTGATTGTTATGAGTTTTCGTTTATGCTGACCTAGTTAATGTTCGTCTTCCCAAGTGGGTGAATTTATAACTAGGTACTGCATAATACAACAAAATAATGTGTACTATTTAAAATGCATGTTGTAAAATTATGAATGATTTGTATGTATTGATAAATATTAAAGTGCTACGTGCTCTGTAAACATAGATGAACTGTTCAATAGTAAAGTGCTGTGTGCCATGTAAACATGAATTAACTATTCAGTGATAAAGTGCTATGTGCTGTCAAAGTGTATGTTCGAAAAATACATATGATTCATATATTGACCTGGGAGGCTGTGTTACCCTTGAGGGTGCCTCTATGGTCTGAGTGTATACTGTGTGGGCTTAAAACCATTCAAAATACTAAAAAATACTAAAAGATCCTAGGGTCCAGATGATTCTGATGGCGCTGATGGAGGCTGTATGTTGCCCTCACGGGTGCCTCTACAATATGAATTAACCTGCCTAAGTGACTGCTTTTAAACAAGGACAGGGAGATTTGTGATTTCATGCCTTAATCAGAATCATGAGCTATTAGTAGGACCCAAGTGGTTCTGTTGGGACAATGGAGGCTGTGTGTTGCCCTTGCGGGTGCCTCTACAATATAAATTGACCCACCTAATAAGGCTTTTTGAACAAAACAAGAACAAGAAGGTATTTAAGATATTGTGCCATTACCAGAGCGTGGACAGTTTGTTGCCCTTGCGGGTGTCTGGCTCCGATCAAACACTGAAATGAGATTGCACTTAAGAATTAGAAAGAAGGGCAACCATAGAAGGTACTGTGACCATATGTTACCCTCTCCTATTATTAAAGGGCCATATCTGGTGTATTAAAGTACATAATGCTGTATATAAAAGAATAACATTTCATAGTAAAGCGGCAAACATGTTAAAATGGATAGCCCACAGTTTTACAAATGGAATTGTTGGATAGTTAAAAACAACTGAGGGTTACAGATTAGGATACAAGATATTAAATAGTACAATCATATATTAAAATCTGCATGTTTAAAGCATTGAAATGACAGTGTTTTAGGTATTAAGATTATCACATTATCCCTTTCTTGGTCTCATTGGTTGTTATGGTGGGCTGCCTACCATGTAATTGTATTCTTAAAAATAATTTCCCACGAAGATCACCTATTTAAAAAAGGATACATATTGTGCATTATTGACAGCAAAGCACTGAATCTAGAAATGCTTACCAATCTCTCCTATTTTCCACAAAAGTGCATATATAAAACTGTGATTAAAATATACTTATTGGAAAAATCAATAAAATATAAATGCAAAATACTGCATTCTTCTGAGTAGGCGTCCAAATCGTACATAGTGTACTAAAACTTCACCTTTCATATTGTCGCACACTACGTACAGAGAACAGGAAAATGATCGGAAAATGTTCACACTCAAAAAAACCTGGCAAAACAGATACACACAGCATTGTGTAACAATCATGACAAACATAGGATTTAAGATCCCAGGAATACATATCATTTTTCGTCACGATTGTGACTTCCCGGATGTTTGGTATTAAAATCTACTATGTATCTTGATTCCATTTGTCTCAAAGTCCGCAATCTGTCCCCTCCTCTTGAATGGATTCCCAACGAATCAATGATGGAATACTTGAATGTGCTAATGTCATTTTGGTGTGCCTCTTCAAAATGTTTGGCAAGTGGGTAGGACATATCGTGATTCTTGATTGCACGTAAGTGTTGTAGTATTCGTAATCTGGCTTCCAGTTTTGTGTTGCCAATATACCATAGATTGCATGCACAAGTAATCACATGAATGACAAATTGAGTGGAACATCTCAGATCTTGTTTAATCTTGACTACTTTCCTAGTTCGAGGATGTAAAAAAGCTTTGGTGTTCATTCCATGACGGCATGCTTTGCATTTGGCACAGGTATAGAAACCTGATGGTTTAGTAGTCAACCAGGTGTTAATGCTTGGTTTAGGCGATTGAAACATACTGGGAGATAGTTTCGTTTGTATAGATGGTGGTTTCCTATACGTTACAGTAGCATGGGACGACAAGTGTGGGCTAATGTCAGAATCTCGCTTCAAAAGATACCAATATTTATTCAGGCTCCGTTTGGTTATTATCTATTATATATATATATATATAATCATGTGCACAACTACCACAAGAGATGGTTATCCACCACTCCATTCTCTAGTATAACCACACTATAATTGAGAATGTATCCTTTTCAATTATTTCTTTCTTGGCATGAGGGTTTTAGATCATTCTCCGAGATCACTGTTGTAGCACCTGTCCCACTTGCATACCATCATCTCTACATAACCCTGTATCACAAATTCCCCATTTGCAATAAACGAAACCTAGGTGCAGAAAAACATAATCCCTTTATGAACTTCAGGACAAGCTAAGAAGTGCAAGGTAGAGGATTTAGCCTGCTTTTCCTACTACTACTTACTGAAGTGATTGATTTGATTGCACCAATCAGTCAAATGTATTAAAGTTAAGCATGTGGGAAATAAATGGTTTACAGCAGAACTTAACTAAGGCAATTGCTACGAATCACGGAAGACTGGACGTAAATCGAGGAAGACTGGACGTAAATCACATCCTTCCCACGATGTAAGCTGTAAATTAAATAATGCCAGAATTCCCTATAAACATGCCATCTTTGAGGACAAAACAATATTATGCATCTCAAATAGAACAGTTTCCCTTTTCTTCGAAAGACATTTTTTAATTTGTGAACAATCTCAGGAATCCCCATCTCGGCTCGCCTCCTCTTCCCTCTTGATGTAACAAGATCCGGACTTTATTTTCTTCTTCTCAGAGAAATGTTTCTGAAGATTCTATTTGAGATCACGTCTTTGCAGGCCACTTGAGGCTTGGTTGACTAGCAACTAAGACTAATCAGCCAATCTTCTCCAGGGTCTGAAAGCTATTGCAGCGTTTGAATTGCATCTCCTTGGACGAAACTAACACTTTCGCAGTTGCACTGAAATCCACTAATTGCCATAAGGACCTGTGGCCCTCCTTTCGTGTAAAGCATTGTGCTGTAGCTCTGAGACCTTTTTGTACATTTATTTATGCTTTTACCAAAGGCTATGTTCCTGAGGTTCTGAAGGAGGTATGGGTCACCCCTCTTTTGAAGAAGCCTGATCTCATAGCAGCAGATGATTGTGCTAGTTATCGTCCTATAATGATCAATGCTTTTCTTTTAAAGATTTTGGACCAGGTAGCCACTTCTCAACGTAAAGGTTTTCTTGAGGAATCTTCCCTATTTGGGCGTTAATCTGGGTTTCGTGTTGGTAGAGGCACAGAATTGGCTTTGAAGGGTATGAAAGACTCCATATCACAGATTCATGATTATAACCATGTTGGTGTGTTGCTACTTGCAGACATTTTTGCAGCTTTTGATGCCATTGACCACTCTATTTTATTACATCTAGTTACGTTTATTATTAATATACTTAATAGCCATAAAATGATTTGTATATACAACATTTAAACATACAAAATTGAACATGCATGACCTGATCCTTACAATTACACTTCAAATCATATTAATAGATAAACCCTTGTGACATAATGTAACAGTCAAGTAAAAACATATTACATCACAGTCACCATCCTCGATACATTTCAACCTGGTGATTCCACAATCAAAACCGTCAATTTGGGTCATATTGGATTAAATGTGATAGTGTTACAACAATTAAATATAAAACAGTTTAAAAACTACTAAACACCTGTCATTGCATCACTAATCTTTAAAATCTCGACAATGCGTAGATAAAATGGAACCATAAAATATATCAAATTACTTTCATTACCATTCTTAAGAAATTGCCATATTTCATGAAAATTGCTTGTGTCGGTCTTATTATGAAATGTTTTTAAATATATATTTCGTAGTTGTAAGAGGCATTCACATTGGATCATAAGGTGTATCCGGGATTCCACTAGATTATTTCCGCATAAGCGGCACATGCGTATTGCTCTAGGCAAACCCAGCTGCACAACTTTGGTTTCCAATGCTTCACTAGTGTTAAACTTCATTGACAAATAATTGCAAACTATTTTAGGACTAGGGAAAGCGTTAATATATTGTGATATGGAGACAAATCATGGTGATTTTTTTTAATTTGTATTGCGCATATCCATAAGGGAACCTAGCAGAGAACTGCTTTTAGGCGCAGATGGACTAGTTAGTGAACTTTGTTAACTTGCTTTCAAGACCCAGATATTTATCTGAACAAGTATGTTTTTAATTGTTTCTTAAAGATGGCAAGGGAATCGATCTGGGGTAATTGTACAGGGATAGAGTTCCAGGCACGGGGCCCTGCAGAGGAACAGCGTTTATCTCCACAGGTGGTGGTTCTGGTGAGCGGAATTACCAATAAGCTTTGTCCCAAAGATCGCAATCTGTGAGTAGGACAGTGTTTTACAATTTTGGATGTCAGGTAGGACGGTGCAAGGCCATGGATGCACTTCAAAACTAGACTCCATATTTTTAACTGTATCCCTTGCTGCACCGGCAGCCAATGCAGACTTCTGTGAAAGTCACAGATTGGTGTCTTACGTGGTGAAGTAAAAATCAGACGCACTGCCGAATTTTGAGCGGCCTGAAAGCACCGAAGTTGATTTTTCGGTATGCTGGACAACGAGACTTTTCAATAATCAAGTTTGCGATTTGTAAGAGTTCCTACCACCAGAGGCCAGT
This sequence comes from Ambystoma mexicanum, assembly GCF_040938575.1. Lineage (NCBI taxonomy): Eukaryota > Metazoa > Chordata > Amphibia > Caudata > Ambystomatidae > Ambystoma > Ambystoma mexicanum. The sequence continues at coordinate 1,216,829,846 of NC_090923.1, read as the reverse complement.
CATTCTCAGAGATAAACGGTAAGAGTGGTTTGAGAAGTTTCAATTGATAATAAAATTACTCATTTCATTAACTTGTGAGTTGCAGCTCAAACTGGTCTGCCAGATGCATCCCAGATTCCTCACTGACTGACTATTTGGTTGCAGAAACTTGGACAGGGGATCAAGGGTAGCAGATTAGCTAATGTATTTTTTGGGCCAAGCACAATCTGTTTTTAGATGGGTTCAGCTGGAGTTTATTTTCCAGCATCCAGGCTTGGATCTTTGCTGCACACTTTAGAACTCGCTCCAATGCTTCCAGTGGTTGCCTTAGCTGATCATAAATTTGTCTATCATCCGTATATGAATGATACTGCAGATTGAATTGAGCAAATAAATTAAGGAGCATTTAAATATGCACATTAAAAAGCAAGGGTGACAGAGGAGCCCGCTGGTACTCATATCACTGGTAACGCCTCAGAGAGGTAGGGACCTGCCTTAACCTGTTTAGCACGGTCCGACAAGAACGAGGAGAACCATTCAATGGCCTCTCCAGATATGTGAGTCACTAAATGCGTTCTGGATTTAAGTATTGCAAAATACACTGTGGCTGCCGACAGGTCGAGCATGTCAAGCATGCTGATGTCGCCCCGATCAGCAGCCTCCAACAAATCATCCCAGATAACCACAAGGGCTGTCTCTGTGCCGTGACCTGCCCTGAATCCTGACTGAAAGCAATCAAGAACATTGTTTTTTTCCAAACCTTCCTGCAGTTATGTCGTCACCACTTTTTCCATAATTTTAGCAGGCCATAAGAGGCTCGCAATTGGGCGATAATTGGACAACACTTTATAGTCCAGGGTAGGTTTCTTTAGTAGTGGTAATATGATTTATTTTAATTGTTCAGGTACACTACCTTGGATGAATTCACCAAAGTCTGGATTGGTTTACTGAGAACACTTGCATGTTTAGCCAGATAGGCCGGAATAGGGTCATAACTACGTTTGTTAGGTCTCAGGTTTGCAATCATTCTCTTGATACATTCCTCAGTAACTGGTGAAAAAATAAACTTTGATAGTCTTTGGGCTATGAACCATAGGGCCGATCGTGACCTCGGGAGGAAGGGCCAAAGCTTGGGCATCTATATTACATCTGATAAGATCTATTTTCTTTAAGAAAAATGAGTTTAAATCATTAACCATCTTTTGAGTTATAGGCATGCTAGTGTTGAATACAAGTTGGATTGGAGACATTTTTTATGGCCATAAACGGGGCTTTTGGTCTATTTGCAAGATGAATCTGTCTTTGGAGTCAGAGATTTGGCCAATAGATTATTGTCCTTCTACCTTTTTAGTGCAAGCTAAGCCTCAGTGAGGGCAAGTTTCGTTCTGGTCCTGAGCCATTTCTTCTCCGTTTTGCGGTATAAACTCATGCGTTTTCCATTGTCCACTATACCATTAGTTATCACGTTGATTTGCTGTTTCAACATTTTTCAAAGGGGCAGCAGTGTTGTAATTGATCTGCAATTGTAGCATCAGATCTGTATATAATACTGTACAGGTAGATTTGGATTGTGCTACCAATAAATTATATACAAGCTCATTTTCCAAGGTGCTGTCGAGATCCTTTTTGCAGCAGCGAAATTCTGGGGGAGCGTTACCTTGGTTCTGACTAGGGTATAGTTAGTATCCAAAGTGAAATGTACCAAATAATGGTCTGAACAGCTAACTGGTTCATTGCCAACATTGTGTAGATTTAAGCCTCTGGACTGTATAGAGTCCAGGCAGTGTCCATTTTTATGTGATGCTAGGTCGGAAAGAAGGTGGAGATTGTGTGTTTCAAGAGTATCCATTAAGTGTTTGCAATCATTGTCATCGTACCAACTGCACCAAATGTTTAGATCCCCGAGGAGAATTACATTGGGGTGGCAGTGCTTCTGCCCCTAGATAGGCATCCATAGTGTTTTAAATTATGCTGATTACATCCAGTTTGTGTTCCAAGTAGATCAGGACCCAGCGGCCAATATAGCTGATCTTCAACACATTTTTAGACTTGTTGAACACTGGATTACATAAAATTGGCTTGGGCTGAAGCATAACCGAGATATGCTTGTTGATGCAACTTAGCCCTAATATATGTTGGGAGAACACACTATAAAAACTCACACCAAAGTTTAAACTCTAGGTGTAGTCCTAGAATTCCCCTGTCCTCGGATCCACAAATAGTCATATTGTCTCATTTTCAATTGAAGATTTTAAGGCAGATCAGACCATTACTTTAGGAAAAGCAATCTGTGGTTATAGCCTGTGCTATTGTGTGTGCATGCACCTGGATTAATCTAATGCCTTATGCCTTATTAATCTAATGCAGGCTCCATGAAATCCGACCTGCAGAGGCTACAACTAACTCAGAATAAGACGGCCCATATTAAACCCCCAGAGACTACCTTTTTCTCCTGCATTAAACTTCATTGGTTACCTGTGAAAACACGATTGATTTCAAGCTTCTATCTACAGTCCATAAAGCCTACTATGGCTTTGTTCCACTTCATATTAAGAAGCATTGGATATTGTTAGCTTCGATGAGGCCCTTGATATCCGCTGCCGGTTATACCATGATCGGCTATCGCTGCAGACTCTCAAAAGGTATTGGTCGATCATGCTCAATCAATTGTGCTAAACTCCAAAATGTGCTTCCGAAGAAATTTGGGTTGTTAGTGATCTAATGGTATACAGGAAGAAAATAAAACCATTGTATTATAGCTACATTGTAATGCTCTGGCGATACAACACCATAACATAAATCACAACCTACTTAATCCTCCCACATTATTCTTGGTTGTTTTTTTAGTAAAGCAGCTATACAATGTGTTTTCATTTCCTGGTGGTTTTAGATTAGATGAAGCATGCAACGGTTCCAACCCCTCATGCCAAAGGTTATAGACGCCAGTTTCAGCCCTCTTTGTAGTCTATGGTACTTACATCCTTTTCTGTCTTGATCATCTTCATTCAATCTCTTACACGCCCATTGTAGCTTGGGCCTTCAGGATTCTTATGTTTTTGCCATACAATGTTTCCCCAGAACCAATCCCAATGCCTGCAGGTTGCACACACATTCATTTAAATAAATGTATAGATATTTAAATTTTATTTTGTCGGAATGTATCCGAACATACAGTTTAATATTCATTTGTATTTGTACTTTCGTTAACCAGTGTGGCTGTTTTATCACTTTAGCCCAAAACGCCATAATCGTGCAGCATTCCCAACACATATGAAGGCCCTTCTTGGCCACCTCTCCCCCCCTCCTTCTCTGCCTTTCCCCTGTTCTCCCCAGACGAGGTTTCTAGATAAGTCCAATCTGTGAAAGTCTCGTCAAAACAGGTTCATCCCTGTTCCTCCAAAACCATCATGGACCACTTTGATTCCCTGGCTCCTGCCCTGGCTGACTTCTGCAACCACTCCTTCGCCACTGGAGTCTTCCCCCCCCCCCCCCCTGAAGCACTCCCTTGCGCACCTTCTTCTTAAACCCTCTGCCGACCCCTCTTGCCCGGCCAACTATCGCCCAATCTCCATCACTCCTTTCCTGGGCAAACTCTTTCAAAAGCTGGCCATCTCCCAGCTCAATTTTCACACTGAATCTGTTGGTTGTCTACATGACCATCACTCTGGCTTCAGATCTGCCAGAAGCACAGACACTGCTCTCTTGAACATCCGTGAAGACCTGTTCTCCAACCTTGATCCCAACACCCCCTCTGTCATCTTGATCTCTTTTCTGCCTTTGACACGGTCAACCATGCCATCCTGCTCAACCGTCTCCATGATAACCTGGGGATCACCGATGAGGCCCTGGCGTGGCTGACTTTTTTCCTCTCTGATCGACCCTCCGAGGTTCAAATTTGGTCCTTACTCTACTCTATCTCTACCTGTGGTTTCCCCAGTGGTCTAGCCTCTCTCCCTGGCTGTTCACCCAATACCTGGCACTTCTTGCCCACCACATTGCTGCACTCTGCCCCAACTTCCAGTGCTATGCGGATGACACTCGGCTCATTTTCAGGCTTCCCTCAGCCACCTCTTCTCACTCTCTCATCTGACTGTCTCTCCGCCATCCAGGAGTGGTGTGCCGCCAATGATCTCTGCCTTAATGGCAGTAAGACTGAGCGTCTCCTCATCGGCACACCCGCTCCCTCCTTTCCTGTCACTCTCTAGCCGGCCTCGCTTGGCCATCTTCGTGCTCCCACCTGTGAGGCCAAAAACCTCAGGGTCATCTTCGACTCCACACACACCTTCTCTCCTCACATCTCCGTCTCGAAGAAGTCTCGCTACCAGTTGCACCTCCTCAGAGGTATTCTTCATTTCCTCTCCTTCCCCTAGAAGCTCACCGTCTCCAGAGCTCTGGTTCTCTCTAGGCTGAACTATTGCAACAGCCTCTTTCTAAATCTGCCTGCTTCTACTCTCCACCCTCTGCAACTCATCCAGAACAGGACTACGAGACTTGTCCTTGGCCTCAAGCCCAGTGATTGTATCTCTCCTGTGGCTGCGAGGATTAAATTCAAAACCCTCTGCATTGTACACAAGGCCTTCTGCGGCCTGGGGCCTCAATACCTTGAACTCTACCTTTCTAAATATCCTCCTTCTCAAGCTCTTCGCTCATCCAACTCCCTCCGGGTCAGATACTTCCCCAAGCAACGAGTTGGGGATAGATCTTTTTCTTCGGCTGCAGCCTTCCTCTGGAACAGCCTCCCTGAAACGTAAGGCGAATCCTCTCCGGTTCCGGAAGCACCTCCCAAAACCTTTCTCTTTGCTTCTGCTTTTTCTCCTCCTCTCCCCTGCTGACTTCCTGGCTGATACTGAAACTGCACTGGTTACCTGGCCACCCTCTGATCTCGGGCCCAGGCCCCTTCCACCGCCAGTCACACTCCTGCACTGCCCTACTGGCTACCCCCGCACTTGGGGACTGTTTCTGTATCCCTACAGTAACTTTACCAGCACTTGCCACCTGCTGGCTGTACTTTTTACTTATCTTACTATCCCATGTACTGCACTACCCCTCTCCCCTCCCCCTCTGCACTTCCCTCATTCCCCTTCCCATGCACTTGCGTGATCTGAATGACACCTGGCCTCGTAGGATCGCTTGTCTGTCTCCCCTCTGTTCCCCCTCCCTTGCCTCATCGCGCCTTGAAAAACTTGTGTATAGGCACGTTATAAATGCCATATCATCATATACCTCTATCCTTTTCACACTGCCTGCAGCGTGGATCTACATTGATTGACCTGTGGTTTCTACTGGCGTCACGTATGCCCCATTACACATGTATATTGCACCCAGCCAAACGTACATTTCTCAAACTTTCATCTACATTAATAATCTGGCCCAATCCTCATTTGTCAGCTGATGCCCAAATCATTGTTCCACTAGTTCCTGCCCTCCTTTCCCATCAATCCTGCCTTATGTAATTCCGTTACACGCCTACCACCGCCTATCAGCCCGACCAGTTTTGCATTTATTTCATGCACTTTAGGATTACATGGGAATCCTAACCATAATCTTCTCACATCTGCTGTCTGTTTAGCAAACTCCAGAAAGTAATTAATTACACCAGTGGGTATTATTGCCTTAGTTCTTGATAGGGTTATATTCCTGTCACCGGGATATAGGTCTCCCACCTTTCCCTTATGTTATCATGGCTTTTATAATGCACAGCAAATACCCAATGGTGTCTAGGCACTATAGGAACCAGAATAAGGCACTGAACGTCACAAGGATTGCATAGAATGGGGGGGGGGAGGGCGGAGGGGTGTATGAAATATAGCCCGATCTTAAGAAAAGATTTTAAGACATTGTTGGAAAGTGAGGAGGTTTCTCTTTTCGAAGCAGATCTGGAAGAGTATTCCCGAGTCTAGAAGCTTGGAACACGAAAGTACGACCACCCTGTCTTTCTGACACCTAGGAATAATCTGTTTCCTGACCAAGCTGGCTCTTTAGGACCAGGAAGTAGTATACAATCAGAATTTAGGTCCAAGTCTGTTAGAATCAGGGTTTTGTCAGTTTTAAACACCAGACACATGCTCTTGAATATAATCCATTTTTTAATAGGGGGCCAGTGTAGGGAGCAGAAAGCTGGGGTAATTAAAGTAGTTCTCGACTTTCAATAAAATTCTAGCCATGCGATTTTGCACACTCTGGGGATGTTTGATCAGTCGATTAATAGCACCTGTTTAGAGCATCTAAAGTCTGGTAATGAACCGCTGGTATCCAAGCTAGAGTCTGGTGAGGGAAGAAGAGAAAAGGGATAAGGTTTAAGTTACCTACCTGTAACTATTGTTCTCCAGCATGGGTCTTACATGGATTCACATGCTCAAGAATATTCCCTGTCAGGCTGAGAATTCTCTGTAAAAGAAAATAGTTTCACTTTCACTTCAAAATTGGATTTCTCCTCTAAACCAGTACTGCCCCCAGCCAATGATGGTCCTCTCCTTAAGATCCACCCCTGCTGGCCATCTTCAGATTTGCTAAGCACGTAAAGCAGCAGTATGAACCAAGAAGAGCCACAGAGTTGGAGGGAGGGTTAGCATATGAATCCATGCCACACCCACGCTGCAGAACAATAGTTACAGGTAAGTAACTTAAACCTTCTCCAGCATGGGGTCTGGCATGGATTCACATGCTCATGAATAACTATAATAACTATTACACAGCAGTACATATATACAACCACAGGAGGTGGCAATGCTCAACAGAAGCAATAAACACTCACCTCTGGAACAGAATCGCATCCAACAGGTTGCATACCGCTGCTTGGCAGACTGGAGACTTCTCCCTGGAATCTCTGTAGACGCAGTAAAACCTTGTGAAGGTATGCGTGGACCTTGACATAGAAGCCTTGCAGATGTTGAGCAAGTGCACACCAGAGAGGAACGCTGTTGTTGCTGCAATGGCTCTGGTGGAGTGGGCTCTCGGTCAGCCTGGCAGCGTCCTGCTAGCCAGACGATGACAGTGCATGATGCATCCGAAGAGCCACCTGGAGATGAAAGTCTTCGATAAGGCCTTTCCTTGATTTACAGGTCCAAAGTTGACGAACTTCTGAAGTCTTCCAAAAATTCTCAGTTCGTGCCACGTAGAACCTCAAGGCATGAGCAACATGCAGCGAATTCAAGGCCCTTTCCGCTGGCAACGACTGATTTGGGAAGAAGACCGATAACCCCAAAGGTTCGTTGAGGTGGAATTCCGGCGCCACCTTTTGGCATAAAGGTGGGTTGTGTACACAGTACCACCCTTGAAGCGTGGGAAAACAAGTAAGGCTGCTTGCAAGACAGAGCCTGAATCTCCCCGACCTGCCTGGCCAAGGCGATAGCCACGAGTTAATCAGTCTTCCACTAGAGAAACCTGAGCGGGATCTGAAGCATAGGTTCAAAGGGAGCACCCATGGGCTTAGTTAGCAGTACATTGAGCGCCCAAGCTGGGGCAAGAACCTTCACTGGCGGGAAAGTCCTGAAGAGTCCTTTGAACTCCTTGACGAGTCGTGAGACCACAGCAAAGGTCTGCCTGGAGACCTGGTGTACCTGGATATGGCGGCAAGATGCACCTTGATGGAGGTGTGAGCCAGTATTGCTTTGGCCAAGGAAAGCAAGTATGTTAGGGGTTGTGGGGCCGTGACACGCAGCAGGGTAATCTTCTGAGTCCGGCACCATACAGAGAAGTTTCCATTTGTGTCTGTAGCCCTTAAACGTTGACGAGGCTATGGCCCTGGCCAGGATGTCCTTACATTCTGCTGGAAAAGCATAACCTCCAAACTCTAGGGCTTTAGGGGGCATGCCCTCAGGTTCAGAGACTCTGTCATGATGTAGAATATCCCCGCCCCTCTTCTCTGGCGATACTGTCTGAGGACAGTGGCAGCGTGATGGACAGGGCCACTGAGAGACACAGCAGTCAGTATCTCAAAAGATGTATTCTGCCTTGACATCCCTCATACTAGATGGCTGTGAAATACCGGCTTGGACTCCCAGGTTCAGAATGTGTTTGTGGTTAAAGTTTTCCAGTTTGTTTTGGTTGAGAGGTCATGCAAAAATAGGCATTTACCCAGTTTGTAATTTTGTTTTTTTTTGTTTTATTCAGCTTGTACTGTCATTAATTAAAGAAAAATCTTTGCTAGCACTCTGGATTTTAGAGCCATGTCACTTTGTCATGACGTGATACATTAACACTTGTTTACATCTGGCCATCTTTTACCTCCAAATCCAGCGCTTTTGTGATACAGAGGGAGACGAACGTGATCATTTACTCACTCTGCTCATTGGGTTTAGACCAGATGCCAAACTCCCACTATACTCTTGTCTTCCTGGGCAGGGTAAGCATTGCTACATGCAACCTACCTTTAATGTTGGTGTTCTAAGGTGGGGGTAATGTTCTGTTTCCTAATGCAGTGCATTTTATTCAGATTGGCAATTCAAAATGCTGCAGTGTTCTCTGGAATGTTCATTTTGCAGAGCATTTGCATTACCAGTAAATCACCTTTAATCTGTCTTCTCTTTCCTGAGTGCACAATGCTGAGGCTGCTTTTCTCTTTTTCAGAACCAATTAACACTTTCCATGGCATACAGAAGAATGAAGATGAGCCAATCCGTGTCAGCTACCATCGGAACATTCACTACAACTCTGTGGTAAATCCCAACAAAGCCACCATTGGAGTGGGGCTGGGTCTTCCCTCCTTCAAACCTGGGGTGAGTCCTCTGCTAACTAATGAAGAGCATCTCATCATTTCTTCTCCTTTGTGCAATATGGTTAGTTTTAACACCCATTTCCGCAACGAACTAAATGTCTGCAACTCCAGCCTGGGCACTCTGTAATATTCACTCAGATAAGCCTCCTTTCCTTGAGATCACTATGATGATATTGGCTGGAATATAATTGCCTATTAGATTAGAGGTCTAAGGGCAATGCAGACATTTCCCCATATCCTTGTGCAAGAAAGGTAAGTGGTGTTGCACCACCTGTAATGTTATCAGTACAGGATCTGCCGCTGCGGGACAATGACATTGCAGAAATGCCAGTGTGGGAGAATGTATACACGCATGTTCTCAGTTTCAGTAGTCATGTTCATGCTTTACAAATTAACAACTTGTTGCAGTCTCCAATGTCAAGGTCTACAATCGTGCTTGCTTTCATGATGCTTAAAACATTGCCCCCAACCAATGACATTCATCCTCCTTAGATCCACACCTGGTGGCCATCTTCAGGTTTTTAACACATGTTTCGAAGGGATTGTGTCCTCCGACGTATTCCTTATCTATGATATTTGTATCTCCAGCTTGCTGGCCTCGGAAAAAAAAATTCCCAGTAGAGGGCGCTGTGCGTCGACGTCCGTCGAGTAGGTGTTCCTCAACAGTCACTGTATCGACGCCGACATCATCATGCCTAGAAAGGGACACGCGCAGCGTCCGTTGCTCAGTTCCGTTTTTCCGCGCTTCGTGTGCCTCGGAATACCGTTGCTCAGTTTGTCACTCGAAATATATTCATATTTCCTCGAGAAAACCGACTCGTACTCGATGGCTTCCTCCTCCGACCCGACAACTCCTCGGTTCGGTTTCAAAAAATGCAGAGACTGTGGGAAGAAAATGTTGTTGACGGATCCTCACAGGATCTGTTTGTGGTGTCTGGGAATCGAACACCAGTGTTCGGAGCGTGGGGAATGCCTATCCATGACGGCGAAAGCCTTGAAGGAGCGTAAGGGGAAGCTCGAGAGAGGTAGGTCAGGTTTAACTTCCTCGAGAGTTTCCGCGGTAGAGTCGAGACGTTAGTCTCCTCACCGTCGAAAGCATTCTCGGTCTAGGTCTCGAAGTGGCTCCCACCACTCGTCGAGGTCTAGACACTCGAAAAAGAGACGTAGAACATCTCCTTTGTCGTCTTCTAGTTCCCCTGAAAGAGTAAATTGCCCCACAAAACACAGCTCTCAGGCTGAGTGGGAGGAATTCAGAAAAAAGATGCTAAGCATCTTCGAGAAAGCGGCCTCGACCCCCTCGAAGTCAGCTGAGGGTGATACCCCGGGTGGAAAGCCCAAAAAATCTAAACGCTGCGAGTCGCAGCACCCGGCGAAAGAGTCGACCCGAAAGCGCCATGAGCCATCGGGAAGTAAAGCATCTTCGACGCCATCGTCGAAAACCCCTTCGAAGCATAGATCGGCGCCGTTGTCGAAGGGTTCTTCGACGCACCCGTCGATCGAGTCAACACCGGCGCCGATAAAAGAAAAACCCACGGCTACTCCACAGCCAACGGTTACACCGAGAGCCTCCGACACGACGTCGAACGTCGACATCCTCGAGCAGGATTCCGATCCTCTCGAGTTCTTCGAGGCCTCTTCCAGTTTTCTCGACGCCTTTGTCGGCACCTTCGAGGATTTTTACATCGGCGTCAACGACAACCTTTTCAAGGCCACTGATGATGGCTCCCTCTGCTTTAGAGATGGGTTTTATACCATTTCACAGGCCAGAGCATCCCCCCTTAACTTCAATTTATGAAGAAAGGGAAGATTCTGATCAAGAAAGGCCTTTTGGGCTGCAGAGGACTACATCCCCTGAACCAGAGACTTTTGCCTCTGAGGAAAGAAGGTTGAAAGACCTTCAGGATACATTACAGGAAGCAAGTGGCCTAGACACTTCCCCAGAAGTGGAATTAGTCAAACCAGACCCAGGGGAACATGCTGAAACCCCTTATAGAACCCTAATGTCAAGAATTATGGAGTTCATGGGTTGGTCTACGTCTTCGCCTCATTTTCAACAGGATGACCTCACAGATATTCTGGATAAAGGTCCACAGGAGGATCCTGTGGTTCCCTTTCATTCTGCTTTACAAAGAAAGATTTTAACTAACTGGGCAACTCCTGACGTTGTCCCTGCGGTTAACAAGAAGTTGTCTGCGAAATATAGGGTATCTACTGCTGACCCTGAATACCTATCTAAGCACCCTACTCCAGAGAGTCTGGTGGTCCAGGCTGCAACTTCATCAGGCAGTACATCTGCATACCCCACTGCTACGCAGGATAGGGATGATAAAAAAATATGATGCCATGGCTAAGAAAGTCTTCTCGGCCTGTAGCATGGCTTTAAAATCTATTAATGCGACCTGTACGCTCGCTAGGTTCAGCCATACTCTTTGGGAGTGTGCTTCATCAGCGGCTGACTGCCTCCAGGAAGGAGAAGAAAGGGACGCATTTTTAAATATCAGAGATGGTAAAGATGCAATGTGTGAGTCCCTTCAAACTGGCATTGATTCTGCTGACAGTATCAGCAGGGCCATGGCAGCAAGTACCACAATCCGCAGGCATGCGTGGTTGAGAAAGTCCGGCTTTGCTTCTGACGTACAGGTCAGACTGTTAAAAATGCCCTTTGACGGCTCTTCCCCGTTTGGCAAGAAGGCGGATGACAGTTTGGAAAAACTGCAAACTTCTAAAGCAGCAGCCAAGTCACTAGGGGCTGCAATCCGCCAAACTAATTTTCGTCCCTCAGGATCCTCTTGGAGAGGAAGGTCCTTTCGCTGCCATTCCTCATATGGAAGAGGCAGAGGACGGCCGGCTCAAAGAGGCCAAGGAAAATGTACCCGTGTTGGACGGGGTAAAGGAAAGAAAGCCGCATCAGCTGGAGCAGGAGCCGCTTTACCTTCGGCAACTGCATCAGCCGCTCCAAAACCACTCTGAGGTCTCCCATCACAAGACACCTGTAGGGGGCAGGTTAACTCACCATCTGACGGAATGGCAGGCTATTACGTCAGATGCTTGGGCATTGGAGACAGTTGCCCAAGGTTACTGCCTGCCTTTTCTACGCATCCCTCAGAGCCATCCACCGGGGAACAGCTCTCTGAAAGTGCTGGATCCGCTCCTCTTGCAGGAAATTGTAGACCTGCTAGAGAAAGGTGCCATAGAACCGGTACCTGTAGCGGACAGGAACAAGGGCTGGTACTCCCCCTACTTTCTCATACTAAAGAAAGACGGAGGACTGAGACCCATCCTGGACTTACAAGAATTTAACAAGATCCTCAGGAAGGTCAAGTTCAAGATGGTAAAACTCTCTCAAATCCTTCAGGCCCTTCAGCTTCAGGACTGGTTGGTATCTCTGGACCTTCAGGATGCTTATTTCCATGTGCCAATCCATCCCAAGCACAGGAAGTACCTGAGGTTCGCAATTGGCAACTCTCATTATCAATTTCGAGTTCTGCCATTTGGGCTGACCTCCGCCCCGAGGGTCTTCACCAAGCTAATGTCGGTTGTGGCTGCAAGTCTAAGGAGGGAAGGGATTCATGTCTACCCCTACCTGAAATATTGGTTGATCAGAGCAGTTTCTTTGGAACAAGCTCGGATCCAACTAGATTGTCAGCCACTTCCTTCACAAGCTGGGCTTCTCCTTCAATTTAAAGAAGTCACAGATGATACCATCACAGAGACTCCAGTTCATTGGAGCAGTCCTGGACACGTCCCTGGGAAAACCCTCGCCACCAGAGGTGAGGGCTCAAGATATTCTGCAGATGGTCACCAGGTTTCAAAATACCCAACGTCTCCCAGCCTATGACTTTTTGAGGTTGCTAGGCCTCATGGCATCCTGCATATCCCTTGTGCCAGAGGCTCGCCTGAGAATGAGATCCCTTCAGTGGGCACTGAGGACTCAGTGGTCACAATTCTCAGGGAGGATGACAGATCTCCTCCGGATTCCGGACAAGGTAGCCCACGACCTTCAATGGTGGGCCTCTCCAGAGAACATCTTGAAAGGAGAACTGTTTTGGCAACCATGGCCGGAGATAACAGTAGTCACAGACGCCTCACTCACGGGGTGGGGAGCCCATGCCAACGACTTGACCATCAGCGGTCTTTGGTCTCCATCGAGTCCAGACTACACATCAACCTGTTGGAGCTGAGAGCCATCAGACTGGCACTGAAGGCTTTTCTGCCATCTGTATGGGGGAGAAACATCCTGATAATGATGGACAATACAGTGGCCATGCACTACGTCAACAAAAGAGGAGGCGTAGGGTCACTGCAGAGAGGCGATGCAGCTCTGGTTTTGCGCAATTCAGGAAGGAATCTCTCTATCGGCAATTCACCTAGCCGGAGAGAAGAACTTGACAGCGGACGCTCTGAGCAGGCAGAGCACAGTCTCCCACGAGTGGGAGATAGCTCAGGAAGTCCTACAAGAGATCTTCGCCCTTTGGGGAACCCCTCAAGTGGATCTGTTCGCCACCAGTATCAACAGGAAGTGCGACAGATTTTGCTCAAGGGAATTTCCCCCGAGAGGAGCTCTAGGAGACGCGTTCGTAGTGGACTGGGAGTTCCCATTTCTGTACGCATTTCCTCCGGTCCCTGTCATTCCTCAAATGATCAGGAGGTTGAGAAGGTTTCGGAAGACCATGATCCTAATTGCCCCGGATTGGGCCAGGAGAACGTGGTACCCGGACCTTCTGGACATGTCCATCCATCCTCCAATTCGTCTACCGTACAGAAAGGATCTTCTCTCGCAGAAGGGAGGTCAGGTTCTCCATCCAGCCATCAAGACCCTCAACCTTCACGTTTGGTATCTGAAAGGTTGAGGTACAAGGATTGGGACCTTCCAGATGACATCATGGAGGTGTTGCTTTCGGCCAGAAGGCCAGCAACTAAGACTCTATACCGCTGCCGTTGGAATACATTTTGCAGCTGGTGCAGAGAAAAGAATATCGAACCCTTTTCATGTGGTACACCTGCAGTGTTATCCTTCTTACTTTATTTGGCAAATTCAGGCCTTCAAGTTGGCACTATTAAGGGCTATCTCGCAGCGCTATCGATCTTTAAGCGCACTGCAGAGGAGCCATCGTATTTCAAAATTCCATTGGTAATACAATACCTGTAAGGTCTAACTAATGTTTACCCTCCAAGACCATTCCAAGTTCCCTTATGGGACTTAAATCTAGTTTTAAACTTCCTAAAGGGTGCTCCCTTTGAACCACTCCACTCTTGTTCATTGAAGTTTCTCACCCTCAAAACTGTTTTATTGGTAGCATTAACATCTGCTAGAAGGGTTAGCGAGATACAAGCCCTATCTTGTAAACCTCATCATACAAATTTTCACAAGGACAAAGTCGTTCTACAGGTGAAGCCTAACTTCCTCCCAAAGGTAGTTTCTGAATTTCACATTACTGAGAAGATTACTTTACCTTCATTCTATCCTCCTCCCCATCCGGGGAAAGAGGAAGAGAGACTACACAGTCTGGACCCTAAGCGAGCCTTGACTTTTTATATCAGTAGACTTGCTAAAATTAGACAAGCAGACCAACTCTTTGTAGGTTACGCAGGACATAAGTTGGGATTACCAATAACCAAACAAACCATCTCCAGATGGATTATTTTAGCCATTCTGGAATGCTACAAACTGGCAGGGAAAGAGCCCCCTCAAAATCTAAGGGCTCATTCGACCAGGGGTATCGCAGCCTCCTCTTCAAAGAGGGGTACCAATTAGAGACATATGTGCGGCTGCCACATGGTCGTCCGCACATACTTTTACCAAATTTTATAGCCTGGATTCCTCCTCTAGTCAAGAGACTAGATTTGGCAAAGCTGTGTTACACTCTGTTCATTCTTAAAGAGTAACAGGGCATCTCTTACTCCCGCCTCCAATCACATACCACTGCTATGGGAGTCTATCATGGATAAGGAATACGTCGGAAGACACAATCCCTTCGAAGAACAAGTTACTCCTTACCTGGTAATGTTCTTTCGATGGGATGTTCCTCCCAACATATTCCTTATCGCCCCTCCCATCCATCCCTGCAGTAACATTTCCCTTGTGGTTGCAGCTTACGCTCCTTCAAGGGTAGTAACCATTCATGCAATAACTACCTTACTCTACAAAACGGAACTGAGCAACGGACACTGCGCTTGGCCATTTATAGGCATGATGATGTCGGCGTCGATACGGTGGCTGTCGGAACACCTACTCGACGGACGTCGACGCACAGCCCCCTCTACTGGGAAAACATTTTAGGCTTTAAGCTGGAGTTACAAATATCATAGATAAGGAATACGTCGGAGGAACATCCCATCGAAAGAACGTTACCAGGTAAGGAGTAACTTGTTCTTTCATGTGGTAGTCCTTGAGTTTCGCTCCTCGACTTCCTCGCTGGACCCGGCGGCTTGCGAGGACCACTTCGAGCGATTCCGCCTCCTTATACGTACCCCTCAGATGATGGGGCACCTCAATAATATAGTCAAGGAGGTGATCCCACAGGTTGTGCCTCCTAGGCTTCCACCTCTGGGCCCTCCGCCTGTTCCTCTGGTGCTCCCAGTGCCTGCCTCTCCTCCTGTACCATCATCGCCCCCCCCCCCCCCCCCCCCACCCTCAACAACTGTTGAACCTCTATTTGGGTCCTGACCGGGTGTTGGGGGTGGGGGAGAAACCCTGTTGGCACCTGTGTCCCAGGGTCCGGAGAGTGGGTGTGGGGGGGGGGGGTGGGGTGATGACTACACCCAGGATGACAAACCCTCTGCATCTGTAAGGGCATTTCATGACCACCTCCTGGGCCTTGCAGAGTGCTTGGAGGTCCCCCTGTCGTAGGAGGCCCCCCCGGGAGTTAGGAGTGCTAGCAACTTTTTTATGGGAAAGCGCGCTCCACGAGCCGTTCAGGCATTCCGCTCCAGAAGGTGACGAGAAAGGTCTGGGAGAATCCCAGAACCAACGCCCAGATGAACAAGAAATTGGACAGCAGGGGAAGGCTGTCCTCATGGCCTCCCACCCTCAGCCGCGCTCTTCAGTGGTTGCTGCGGCCTCACTCTATTCTAAACCACAGTCTTCCTCCTCAGGAGCCGCCTCCAGTTGTCTATCCAAGGCGGACAAGGTCCCAGACTCTTTGGGCAAACGATGCTGCGCCATCTCAGGGCTGCATTTGCTATAGGCTAATGTCGATGCCTTTTTTTAGCCTTGGCTAACCAGAAGCTGTGACGGGAGCTCGGGGAGTTTCTACCTAACCTCCCCCTGGAGAGGCAAGTCGTCTTCAGGGACGTTCTGGCGGATGACAGGGCTGTTGCTAAGGACCTCATGGTGTCTTCGGTCTCCCACATTAACGCTGCCAGCAGATGGCTGAGCCTGGTGGTCGAGATGAGAAGAATAGCGTGGATGCATGCCAATATATCTTCATCTGATGTGCAACAGAGGGTCCTAGATCTTCCCCTTTGAGGGCGTGGACCTTTTTCATTCATCCACTGATGACGAGTTGACAAAGAAGACCTCTACACAAACAGCCAAGTCATTGGCCATCCTGACTAAGCCAGGGCAGAAATCCTTCACGCAATCTCAGGGCAGGGCCGACTTCAAACCCTACGCTTTCACCAGATTTAAGGGGTTTCAGGACCATAGTGCATGGAGGCCTGACTGGTCGCCCAGCGACTACAATAGGATGCAGCAGAGGACTTCACGGGGGCTTTTCTGCTCCTCCTCCTCCTCTGCTCCCGCCTCAGACTCCAAAAAGCAGTGATGTCATGGTCAGGGAACACAACTCTCCTCTAGGGGGCGGGTTGGCTCTCTTCGAGGACAGCTGAAAGCAGTATTTCAAGAGCCCTTGGATCCTGTCTATAATCTCCACGGGCTTCAGGCTTCCTCTTCCTTTTCCTCCACCATCCTCTCATCCTCTAATTCAGATTGGGTCCCTGGCTCTTTTATGGGAGATCCTTTCTCTTTTGGAGATGCAGGTGGTGGAACCAGTTCCTCAGTCAGACAGGGCCTCTGGGTTCTACTCAAGGATTTGTGCGGTGCCAAAGAACTAGGCTTGCCTGAGGGTAGTCCGGGACCTGTCATTTCTCAACCTATCTTTACTGCTGGAGCGCTTTAAAGATGATTACTCCCATGCAAATAGCGGAATCTCTGTGCAGGGGAACTTGCTGTGTTCCCTAGACCTCAAGGATGCATACCTTCATTTCCCCATCTACCTGTTGCATCGAACATTTCTTCGGGTCATGATTATGGCGTACCACTTCCAGTACAAGGTGCTGCCTTTCAGCCTCAACTCGGCCCCTCGTGTGTTCATAAAGGTGATGAATGCAGTGGCTGGTCGTCTCTGCCTGGAGGGATACCATTTGTATCCTTATCTGGACGACTGGCTGGTCGGGGACAGCTCTCCCGAGGCGGCGGTACACTCCTGTCAATGGCTGGCAGGCGTTCTTCACCAGCTGGACTTTTCCCTCAACCGGCAGAAGTCGCAGCTTATTCCCGCCCAGAATTTGCAGTTCCTGGGAGTGCGTTGGGACACAGCAGTGCAACAATGTGTGTTCCCCCATGCCCGAAAGGCTCCTCTCCTCTGCAAAGTGATGGGGCACTTTCTGGCCAACTCCATGTTGGGGAATGTTCAGTTCTGTGTCAATTCCCTTTAACCTTAGAGACCCCCAAGCTCTTTTGCTAGACTCGGGGCTTTTTACATTTTACTCCTGAAGTGGGACCTTTTCCTCACTCACTCATGTGTTGTGTCCGGACTATGATTTTCTATGTTCCTTACTTTTTATGGAGTCTGGTAAACACCATAGGCATCTGCTTTTTTATTGACGCACAGCACCTTTTGTGCAGTGCCACTGAAGTGCTTTGGACATCTCTTAATGTGTAACTACATTTTCTTGGGTGAACTACTGTTCCCAAGAATAGTAAGATGACCCCTGTCTTACCTTTACTTTATGGATGCAGCACACATCACCCTATGATGTGGAGTGCTGAGGGTTACATAGTTATTCATTTAACCCATTCCTCATGTAACATTTTGTTAGACTAACTCACTTGAATGGCTGATGGCAGTGGTTTCTTTTTTACTCCCTAGTGACAGCTGCAGTGCTGCACCAAAGACCAAAGGGTGACCATTTTCCCAAAATGGCCTGTCTTCTTTTTTCACCATTTCTTGTTAGTTTCTTTTGAGCCCTTTGTGTAGTTTGCCTTTGGCGTGCTTCAACCTTGAAGCCCGCCCAGGCTCCAGTGTGTTTGGAAAGGCAGGAAGTGAGGGAGTGTCCCGCAACTTCCCTGTCCTTTGTCTTTAGGTGTGCCGGAGTGAAACCAGTTCCTATTAGCCGGCTGGCTGTCCTAAAAGGACAGCCACTCTGCTGTGTGACAGCCTAGGGCAGTGAATGAATGGGAACTTGCCTAAAAAGCAAGGTTTTTGGGACTAGAAGCAGAGTCGACCACTGGAGGACAGAATCTGAAGCAGAGGACAACAGAAGACGCCAGCAACACCCTCATGGAACGCAAAGTGCCTGGTGAAGCCCTGCAGCTGTGCTCAGCCAGTTTTCGGATCGGCAGGGAAGACCCGTGAAGGATGACTTCCTCTCTTAGGCTGGTGGGACCAACTAGCCTCGAGACAAACTCTATTTTGGCCACTTGCTGTGACTTTCCAAGGCTGCAGAAGCCCAATAACCGGGGTACCTCGACCACTTGTGAGTGCATGATCTCCCAAAGTCTGAATCCAGCCATATCTTCGTAGGCATCCAGAGGGCCCTACATAAGCAAAAAAAAAGGCTGCGGCCATAGTCCCCTCACCAGAGTCCAGGACCAAGGGATCAGGGCACTGAGGAAAAGACGCCAAAACCACAAAGCTGCTGAATTGACAGAAATCAATTGCTGCCGACTTTCACGCTTGAGTGCTGCCGCAGGTTTTCGCCAGACGTCCTCCCTTTCGTCGCCAAGGACCTGGAACAAGAGTCTACTGCATTGCATCCTGAAGGCAACCAGCTCACACTTTTATTCATTTTCAAGGTACTGTGGGGTATTTTATCCTTTTGCCATTTGGGGTGCTTCCTACCTTTTTGGAGTGCGTTTTAAACTAACACCAAATTGACCTCAACTTACCTGACTTGGCCTTCCAGCTTAGTGATTTCTTTTTTTAACTTTGTTTATTTTAAATCAAGGCAGAATGATAACTACAGACATTATATGCACGGATTATCTCAACAAGTTGACCCCCAGTCTTTAGACCCCCCCTGTGTCTTCTTTCTCTATCCTCCTCCCTGGGTTATCAGTCCCACAGTCTTTGCCAGCGGGCTCCTCCCGTGTGGGCGGTTCGGCTGGCGCCTCAGCGGTCATGAGTCTTCCTCCGGGCTCTCCCGGTTCGTTACTATCCAGAGGGCTCTGGCGGGCTTATAGGTCAGGGCGGGGAAGCGCTGGTCGAATTCCAGGACTGGGGCCCAGATGTTCCGAAAGCGATGTAGCATCCCCGCTCGTGCTGCCGTTACCTTCTCCGCTATCAGAATGTCCCATACCTTGGTCCACCATTGGGCAATGTGGGGGCCTTCCGGAGCTTTCCAGGTTCGGGCCACCACCGTTTTTCCTGCCAGTAGGCACTGAGTCAATAATTTCGCTCTGGGTCCGGAGCGCGGGTAGATCCCGGGAATTGGAGCTCCTAACAGGATCGGTTCTGGTTTCAAGGGAATCATTGTTCCGGTAATCAGCGAAATAGACTCTAGACAAGCTTTCCAGAATGGTCGGATCTTCGGGCAATCCCACCACATATGGAAGAAAGAGCCAGGGAGGCCGCATCCTCTCCAGCAAGCGTGGTCTATCTGGGGGTTCATATGGTGGAGTCTGAGGGGCGAATAGTACCACCGCAGCATGATTTTGTATGCGCATTCTCTGTTGGTGATGCAGGTGGATGCAGTATGTGTCCGGGTCCATATGTCCACCCAGGTTTGATCCTCTATCGGGTGTCCCAGGTCCGCTTCCCATTGGGCCATACATCGGGTTCTTGTGGTTAGGAAGTCGCTTAAGAAGCGTCTGTAGAGGGTGGATACGCTGCCGCGGGTCGGAAGGTCTCCTAGGGTACGTTCCAGGGCAGTGGGAGGACGGGTCGCTGCTTGCAAGGTTTGGGGATGTGAGCACCAGTGGCGTAGTTGGATGTAGGTAAATCTGTCACATTCCCGAAGTTGGAACTTCTCCTTACATTGGGCGAAAGTGAGTGGTTTCTCCCCTGTATACAGCTGGTCTATCGTTTCTAGCCCTCCTTTGGCCCAATTTTGGAAATTGCGGGGATGCATGCCCGGTGCGAACATTGGGTTGAGAAAGACCGGGGAGTGTGGGCTCAGTCCTCTTGGCACTCCCTTTCGTTTCAGCGCCCAGTCCCAAGTGCTAAGGGTGTGTTTGGTCGAAAGCAGGAGCTCTCCCCCGTGGGACCTGAGGGGGGGCGGGATGTGTGGCAGAAATCGCAGTGGCAGGGGGGTCCGCGACTGTTCCAGCTCCACCCATCTCGGGCGGTCTGTCGTATTTTGCCAGGCCTGGACCCGGGCCAGTTGGGCTGCCGCTCTGTAGGCCTGAAGGTCTGGAACCCCTAGACCCCCCAGTTTGGGACTCCCCAGCATAGTTCTGAGAGGGATCCTCGCTTTCTTACCTCTCCAGATAAAGTTCAGCATTTTCCTCTGGATCCCTCGAAGAATCGGCGTGGGGATTGCCACTGGCAGTGAGGCGCATGTGTATAAAAATCTCGGGAGAAGGTTCATCTTGCATGCCGTGATGCGTCCAAGCAGCGAAATCTCCTGGGTCCCCCATCGCTTCAAGTCGCCCTCCAGTTCCTTGAAAAGTCGGGGAAAATTGGCCTTGTACGTCTCTTTTGGATCCGCCGGAATGTAAACCCCCAAATAGGGGATGGCACTTCTTTCCCATATTATCGGGCACATCCTAGTCAGCGGTTTTCGCTCTGCTGGGGTGAGGCCGATGCCCAAGGCGGAAGATTTATCAAAGTTTATGGTGAAGCCCGAGACTTCGCCATAGCTGGTGATTTCGCGAATCGCATGTTCAAGCGATGAGGGGGCCTCAGAGATTGTAAGTAAGATATCATCCGCATATAGGGCAAGTTTATGATGTGAAGGGCCGCTTGTTATGCCCTCGATTCGGTCATTCCGCCTAATTTTTTTGTGCGAAGGGCTCCATGGTGAGTGCAAAAAGTAAGGGCGACAACGGGCAACCCTGCCGAGTCCCGCGTGACAAGGGGATTGGGCCGAGAAGTGGCCGTTGATCCTCAGGCTTGTTGTAGGTCGATCATAGTTGGCCAGCACCATCGTCCGGAACGCCGGTCCGAAGCCGAAGGCCCCTAAAGTGTGTTCCATAAACGTCCAATCCACCCTATCAAACGCCTTAGCTGCATCGAGGGCCACCAGGATTAGTTTTTGGGCGTTCCGGGAGGCGAGGTCCACCAGATTCAGGGTTCTCCGGATATTATCGCCTGCGGTCCGATGCCGGATGAACCCAGCCTGGTCTGGATGAATGATGTTCGGCAGGATGCGATTCAAGCGGGTCGCCAAAATTTTCGAGTAAATGTTCGCATCTATGTTCAAGAGTGCGATGGGTCTATACGAGGTTATGCATCTTGGGTCCTTTCCAGGTTTGGGCAAAAGGATGGTGGTCGATTCCTGCATCGATGGGGTCACCGCCCCCGTTTCCCTGAAGGAGTTGAATAGGGTGGTGAGATGGGGTGTCAGTTGCGACCTGAATAGCTTGTAGAACCTGGTCGAGAAGCCATCCGGGCCAGGGGCCCGTGTTTTGAGAGATTTGATGGCATCCTCAATTTCCTCCCCCGTGATGGGCTCCTCCAATTCATCTCTCATTGCGTCGGAGAGCTGGGGCACCTCTGCCTGCCGAAGGTATTCCTTCTGTTGTGCTGAGTCTCGTGGGGTTGCCTTCATGATTTGGGCCAAGTGCTCAATCGCGAGGCGTTGCTTCTCGGGTTCTGAGTATAGCATGGCCCCGTTGGTATCTCGCAGGCCCATGATCGCGGTGCTGCGTCTCTGCTTGGCTAGTTTGGCCACCAGGAACCTATTTGCTTTGTTGCCCTTCGCATAATACGACTGTTTGACCTTCGCCATTAGTTGGGCGGTTTGCTCCGCGTAGTGGGCTTCCAGTCTTTTCCGTGCCGTGCGAATGGCCCGTTGTGTTCTGGGGGACCAGCCTTTCTCCTTATGGAGTGCCTCGGCCTCTCTCAATTCAAGCTCCAGGGCCGTCCGGATTCGTCGTCTATCTCGATGGTAGGCCGCGCCCTGGGATATCAGGGAGCCCCTGATTACTGCCTTCATGGCGTCCCAGTTGTTTGCTAATGAGGTGTCTGAGGCCGGGTTTTCCACAAAGAAGTTCTTTATTTCGAAGGGATTGTGTCCTCCGACGTATTCCTTATCTTAGATAGAAATCCTTCAGCTTTGCTGGCCTCGGAAAATTTTTTCGCCAGAGGGCGCTGCGCGTCGATGATCGCCGAGTCGATGACCCTCGACGGCCTCCGTGCCGACGTCGACGTCATCCTGCCTATAAAGGCCGCGCGCAGCGTCCGTTGCTCAGTTCCGTTTTTCCGCGCTTCGTTGTGCCTCGGAACACCGTTGCTCAGTTCTCGTCAAGATAACGTATATAATAACTACTATTTACCTCGATATCGATGGCATCCTCCTCCGACCCGACGACCCCTCGGTCCGGTTTCAAAAAGTGCCGAGACTGCGGGAAGAAAATGTCGTTGACGGACCCTCACAGGGTCTGTTTGTGGTGTCTGGGAATCACGCACCAGAGTTCGGAGTGTGAGGAATGCCTTTCCATGACGGCGAAAGCCTTGAAGGAGCGTAGGGGGAAGCTCGAGAGAGGTAGGTCAACTTTAACTTCCTCGAAAGCTTCTTCGGTAGAGTCGAGACGTTCGTCTCCTCACCATAAAAAACACTCTCGATCTAGATCACGAAGTGGCTCCCACCACTCGTCGACATCGAGACACTCGAAGAAGAGACGTAGGAGATCCCCTTCGTCATCTTCGTCGAGTTCTCCTGAGAGAGTTCATTGCCCCACAAAACGCAGCTCGCAAGCTGAGTGGGAGGAATTCAGGAAAAAGATGCTAAGCGTCTTCGAGAAAGCGGCCTCGTCCCCCTCGAAGACAGCTGAGGGTGATACCCCGGGTAAAAAACCCAAAAAATCTAAACGCCGCGAGTCGCAGTACCCGGCGGAAAAGTCAACCCGAAAGCGCCTCGAGCCATCGGGAGATAAAGCATCATCGACGCCATCGTCGAAAACTCCTTCGAAACAGAGGTCGGCGCCATCGACGCCGTTGTCGAAGGATTCATCGGCGCATCAGTCGATCGAGTCGACGCCGACGTCGACGCCGATATCGACGCCGGTGAAGGAAAGAACCACGGCTACTCCACAGCCAACGGTTAGACAAAAGACCTCCGACTCGACGCCGAGAACGTCGACGTCGTTCTCGAGCAGGACTCCGATCCTTTCGAGTTCTTCGAGGCCTAGTACACATTTCTCGACGCTTTTCACGGCGCCTTCGAGTACTTTCACGTCGGTGTCGACGACATCGACGTTTTCAAGGCCTGTGATGATGGCTCCTTCTGCATTGGAAATGGGGTTTATACCATTCCAAAAACCAATGTATCCCCCTTTAACCTCGATTTTTGAGGAAAGGGAGGATTCAGACCAAGATATTGATTTACAGAGGACCACATCACCAGAGCCAGAGACTTTCGCCTCTGAGGAAGGAAGATTAAAAAATCTTCAGGATGCACTTCAGGAAGCTAGTGGCTTGGACACTTCTCCTGAAGCAGAATTTATCAAACCAGACCCAGGAGAACATGCGGAGACTCCATATAGAGCTCTGATGTCTAGAATCATAGAATTTATGGGTTGGTCTGCACCTTCTCCTGCCTTTCAGCAGGATGACCTCACTGACATACTGGACAAGGGCCCACAGGAGGATCCTGTGGTTCCATTTCACTCTGCTCTACAGAGAAGGATTTTGACAAACTGGGAAACGCCAGAAATTATCCCGGCAGTAAATAAAAAACTGTCAACAAAATACAGGGTGGCTAGTTCTGACCCTGAATATTTGTCAAAACACCCTACTCCTGAGAGCTTGGTTGTACAGGCTGCAACCTCATCAGGCAGCACATCTGCATACCCCACTGCTCCGCATGATAGGGATGACAAAAAGTATGATGCCATGGCTAAGAAGGTTTTTTCTGCCTGTAGCATGGCGTTAAAGTCTATTAACGCGACCTGTACGCTCGCTAGGTTCAGCCACACCCTTTGGGAGTGCGCTTCATCAGCGGCTGACTGCCTCCAAGAAGGAGAGGAAAGGGACGCATTTTTAAACATCATCAGGGATGGTAAAGATGCGATGTGCGAGACCCTACAAACTGGCCTAGATTCTGCTGACAGTATCAGCAGGGCCATGGCGGCAAGTACCACAATCCGCAGGCATGCGTGGTTGAGGAAGTCTGGTTTTGCCTCTGACGTGCAGACCAGGCTTTTGAATATGCCCTTTGACGGTTCTACCCTCTTTGGAAAGAAGGCGGATGACAGTTTGGAGAAACTGCAAACGTCCAAGGCAGCAGCCAAGTCATTGGGAGCTGCTATCCGTCAGAATACCTTTCGTCCTTCGGGATCATCGTGGAGAGGACGGTCCTTTCGTTACTATTCCTCATATGGAAGGGGCAGGGGACGACCGGCTCAAAGAGGCCAAGGAAGATTTACCCGTGGTGGACGGGGTAGGGGAAAGAAAGCCGCACCCGCAGGAGCAGGAGCCACTTTACCTTCGGCAACTGCATCAGCCGCTTCAAAACCACTCTGAGGTCTCCCCTCACAGAACACCAGTAGGGGGCAGGTTAACTCACCATCTGACGGAATGGCAGGCTATTACGTCAGATGCTTGGGCTCTGGAGACAGTGGCCCAAGGTTACTGCCTGCCCTTCCTACATATCCCTCAGAGTCATCCACCGGGGAACAACCCTTTGAAGCTTCCAGATCCGCTCCTCTTGCAGGAGGTTTTAGACCTGCTAGAGAAAGGTGCCATAGAACTGGTACCTGTAGCGGAAAGGAACAAGGGTTGGTACTCCCCCTACTTCATAATACCGAAGAAGGACGGAGGACTGAGACCCATCTTAGACTTACGGGAATTGAACAAATTCCTCCGAAAGGACAAGTTCAAGATGGTGACTCTCTCTCAGATCCTTCAGGCCCTCCAGCTTCAGGACTGGTTGGTATCTCTAGACCTCCAGGACGCTTATTTCCATGTGCCGATCCATCCCAGGCACAGGAGATACCTGAGGTTCGCAATTGGCAGCTCTCATTATCAATTTCGAGTTCTGCCATTTGGGCTAACCTCCGCCCCGAGGGTCTTTACCAAGCTAATGTCGGTTGTGGCTGCAAGTCTAAGGAGGGAAGGGATTCATGTCTACCCTTACCTAGACGATTGGTTGATCAGAGCTGTATCTTCGGAACAGGCTCAGAGACAACTAGATTATGTTTGCCACTTCCTTCACAAGCTGGGCTTCTCCCTCAATTTAAAGAAGTCACAGATGATACCATCACAGAGACTCCAATTCATTGGAGCAGTCCTGGACACTTCCCTGGGAAAAGCCTTGCCACCAGAGGTGAGGGCTCGAGATATTCTGCAGATGGTCATCAGATTTCAGAATGCCCAATATCTCCCAGCCTACGACTTTCTGAGGTTGCTAGGCCTCATGGCATCCTGCATATTCCTCGTGCCGGAGGCTCGCCTGAGAATGAGATCCCTCCAGTGGGCACTGAGAACTCAGTGGTCACAGTTCTCAGGAAGGATGACAGATCTCCTTCGGATCCCGGTCAAAGTAGCCCGAGACCTTCAGTGGTGGGCCTGTCGGGAGAACATCCTGAAAGGAGAAATGTTTTGGCAACCATGGCCGGAGATAACAGTAGTCACGGATGCCTCACTCACGGGGTGGGGAGCTCACGCCAACGACTTGACCATCAGCGGTCGTTGGTCTCCATCGGAGTCCAGACTACATATCAACCTGTTGGAGCTGAGAGCCATCAGACTAGCGCTGAAGGCTTTTCTGCCGTCTGTACGGGGAAGAAACGTCCTAATAATGACGGACAATACAGTGGCCATGCACTACCTCAACAAAAGAGGAGGCGTAGGCTCACTACCACTGTGCAGAGAGGCGATGCAGCTCTGGTTTTGGGCAATTCAGGAAGGAATCTCTCTATCGGCAATTCACCTAGCCGGAGAGAAGAACTTGACAGCGGACGCTCTGAGCAGGCAGAGCACAGTCTCTCACGAGTGGGAGATAGCTCAGGAAGTCCTTCAAGAGATCTTCGCCCTTTGGGGAACCCCTCAAGTGGATCTGTTCGCCACCAGTATCAACAGGAAGTGCGACAGATTTTGCTCAAGGGAATTTCCCCCGAGAGGAGCTCTAGGAGATGCGTTCGTAGTGGACTGGGAGTTCCCACTTCTGTACGCGTTCCCTCCGGTCCCTGTCATTCCTCAAATGATCAGGAGGTTGAGAAGGTTTCGGAAGACCATGATCCTAATTGCCCCGGATTGGGCCAGGAGAACGTGGTACCCGGACCTTCTAGACATGTCCATCTGCCCTCCAATTTGACTGCCATACAGAGAGGATCTTCTCTCGCAGAAGGAAGGTCAGGTTCTCCATCCAGCCATCAAGACCCTCAACCTTCACGCTTGGTGTCTGAAAGGTTGAGGTACAAGGATTGGGACCTTCCGGATGATGTTATGGAGGTGTTGCTTTCGGCCAGAAGGCCGGCAACTAAAACTCTATACCGCTGCCGTTGGAACAAATTTTGCAGCTGGTGCAGAGAAAAGAATATTGAACCCTTTTCTTGTGGTACACCTATGGTGTTGTCATTCTTACTTTACCTGGCTAATTCAGGCCTACAGGTTGGCACAATTAAGGGCTATCTCGCAGCGCTATCAATCTTTAAGCGCACTGCAGAGGAGCCTTCATACTTCAAAATTCCATTGGTAATACAATACCTAAAAGGATTAACTAATGTTTATCCCCCGAAACCTTTTCAAGTTCCCTTATGGGATTTAAACCTAATTTTAAACTTCCTAAAGGGTGCCCCTTTTGAACCACTACACTCTTGTTCATTGAAGCTTCTCACCCTCAAAACTGTTTTGCTAATAGCATTGACATCTGCTAGAAGGGTTAGCGAGTTGCAAGCCTTATCGTGTAAACCTCCACATACAATCTTTTACAAGGACAAAGTTGTTCTTCAGGTGAAGCCTAACTTCCTCCCGAAGGTAGTCTCGGAGTTTCACATCACTCAGAAGATTATATTACCTTCTTTCTACCCTCCTCCTCATCCGGGGAAGGAGGAAGAGAGACTGCACAGGCTGGACCCTAAGCGAGCCTTGAGCTTCTATATCAGCAGATTGGCTAAGATCAGACAAGCAGACCAACTCTTTGTAGGTTATGCAGGACATAAGTTGGGCCTTCCAATAACAAAACAAACCATCTCCAGATGGATTATTTTAGCCATTCTGGAGTGCTACAAATTGGCAGGAAAGGAGCCTCCTCAAAATCTAAGGGCTCATTCTACCAGGGGTATCGCAACATCCTCAGCCCTTCAAAGAGGGGTGCCAATTCGAGATATATGTGCGGCTGCCACATGGTCGTCCGCACATACATTTACCAAATTCTATAGCCTGGATTCCTCCTCTAGTCAAGAAACTAGATTCGGCAAGGCTGTGTTACACTCTGTCCATTCTGGAAGGGTAACATAACTTTTATTACTCCCGCCTCCAGTCACAATACCACTGCTATGGGAGTCTATCTAAGATAAGGAATACGTCGGAGGACACAATCCCTTCGAAGAACTAGTTACTCTTACCTTGTAACGTTCTTTCGATGGGATGTTCCTCCGACGTATTCCTTATCGACCCTCCCATCCATCCCCGCAGTATGACTTCCTGTGGGTTTGCAGCCTATGCTCCTTCAAGGTGATTAGTCTAATCCAAAAACATTACTGGGGACTACAAAACGGAACTGAGCAACGGACGCTGCGCGCGGCCTTTATAGGCAGGATGACGTCGACGTCGGCACGGAGGCCGTCGAGGGTCATCGACTCGGCGATCATCGACGCGCAGCGCCCTCTGGCGAAAAAATTTTCCGAGGCCAGCAAAGCTGAAGGATTTCTATCTAAGATAAGGAATACGTCGGAGGAACATCCCATCGAAAGAACGTTACAAGGTAAGAGTAACTAGTTCTTCCATTGCGATCTTGTCTCTGGTGGCCATGTCGTTGAGGATTGGGTCGTATAGCATCCATTTGCGCGGGGTGGTGGGGTCAGGGTTCTGAACCCGAAGTTCCAGGAGCACTGGGGCGTGGTCGGAGATCGCTCTTGTGCCGATAGTGACCTTCTTAACTGAGGGGAACGTGTGAGGTGAAATCAGGAATAGGTCAATCCTTGAGAAGGTGCGGTGGACATACGAGTAAAAGGAGAAGTCCTTTTCATCAGGGTGAAACACCCGCCATGAATCTATTATCTCCAGGGTCCTAAAGAGACGAAGGAGGCTAAGTGCTTGGGCGAAGTCGCCTGGGGTCGGGGGGTGTGATCGGTCTTTAGTGGGGTCAGGAACCCCGTTGAAATCCCCACCGACGATCGTTTGGCCCTCCACGAAGTTGGCGAGCGATGTGCCCAAGGCGTCATAAAAATGTGATTGTCCAGAGTTGGGGGCGTATACTGAAACGAGAGTGTACAAGTCTCCCATCAGGAGACATTTGATCGCTATAAATCGGCCTTCTGGGCATGTCTTTGTTTCCAGAATCTGTGGGTTCAAGTCTTTCCTGAAGAGAATCGCCGTGCCTCCTTTTTTGCTTGTGCCGGAGGCAAAGAATTGAAGCGGAAATAGCCGAGACCGAAGGCGGGATACATCCGCGGGCAACAGATGGGTCTCTTGCAGCATAGCAATCGCAGCTTCCTCGTCGCGGAGTTTTAACAGAATTGCCTTTCGTTTGTTGGGAGAATTCAAGCCATTAACATTCAGGGAGAGGATCCGAAGCGACTGAAGGTCCTCTGAAGGCTCACTCTCCGTTCCCTGCGTTAGGGGGGGAGGGTCCTGGGGTGGAGGTTCAACTGCCATGGCTGATGGAAGCACTCACAAAATCATTCTGCACTTGAGGTTTTAACGCGAAATCCCAACGGGGGATCGCAACTTTAACAGGGAGGTAGACCGACTTTGTCAGTACGGTCATACCTAAGGCCAACAGGGCCAATTGTCCCATACTGTGGGTTCCCAAGGAACAGAAGATGGAAAGTATCCTTGGGGTGGGTATGAGCCATGGGAATGCCCCGCCGCCGTCGTGTACTTAAAAGAGGATGGCAAATAGATAGCGGGTTCTAATTCAAACGAGCATGTCTGTGTCCTGGCTAGCTCGATGAGGCATCAATTCTTGTTATTTCGTCGTGTCGACGACCAAGGCGTGCGTTTAGCTTTTGGGGAGGGAGGCGGACCAGGGTTCTCAGTCCCCTCCAAGAGTGGCGTGGAGGGGTCCCGGGGAGCGGTCGGATGCAAGATTTTCTCCGCATCTTTCAGGTGGCTGATTCGGCGTAGGGTGCCCTTATATGTGAATTGCAGAGCTGTCGGGAACAGCCATCTGTACCGGATCTGTTGTTCCTGGAGGAATAATGTTAGAGGCCGAAGTGCTCTTCTTTTCTGGAGCGTAAGTGGTGAAAGGTCCTGGTAAATTTGAAGAGGGGTGCCCTGGAAAGTGATCTCTTCATCTTGGCGGCTGATCGCTGATATCGCTTCTTTCGTTGTAAAGAAGTGGACCCTGGTGATCACGTCTGGAGAGGGGTCCGAATCTGTCCCGCGGCGCTGGCGAAGCCTGTGGGTGCGGTCCAATATGAGCTGAGATTTGTCCAGATCTGGAAGTAGAGCCTCAAAGAAATTTGCCACGTAGTCTGCTAGCTTGTTATCGGGGACGGAGGATGGAATGCCCCGGATGCGGAGATTATTGCGCCGGGACCTATTTTCGAGATCTTCCTGTTTGAATTCCATAATCTCGCATTTGTGCTGTAGGGAATCGATCGATTTTTGCATCTCCCCCATAGCGGTGGTGTGCTCCTGGGCATGATCTTCGATCTCTCCAAACCTCTGCTCGAGTTCCGCGACTCTCTGATCTGTTTGATCAACTTTGGTGGCGAGTTCCGAGAGGCAAGCGCGGAACTCGGACTTGATGTCCGCCATGAAGGCTATCAGGTCTCCTTTAGTGGCAAGCTCACCCCTGTCCTCTTGCTGCTTCTGTGGGGTCAGTTTGGGAGGTTCCTGTTTCTTGGGTTTCTCTGTGGCCGTAAACATGGCGGAGATGTCCGTGCCTTTACTCGCCTTCGTTTGTCTCGACATGTTGCACCCAACTGGAGAACTCCGTCACCCTGGCCTCCGCTCCCGCTCAAGTATAGATGGGTGGGCAGGGGCGCCCCAGGAAGGGTGAAACAGGGAGAAGAACTTCGGCAGGACCTCGGCAGAGCTGATCCAAGATGGCCGCAGTGGTCCAGTCGTTCTGCAAAGCGGGGGGAGGAGCGGGGGCCTGCTCTCGGTAGCAACCCAGGAGGAATCCAGGCCGCCCAACCGAAATCAGGGGTTTCTATATTAGGTACCGCTCCCCCTCTCCGGTTCTTCTGCCTCCCAAGGTGTCGCTATCGGCAGGTGCGGCGCGTGCTGCTGGGCCCCGGGATGGCGGCCATCTTAGTTTCGTCCGTCGGGTATGGGAGAGGAGTTCAGCTTCAAATTTCTAGTAGAACGCCGCCACGGTCGAAGACTATGTTTAGCCAGGTTATGCCATGTCGGTTCCGGTCGCTGTAGATGGCATTAGCGACTTGAAACCCCGCCTAGAACCACCAGAATTCGACGGCGGCGGCGGACATCCCACGGGCGGCCTCAGAGGAGCGACCACATCGATGGCGCTCCAAGCCACGCCCCCATCCCAGCTTAGTGATTTCAAAAAGTGACTCCTTGAGTTGCTGTGATTTCTCTTTTGAACAATGACTACTTAAGAACATTTTTCTAAAAAGCAGAGCATCAGAACTTTTACTTGTCCACTGACTTTGGCTGTCCTGTCTCCCTAAAGGCCTCCTTCTGAACTTATTGACTTTGGCCTTGCTTGTTCCCTTAAAGGTCTTAAATGTTGAGCATTTTAATGCTGGGATAATTAACTGACTACATCCCTTTGGGAGAATCTAACTGTTCTTATAACCTATCAGTCTGTTCTGATCTAACCCTAACCTTTCCTTCCTTTCCTAAAAAATTCAATATTGCAAAGGTGATACTATATAAATGTGATACCGACCTCAAATTGCGTCACCTCTGGGTGCCGGAATATGTGTAACATATGACTGAATTACTCACCTGCTTTATTGTTCACTTTTTGAATTGAACCCCAACTTGAAATCCATGTTGCAGCCAATTACTGCTTTTTAAAGAATGCGGTGTGTAAATAATTTATTATAGCTTTAAGTGTGTAAGTGTTTAATTGGATACTTGTATTTACAAGTTTCATTGCACAGCTCTACAGCTCACATTACCGCTCTTAAGATAAGCCTGGCGCTTAGTCACACTAACAACTTGTGTTGTACAGGCCTATATTAAAAGGTGGGTCTAATACCAAGGAGATCGTGTGTAGTCCCACACCAGTTGGACTGCACTAATTCTTACCCAACAGTCCACTTCTGCATGGTGGTTCCAGCACCTTCTGGGACTGATGGCTTTGTGCATGCTCGCTGTTCAACACGCCCGCCTCGGTATAATGCGCCTCCAGCTTGATCTGGTGGCCAATTGGGACCAAGAGACAGGGCCTCAGTCGGATAAGATCCCAATTCCCACCCCCACCCCCCGTCCCTCTACCCAGAACGTCGCTGGGGAATGGCAATATGGCAGTGGGAGCCCCCGTTACCTGGCAATAGCCGACTCTGGTGGTGGTAACGGTTTCCTAGCTTTCGGGCTGGGGCTACTCTGGAGGGCTACTCCATTCATGGCGGATGGTTCGGGGCGGAGTCCTTTCTGCATATCAATCTGCTCAAACTCAGAGCGTTATGTCTGGCTCTCAAGGATTTTTTGCCACTCATCGGCTGTTCCGGTTAGGACAGACCACTGCAGTGTTTTACCTGAACAAGCAGGTTGGCACCCGTTCCTCCCTCCTGTGCATGGAGGCAGTGGCGATTTGGGAATGGGCCCTTATGGAAGGGATTTGGATTTCAGCGGTCCACCTCCCAGGTGACAGCAATGCAGCAGCAGACCAGCTCAGCCGCATGTGGTTCAACACCTACGAGTGGGAGTTGCATGTCAAATCCTTTCCCTGTTGCCCCTGTTCCAGAGATAGGGGGCCGAGGGGGGGTTCCGTATCTGAACTAGTTTGCATCTCCTCTGAATTCCAGGCCGGGGACAGGTTCTCTGGGGGACACATTCCTGTTCTACTAGCAAGGTAGCAGGTGCTATACGTTTCCTCCTCCACCATTGCTCCAGCAGACCGTCCAAGTTCACAACGTCGGTTGACCGTAGCCTCATCGCCCCTCAATGGCGATCGAGGCCGTGATTTTCTGATCTGCTTCGTTTGTGCTTCCAGGGTCCGGTCCACCTTCTGATCTCCAGCAGTGGCTTCCTGACACAGCAGGGCGGGGCAGTGGAACACCCAGATTCGGCCAGGCTGGCCCTAGCAGCCTGGTTCCGGATAAGCTGAGACTTCACCATGCTTAGTTCTCCACGGATAACAAACATCATTCATGAAGCCAAAAGACATTCTATGCGGGCTCAGTACAAGAATAAGTGGACAGGGTTTTGCCACTTGACTTGAGGCAAGGGGCTTGACCCGATCGCCTGCTCTCTGGATGACGTGCTGGCATTTTCAGTGCACTTGGCATGTTGGGGCATACAGGTTGATACTTGCAGCACCTATCTGGCTGCCATTGGGGGCCTGCAAGAACTAGCAGGAGCACCTGAATGGGTTGTCCAGGCTATTTCCTCTGGTACACAGGCTTCATCCAGTATGGGACCTTAATGTGGTCCTGGCTGCCTTGCAGCGCAAGCCTTTTGAGCCAATGGCCTTGGTGATAATCAGGCTGGTTTCACTGGAGACTATTACTGGTGCTGCTCACTTTGGCTTGCAGGGTCAGCGAACTGCAAGTGTTGGCATCATGCAAGCCCTTCCGCACGTTTCATAAGTCATCTTGTGTCCCATCCAAATTTTCTGCCCAAGGTGGTCACTACTTTCCATTTGAATCGGTAGATCTGCCTGCCGGTGTTCTTCCCGCACCTGCAGGCTGATGTCGTAAGGGCTTTGCATTCCTTGGACCTCAAGAAGGTCCTTAAGTTCTACCTCTCGGACAACCTCTTTCAGGAAGTCTGAGACATTGTCAATCACGTTTGGGGTATGTCCCCAGGCTTCCAAAGCTTCTATCGCCCACTGGATGAACCAGGCCACCTCAGAGGCGTATACAGCCATGGGTAAGCCAGTTACTGAGGTGATTCATGCCCATGCAGTCAGAGCGAATGCCACGGCCGTCGCGTTTGAGACCTCCTTCTTGGGATGTCATCAGCCGGGTGTCTACTTGGGCCACTCCGGTGTTCTGGAAACTCTTTTCCCTGGATACCAGCTCCAGGCGGGGATGCAGAGTTCAGCCAGGTCGTTCTAAAGAACCTTTTAGCATCATCTTAGTAATGAGCCAGGTTGTCATGGCTCCACCCTATCGTCTTGTTTGGTGGAATCGCCCACAAGGATGGAGGAAAAGGGGCGGGACGTGTGAGTAATTAAAGTTACTCATCATAGTGACTAGAGTACTCAAAGTCCTTGGTCACCTTTCCGCCATACGTCCCACCCACTTTCACCCAGCTTGTATGCCAGGGGCTAAAGTATTAAGTATAGCCAGGTGTTGAAGCATCTGTGTTAAAAGGGGACTCGGATGAGGTGCCAGAGGGCAGGGCCTCAATGGGCATTCCACACCTGGGGCCAAGCCCTGCACGCCATGCTAAATTTAAAGGCAAAGCTCAATTTGTCGCTGCCAATGGAGAAAAGGAGACTATGGACTAGGAGTACTCGCATCACTACGGTGAGTAACTTTCATTATTTTACAGAGGATTCCCACCCTGACGGGGAATATTCATAGCATCTGAATCCATAGCATGTGAATCCATGTAAGACCCACGCTAGAGAATAAGAGTTACAGGTAAGTAACTTGTTCCTTTCTGGCACTTTCACGTCTTCAATATTGTCTCATGTTTGGATGCCCCATTTGTTTAGAAATTAAACTAACATTATTTTCTGCCTCAAAATGGAATGTTTTTCTTCCATGAATCCTTCCTGATATTCTAATGACTGAGGTAAGGATAACCTTTCATTGCCAGTTTGCTCCTTTTTGTTAAACAATTGTGGAGCCTTCGGGGAGAGGGGAGCCAGTAAAACTTCAAATATGTGTCCACTTTAGTTGCATTGGCTTTAAAATGACAAACTGGTTCCTCTGGTCTCTTTCCTCCCTTGCTCCTTCTCTCCCCAAGTATTAGTGTCGAACAGAGATGTGGAACAATACCCACGGGCTTGAAAAATTAGCTCTTGCAGGGATTCTTTTAGTTAAAAAAAAAAAAAAGTCCATCCTTTTAACTCCGGAAATGGCTGCTCCTGGACAGTTTTTTTTGTACCCTCTAAACCTTTTGTTCTGGATCAAATGTTGTTGTGCAAGTTCTTGAAAAAAAGAACATTTCAAAGGATTTCAATGGGGACCTTCAACCAATCTTCAGAACACCAATGTTTTGTATCACTATGCAGAAATGCTTCATATTTCTCTCGTTCATTGCAGCTGCAGAACACTAACAATTGTTGGCTCTTTAAATTGTCCTGACGTGGGACCCAGTGTTTTTACCAAAGGGGTTGTTGTCACATCTCATGATGCTGGGATGCATGATTCTCCCTACCTCGTCTGCAGACTGGTTAAGTGAAATGCACAGTGGTAGTGGAGTGTCACACGAGGGAGGAATGCACATTGCTCCCGCTACTGGTATTGTCTCTTAACTACTCCAAGAGCTCAGCAGGGTGGTTCTGGGCATGAACGTCCACATCCCCCTGAGTTGAGACTTGGGAATACCCATGTTGATGCTGCTTTTTCAGGCCAATGCCAGACCTTCAGATGGTGCAGGTTCTCTGACCCCTGTGAATGTCTCCTATACTTCTTGTAGTTCTTCCGGCCAGGGCTACCTAAGCTTTTTCACCAGAAAAACCCTCTTCCCCTTTAAATTTCGAGGCCCGTCGGGTTGCGCCCCTGGGAGCATGCACTGCCCTGACTCCGCCTTGTGGTGCCACACCTCAGTCCCCTTTTCCACGTTGACGGCACGGGCCGAATTCACCAGCGCTCCTGGGTTTTGCTTTGGCCATGTAATTCCACGCGCAGATACTTCTCTTTTTTGTCTTTTTATCATACAGGTACTAGGTCTTCAGGCGTCGCGCTCCTTCCCGGTGCATGTCGACTTCCACAGGGTTCAGCAGGTGTCCATCCTGCAATGGGCTCTTTCCAACTTCAGACCCCCATGCCCTCTGCCTACGTTGCCTTGGCCCAGACCACGGTTGGCAAGCTTGTACAGCGTGCAACGCCCTGTCATCGAGGTCTCTGAATAACAGACTAGTCTGGTGGAGGGAGCTCTTCCAGAAATCCTCTCCAGAGGACCTCAAAGAATTGGTCAAACATCGATCCAGGCCTAAGATAGGGCCTCCATTCTCCATCGCACCCCGCAAGGGAGACTCCTTCCCAAGGATTCGCCCATGCGGGATGGACCGCTCAAGTCCTCGTACCAGCACGCGCACTGAGGCTGCTCCAGCTACCGGCCTACTGGTTGAGCGATCCCTGGATCCTCCCGGTGGCAGTGTTGAGGGACTGGAAGGTTCTTGTACCGAGTATTCACCCGAGGGGCTATGCCCTTGTACCGGCATCATGATTGAGGGGCCACACCCTAGTACTGGCAATACGTCAGAGGGGGCGCCTAAACGCTGCTCTACCGGGCCAAGGGTGTCACACCTACCGGGTCTAGGTCTGAGGAGCAGGGTAGGCCTCTCTATCCACACTCCTGGAGGGGGCAAGCCGAGCAACACAATGCAGGCACATGGCAGGCAGCCCGACAAAATGGCTGCTGTGCCAGATATCAGCACCCGTCCAACGCCATTCCAGGAATTCGGCGAAAAACTAGTGTCAAGGTAGGACTGGCCTCAACCAGGTACGTGGCATACAGCCTATGCTTAATTTATGCAGGCAGCTTCCCGCTGTGTCCATATAGGCAGGGTATGCAGCGGCTCCAGCAGCCCCCGCTACTCCTTCTATATCACATATCACCTACCACCCCTCCAGCCTGTGAAGACAGGTTCTTAGAGGTTCCTCGGGCTCATGAAATCGCCTCGGATGGGGGTTATCAGGGATGCCATCAGGGACGTGCTCCCTCCAATGCTTCCAGCACCTCCAGGATCCTCCGCCTGCCCCCCCGGCCCGGGTGCGGCCTTTGCCTCCGGCCCTGGAGCAGATTCCTCAGGCGATTCCATACCAGACTCCTACACAGCCTCCGGCTCTGGTCACCGCACCTCAGCCTCTGGCTCCTACTACTCCTATGCAGGATCCTCCTGACCGCAGGACACGGACAATAGGGCGGACCCTGACAAACCCTCGTCAGCCAAGGCCTTCCACGAACATCTTGCTGTTCTGGCGGAGTACCTGGACCTACCTCAGCCCGAGGTCGAGCAACAGCGGAGGGGGTCCTCGCAGAAGTCCTCATGCGACGCCCCTCTGCTAAAACAGGAATTCCACTACAGACCGATGTAGGCTCCCTGGCCAAGAAGGGTTGGCTCAAGCCCCACTGCTCAGCCCGTCAATCGACACATGGACGCCAAGTACAGGCAGATGGAGGGGGATACACTCTTGCTATCGGCCCGTCCTCAGCCACACTCCTCAGTGATCGCTGCGGCATCCCTACACTCCAAGCCTCAGTCGTCCTCATCCTCTGCGTCGCTGCTAGGCAATGAGATTATCTTGGAGGCATACGGGAAGAAGCTGTATTCCAACGCGGCATTGCATCTTCGTCAGGTCCATAACTCCCTTTGCAGAGGCAATCACATTTTAAGGCGGGACTGGCTGCGGCCAAGCTGGTGGCGCAGGACCGCATGGAATCCACTGTGGCCCATATTGACACCTCTGGCCGTGCCATCTGTATTGCCACGGACATGAGAAGGACAGCTTGGCTCTGCAACAAAATTCAACCCGGATGTCCAGGAATGCATATTACACCTGCTGTTTGAGGGGGAGAGGGGATGCCCTTCCACTCCACCACAGACGAGCTGGACAAAAAGAAAAACGGCTCACAAACGGCCAAGTTTTAATCCATCTTAACAAAGATCACGCCCAAATTGTACATCCAGTCACAGCAGTGGTCCAACAAGGGGCATACATACGGAGGGTTCTGCGGCTTCCAAGACGGAAGGTCCAGGCAGCCAGACCGTTCATCGACTCCACATCGCCGTAGGCAACAAAAAAGGGGGCAGAGGGAGTAAGGGCTTTTTCCAGTCCCCCTCCTCCGCAACAGCCACCGAGGGAAAGAAGGCATGACATGGCCCTCCGGGTCCACAGGTCTCCAGTGGGGGGCAGGTTTGCTTTCATGCAAATTTCTGGAGCCAGATTTTCGTGGACTCCTGGGTCCTCTGTAGTATCCAAAGGTTACCGCCGACCCATCCCAGCCTCTCTTCCCCACCCGTCCCTCAAGTTGTGACATCAACTCTTCTGGCGGAGATCCGATCGCTCGTAGAGAGCCAGGCCTTGGAGGACGTCCGAGTCTCCCAGCGAGACTTGGGCTTTACTCCAGGATTTTCGTCTTTCAGAAAAAGAACCAGCCACGCCTGAGAGTTGTGCTGGACCTTTCCACCTTCAACCTCTCCTTACCTCCACAAAAATTCAAGATGGTTACGCCAGCGGTTATAGCGGAGACATTGTGCAAGGGAAACTGGATGTGCTCCCTGGATCTGAAGGACGCGTTCCTACAAGTCCTGATTTGGCAGCCCCATCGTTCTTTCCTATGGTTCAGGATCATGGGCTACCATTTCCAATACAAGGTCCTTCCTTTTGGCCTCAACTCGGCCCCCAGTGTCTTTACCAGACTCATGAATACTGTGGCTGACCGCCTCCAAGCACAGGGCCTCCATTTACCCATACCTCGACGACTGGCTCGTCGGGGCTACATCTCCGGAAGCGGTTCACCACTCTTCCCATGCTCTTATGAACACACTGCACGATCTGGGCTTTTCGCTCAATCTCAAGAAGTCGCAGCTGCAGCCCACGCAGACTGACCTTCTTGGGTCTCATCTGGGACACGTGCTCCGAGAAGGTGTTTCCGTCGGAGGACAAGATCACTGCCATCAAGAGGGCCACGGCTCACTTCCTCAGCAGAGAGGTGACCTCGGCCTGGTGGTACCAGCACCTCCTGCGTCTCTTGGCAGCGGTCCTATTAGGCATCCTGCACACGAGACTCAGGATGAGGAGGATACAGTTGCACTTTGCGGCATCATGGAACCAGGAGCGGGGCTCTCAATCCGGGATGATCAACGTTCCTCCATTTCTCCACCCAGACCTCACATGGTGGTCCAGGGACTGCAACCTACTGTCGGGAAAGCCCTTCCGGCCTCCCACCCCGCAGGTCACCATCACCACGGACTTCTCCCTCAAGGGCTGGGGAGCCACCCTGGTTGACATCTCAGTCCACAGCACCTGGACCCGACGGGAGCAGAAGTAGATCAATTGGTTGGAGCTGAACGCTATCTGGCTAGCGCTCAGAGCCATTCCTTCCACTTCTCGGGGGCACAGTTTTCCTCATCCAGACGGACAGCTCGACAAGCCTGTTCTATGTCAACAAGCAGGGAGGCACCAGATCCCCCTCCACTGTGCAGACTGGCAATCAGCATGTGGGAATGGGGCCTGGAAAACATCTACCTCACGGCAGGCCACCTTCTGGGGGAATCCAACCTGGAGGTGGACAGGCTCAACTTTTTGGGAGCGGACAACTTGAGTGGCAGCTAAACAACCTCGTTATTCAGGAGATCAACAGATGGGGTCTCCCCCAGGTGGATCTCTTTGCCACCTGGCACAGCACAGTGCCCTCAGTTTGCCTCCTGGCAGGGACTGGACCCTGGTTCCCTGGGTGACGCTTTTTCGGATTCAGTGGAACGGCATGACAGTGTATGCCTTCCTGCACACTCCGCTTATTCAGTGTGATTTGCAAGATCAAGGAGTCTCGCCAGCTCAACATAATTCTAATAGCTCCATGGTGGCCGGCCAGGCCATGGTTCTCTGAGCTGCTCAGCCTCTCATTGATGCCACCGATTCACCTTCCAACGGGCCCAGCACATCTTCTGTCGCAGTAGGGGAGCAGGGTCATCCACCCCATGCCACAGAAACAAGCCCTCACAGTGTAGTTCCTGAGCCAGTAACGCTAATGCACCTCAGCCTCTCCCAGGCAAATCTGGAAATCGTACAGGATGCAGGGAGCAAGGCTACCAGGGCCCAGTATATAAGTTAATGGACCAGGTTCTGCCACTGGGCAGACTCAAAGGAAGTCGACCCCCTGGCATGTACTTTGGACGACGTGCTCGCCTTCTCAGCGCACCTCGCCCACTCAGGCGTGCAGGTGGACACCTGCCGCACTTAACTCGCAGCCATCGGGGCTTACAGGAACTCTGAGGTGGGGGGGGTCTTCTCCTCCAATCAGATCGTCAATCATTTGACGGGGCTCACAAGGCTCTACCCGGCCATCAAGAGGCCACACCCCATGTGGGATGTGAACATAGTCTTGGGCGCCCTGGCGCACAAACCATTTGAGCCAATGTCGTCCGTACATCAGCCTGGTCACCATTAAGACGGCCTTACTAGTCAGCCTCACCTTGGCTCGCAAAGTCAGTGAAATCCAGGCGCTGGTTGCCTTTGAACCATATACTACCTTTCACAGGGACAAAGTAGTCCTGCAGACAGACCCAGCATTTCTCCCCAAGGTACTGTGCTTTCCATTTGAGCGAGGAAATAGTCCTTCCTACGTTTTTGGGCGATTCTAAGGACGAGCTACAGAGCTCTGCACTGCCTGGATGTCTGGCGTGCCCTGAAATTCTACCTTGACAGGACAAAGGACTTCCGCAAGTCAGATGCCCCGTTTGTCACTTTCAGAGGAGGAAGACCAGGCTATCAAGCCTCCAAGGCCTCCATATCCCGCTGGATGGTTTAACCCATCAAAGGATACGATGGCCAGCACAAGCCGCTTCCTGGGAAGATGCATGCCCACGCAATCGGGCTAAGGCAACGGCCATTGCATTCCAGTGCCATGTCCCTCGGCAAGTCATAAGCAGCGCCGCCACTAGGGCCACTCCCTCGGCTTTCTGCAAGCATTACTGTTTGGATGCCCGCTCTAGATCTGATGCGGCTTTCCGACAGGCGGTTCTCCAGCACCTATTTTCTTAAGGAGGGTCTCCTCTCCACCCTCGGCTACATTCAGTTATAATGCCCCATGCAGTATGGAGGAAAGGGGACTATGGACTAAGAGTACGTTAGTCACTACGGTGAGTAACTTATAATTTCTCCAGCATGGGGGTCTGGCATGGATTCACATGCTCGTGAATATTCCCCATCAGGATGGGAATCCTTGGTTAAAGGAAAAACAGTTTCACTTTATTTTCTAAACTGTCTTTCTTCTTTAAACCAATCACTGAGCTCTGGGTCATACTGCCCCAGCCAATGATCGCCCTCTCCCTAAGCCCCTTCTCTTGCAGCCATCTTCAGATTTTTACTGCACCTCCATCGCTTATTCATCTGATCAATAGGGACCTGTTTTTCGGCTTCATTCTTTGACCCTCAAGGGCTTAAATGTTGTGTTTCTCTTCTTGGAAGTTTCCAGAAGTCCATCTGGCCTACACCGCGCCGGATCATGTCAGAGGAAAAGTAGTACGGGGCTTCCCTCTTCAAGCTCTGCACCAGCTGCGGTTTGCAGAATGTTTTCAGACTACAAGCATTCCCAGAGCCTGCATTGTCTACACCGGACGCACAAGGAGGAAGATTGTGAGATTTGCTGTGGCGTCTCCAAGCGTCGGATGAAGGACCGGCACGTCTGTCTGGCGACTTGGCTCAAGGCAAAGGCATCTACCCCGGGTGGTCCTCAAAGGCATGCCTCATCCGGTGCCGGCCAACCTGAGCGGTCTTCTAAGTCCTTTGAGGGCGCCCCATCTGTAGGGGCCCAACACAAGGCCAAGCACCGCAAGTCCACCTGTCGGGGTCGCAGCGAAAGCTGGTCCCCCAATGGTCAGGACGCGCTAATCTGCTCCATCTGATTTGATCTCCAGCCATCGCTCCAGCTCCTCTTCGCAGAGAGAGTCCGCTACCCGGGGGAAGCTGCAGGAGAAACGAGACAAGACAGGACAAGGGCCGGCGCAGGCCAAGGTGGTCCAGGCCAGGACATCTTCTTCCATCGAGATGTTTGTGGCTGCCCTCTTGGCCCAAGGCCCCCTGGCAGTGACCAGGGTGGCGCTTCCTCCCAGGAGAGAAGCTTCAGCCAAACCGGCAGAGAAGATGCTGGAGAAGAGGATGCCGGAACTCGGGCCTAGACCAACCCCTCAGGACCCGAAGGCGGGGTGGAAGAGCTTCGGGGCTCGGTTATTTCATCATCCGAGGGGGAAGAAGTTGTTTCAGTCCACACAATCCCGGAGAAGATGGGTGACGACGACGTCTGAGTCGCCCACCGGTTGCGCCGACGGGCTGGGGAAGGACAACGCTGGGCCCAGCGATCTTGTCCCCCAGGCTCCCACCAACGATCTGTCTCGGGATAGTCTCTTGACCCTCCACACGCTGGTGTCGGAGATTCAGAAGAGGATGCGGACGGCACCGTCTGCGACTCCACCGACTTGGACGAGGCACCCTACGCCTCCACTCCAGCCGTCACTGCCTCCCCCCCCCCCCCAACCCCACAAGGACGGACACGGCTACGACGGACACAGACGGTGGTCTCTCACTGCTGCCAAGGGCTTCTCCCCCGGACGAGGTTCTATCTTTTCAGTCCATGATTGCCAGTGCGTCAGAACCTTTCCAGCTTACCCTTCAAGAGAAGGCTTCCTTTACCAGCGCCGGGAGGCGAAGAGGAAAACCATTCTGTCGTTTCCACTCCTGGACGGGTGAGGGGCTGGCTCACCTGAAGAACCCCTCCTCAGCCCTGGCTAAGAGACAGGATAGAGAAGAAGTATCTGGTGCCGGAGTCTGCACCAAGTGTCTCAGGTCGCAACCTTCGCCAGACTCCGTGGTCTCGGCTGCGGCCAGAAAGAAGTTTTCCAACCAGTCGACATCTGTTCCCCCGGACGGCGAGGGGAAGAAGTTGGACGTGGTGGGATGGAACGTCATTTACCCGGCGGCGACTACGGTCAATGCGGCCAACGCCTTAGCGATCCTGGCCAGGTACAACCAGGAGCTTTGGTGCAAGATGGCTCCAATCCTGGATTTCCTCCCAGAGGACAATCGGGTAGAGGCAATGGCGATCCTTCAATAGGACGAGGTGGCGTCGGACCACACCATCACCATGGTTCTGGACATTGCAGACGCGGGGTTCCGCCAGATGGGGAACAGTGTTTGCCTTCGTCGTTGTGGCTGGCTGAAGGCTACCAAGTTCAGACGAGAGGTCCACCGTTCGACGGAAACAATCTTTTCGGCAAGGCAGTCGACGAATCTCTTCAGGCCATCAAAACTGACAGACAGCTTGTGCCCTCGGCATGCTGCAGCAACACCGTCTGTCTTCTTGTCCCCCAGGAGGAAAGTCGGGGAGGTCTATTGAAGAGTTTCGGCGGTGGATTGTCCTCTTACCACCAACCCTCCAGTTACACGACCCACAAAGCGTACAGGGGTCATTCCAAGGCCTTCGGAGGTGGCCGCTGCCGTCGTCATCAAGGCTCCCAAGGCGGCGCACCGGCCTCCAAGCAGGACTGAACCAGACAAAGCATCAGGCCGTGCACCCCGTTGGGAGGCGGCTGCCGAACTTCGTCAGCGTGTGGGAAAACATCTCCACTGATCGATGGGTGCTGAACATTCTCGCCCATGGACACACCTTGGAGTTTCAGCGAAGGTGTCTGCGAATACCACTGGTGGCTCGGCAGGAACAACACATCCCTCAGCTGCTGGAAGTTCGGGCCATGTTACGAAAAGGGGCACTAGAGCTGGTTCCGCAGCGACTCTGGGGCTCTGTAGTTTACTCAAGATACTTTCTGGTAAGAAAGAAGGCTCAAGTTCATAAAGTACCAGAAATTCAGGATGGTCACGTTGCAGCACGTGGTCAGC
Source organism: Ambystoma mexicanum (assembly GCF_040938575.1). Lineage (NCBI taxonomy): Eukaryota > Metazoa > Chordata > Amphibia > Caudata > Ambystomatidae > Ambystoma > Ambystoma mexicanum. The sequence goes on along the minus strand of NC_090923.1, from coordinate 1,216,786,785 downwards.
CAACTTGAGGAGGAAGACTTTGTCGTTATTGGATCCGGAGGATGCGTACTTGCACGTCCCCATTCATGTGAAACCTCGCAAGTTCCTGTGCTTTGTCGAACAAGGGAAGCATTACCAGTTCCAGGCTCTTCCCTTCGGACTGAAGTCGGCGCCCAGAGTGTTTATGAAGTGCCTGGCTCCAGCTGGCGGCACATCTACGGCTACAGGGGGATCCATGTGTACTCTTACCTCGACGACTGGCTCATCCAGGCCAAGTCGAAGGACGTTGCCGTCGATCACATGAGGACCACCGCTTTCGGCTGCTGACGGATCTGGATTTCTCAGTGAACTATGCAAAATCTTGCTTAACTCCATCGCAGAACGCACTGTTCCTGGGGACCAGGCTCAACAGTGTCCTTTATAGCGGCTCCGTCTGAGGAGAGGATAGCGGCCATTTTGAGCAAGGTGCATTGGCTGTTAGCACTGAAGGTCACTACGGTGAGGACCACAAGTCACTGCTCGGCATGATGGCATGCATCTACCTGGTCCGGCTCTGCAGGTTGCGGATGTGCACGCTTCAGGAGTTCCTGGACGCCCGTTGGATCCAAGTGTCTGGAAGCTTCAAAGACAGGATTGCACTCGACGAGAAGTTCTGTCAAGTGATAAGGGGTTGGGGCGTTCGCGCCAAGATCGACGGAGGCACAGACTTCCAGAGCCCTCCATACCTGGAAACTGTCAAGACGGATGCTTCCCTGGAGGGGTGGGGAGCGCACACCGGACATCTCCACGCCAGAGGCCTGTGGCTGCCAGGGGAGAAGGCGCTACACATCACTGGAACTACAGGAGGTCTTTTGGGCCCTCAAGTCTTTCCTTCTGTCCCTCATGTGCAAAGTGGTGAGGGTCTTCACCACAATGTTTTACATCCGGAAACAGGGGGGCACCAGGTCCCCAGCCTCTCTAGAGAGGCGCAGGAGGGGATATTCCTCGTTCCCTTCCACCTGGTGGGAGTCCGAACCACTGTCGCTGACTCTCTCGGCAGAGAGCTGCGCTCCTGCCACGAATGGGAGCTTTGGCAGGATCAAGTGGACAACCTCTTCCTCAAGTGGGACAGTCCCCAGATCGATCTGTTTGCAACGGTGACGAACACCAAGTGCCAGAGTTTCGCCAGCAGTTTCCCCCAGCTGGGGTGCATGGGGGACTCCTTCCCATGGGAAGACCTGTTGTATGCGTTCCCTATCCCTCCCCCCTCTTCCCCATTGCCGTCGCTGCTACTATGGGTCACCGGTCAACTCAAGACCGTATCGTTGAAGGATGATCCTCATCGCCCCTACGTGGCCGAGGCAGATCTGGTACCCGGACCTTCTCAGCATGTCAGCGGCCCCTCGAGTCAAGCTACCAGTGGTCATGGATCTTCTCTCCAGAGAAGGAGGCACAATCCTATACCACGACCCAGGATCGCTGAACCTGAAGGCCTGCCTCCTGCAGCGTTCGCGTTCGGTGGTTATCAGCTGCCCACTGACTGCAGGGAAATGCTTGCCAAGGCCAGGGTGTCGTTGACTCTGAAGTATTATGGACATAAATGGAAACGATTTGCGACTTGGTGCCGGTTGCAGAAGATTAACCTGCTGAGGATCACGCCCCCCCATGTACTTCCGTACATGTTGTCGTTGGCTAAGTCGGGGCTGGCTCACGCCTCCATCAAGGTGCCTCTGGCAGCTATCTCCTGCTACACCAGGTCTCTGGGACTGTCTTCTCTTTGGTCGCACCGTTTAGTGAAGGTGTTCATTAAAGGACTGTTCCTTTCATTCCCGCCGGTGAACGCTCCGGCCCCGGCGTGGGAGGCCAACGTGGTGTTGATTAGGCTCATGGGCGTCCCATTTGAGCCGATGCATCAAGCTCTGCTTAGGTTTCTGTCTTGGAAGACTGCTTTTCTCGTTGCCATCACCTCTGCCAGGAGAGTAAGTGAGATCCAGGCCCTATCCTGCAAGCAACCATACTTGACTTTCCACAAGATGAGGGTAGTGCTGCCTATGCACCCCTCCTTCATGCCCAAGGTTCAGTCGGAATTTCATCTCGACGAACCCTTGGTGTTACCTGTGTCTTTTTTCTGACTGTCTGCTGAAAGATCTCTGCACTCGTTGGATGTGGCTGGAGCGCTGAAGTTTTACGTGGCCCGCACGAAGAGTGACAAGGTTTCCATTTCCAGATGGCTTCCGTCTGCATCACTCACTGTCACCGGGTGGCAAACCGACCGTTGCCTGGCCGTCCGAGAGCCCAGTCTACCAGAGCGATTTGCTGCTACGACAGCGTTCCTGTCTGGTGTGCCCCTGCTGGACTACAGCAGGACTGCTACGTGGAGGTCTACGCACACCTGCACGAAATTCTAATGCATCGACAAGGATTCCAGGGAGGAGTCCAGAGTCGGCCAAGCAGTGCTATGCAAACTGTTTGCTTGAAGGTGAACCTGGTGAGGAGATGAGTAAGTGCTTCTGTTGAGCCTTGCCACCGCCTGTGGTTCTGTATGCATGGTACTGCTAAGTATTCTTTATTCATGAGCATGTGAATACATGACAGATCCAATGCTGGAGAAGGAACAAGTTACTTACCTGTACCTGTTTGAATGGATTGTGTTCTTCCACGTATTCCTCATCTTGGATATTAGTATCTTCCAGCTCTTGCTGCTTTGGACATTTTTCACTAGAGTGCACTGTGCTCTAGGCCGAGGCGTCAAATGTCCCTCGAGGGCAGCCGTCGACCAACAAGACTCTGAAGGAACGTAGAGGTAAACTAGCGGTGAGGGAGGAATCCTCAGTCGTCTTCGAGAAAACTTAAGGAATCGAGAGAATCGGATGGGAAGTCTCGACATAGGTCGAGGAAATCGAGATCAAGAAGTCGCTTGAGGAAATCTTCCTCATAAAAAAAAAAAAAATCTGAGAGCCAACCCCAATCTCCTTCCTCCTCCTCGTCGGCGGACACAAGTCATCCCCTACCTTTACAAACATGATTCCCCTGAGAAATGGGAGGCTTTCCGAACCTCCATGTTAACGATTTTCGAGAATGCAGTCCAGACCCCCTCCAAAAAACCGCATGGAGACCATGCCCTTACTCACTCCAAAAGTTACAGGGCGGTCAAAGACCAGACGTGTGAGATCCGACGATAAATCGCAGAGGGTGTCGTCGAAGCATATTTCCCTGATACCTAGTAAAAAATCAGATCTACCGGTGCGTAAATCAGAGGTAACGTTGGGCAAGATAGCGTCTGGAACACACCCGCCATCAATATCCATGTCGAAGGCTACTTCGCATCCTTTTGAAGGCGCTCTCGAAGCCGACCTCGAAGATGACTTCGAAGCCAGCGTCAATGACCTCAACGCCTTTGATGCCGTTATCGAAGCCATCGCTAATTCCGGCACCAAAATCAACACCCTTGTCGAAGCCAAGAGCGATACCGGTTGAAAGTGTTCCAACCACAGCCTAGACAGGATTTCTTAAGATCAATGTCTTCAATTTTTTGAGGGACAATCTGTAAAGACTGGAGGGGGGGGCGGTGTCTGTACTTCTGCTCTCTATATGGTAAAGGAGAGGCACAGAGGACCCCAGCCAAGATTCTCTATTACGGTAACAATGGACGAGCAATCAAGGCCTATCTTCTCAGGAGTTGATGCAGGCTGGTTCTTAAGTACAGTGTAATCCCCAAGCCTCCACAAAGGAATGTCCACACACTGTATTAGTTAAAACAGTCTTTATATAATTAAGGTTCAAGGTTATATTCACAATAACTCACTTTGTGCTCAGTTAATCTACAATGGCAAATATATACAGTTCTAAGTGGTACCACAATTATTATCAGATGTACTTAAAGTCCAACTATATTCTGGTCAAATGTCACACAAATCAATTAATAAAGGTAACCAACAATAGACATAGGAGGAAAGCAGTTGGTTAGAACAATTGGCAGAATACTGGGCCCCTACCGCTATGGCACAGTTCTGTGTGGAGATTTCTCCCCCACCCCCCAAACCTGGGCAACCTGTAAAATAGATACTGAACAATATATGGACTGGGCTTGTAGTGTAAGTCTTTTTTCCTTCTACAAAGTTTATACCACCCCAATGTACCTGAAATAGCAGAGTTCGACGACGAGTCGTTGACGGATCCTTCTTGAGCGGCTCCCTTAAAAGCAGGAGCCACGGATCGTCGACATCCCTTGAAGAAAGTGAACTCTGCGTCGAAGCGGCAGCTTTGGTCCCAGCTGTGTTCATCGGCGACGTCCTGCAAGGAAGAGGCGTGCAGAGCACCTCGATGTCGATAGTTCAGGACCGGAAAGAGATTGTGAAGAACTGTGGCCCAGCAAGCGTGTTGAGTCGTCCAGCGTCTGTACGTTCTTTGGGTGGTGGGAAACCCACCGGCGGATGCTCCTTGGCGTGTCGACGGCCTGGCCTTCTCTGGCAGAAAAAGCCGGGTGGCGGTGCGGACAAGCGTGTCCGTGAATCAAGTCTTAGGCAAAGGAGCGTTGCTGCTCCGGTCGTCGATGGCACAGCATCAAGCAGTCCCCTCTTCTGGGCAACACGGCTTTGACGGGCCTCCAGCGGTTATAGCAAACCTGTGAACCCTGGTCGTTGACGGTGGACGGAATGTCCGGTGCTTATCTTCGTTCTCCTCGACCGTTTCAGTCTCCAGTCGGCAGCCTGTCAAGGGTCTGACTTCCATGGCGCTTCGGCAAAGCTTAGCGGTGCCTGATGGTCCCTCAGAGCACGGGGAGAGGGCGCCTTACCAGGTCCTGTCTTGGATCAGTCACGACGGCTCGGCGGCTCTCCGATTTTGGCGAAGGGAGACCGCAGTCAACCTTCTTCAGGCTCGGTTGTCGAGAGCAAGCATCAGTTTCAACTTCAGCTTCTGAATGAATTCTAGCAATGAGAGGCCCCCAGATATACTAGTTGATCTCTCATTCATGCTGCTGGGACACACTCGGGCAACCAATCACTCAGGGCATTCAGCAGTCAGTCAGCCAACTAGACATACAGGGCATTCAGGCCATTCTCCTCTCTCTGACACTCGCAATAAGGAATGTGTATTGGGACAAGTATCCAGCCATTCAACACTACACACTGCATTCATACTAGTTTCGAGCAGGGCTGTCTCAGTCATTGTATCTCATACTAGAAACCAGACATCCACAACAAGAAGTGCATATTGGTCACAAACTCCATTCATGCAGGTACCACCCACAGGGTGTACCCACAACATAGTCACTGGGAAGGCTCTAGCCAGTCTGTCCTGGACTTCACAACAACACCATATATGGAACTTCCACCAAACAGCCAGTCAGGGGGCAGGGACAGAGTCGGGGCTTCCAGGGACTTTGGGAAAACAAGGTAACAGGCAATAGAAAGCAAGAGGCCACAGGGGCCGGGCCCTCTTCTCTCCTATCAGGAATCAACTGATTCCAATGGCAGGGACTGGGTATCCCCAAAATGGAGGATACTCAGAGCACCTGTCAAATTCAGCATGGAGCTGCCACCAGCCCATACCCTGCTCTGTGGGCCACCAAAAACATACACTAGGGGCATTGGTTTGCACCCCCACCCATGGGTGCCATAAGGGTATCCCATGGGTCTGTACACCAAACCTAAAATAGGAAGAGCTGCACTGCCAGGAGTCCCACATGGACTCCTGGGCAGAAAACAATACAGAACACAAATGAAAAAGGACAAAGGACAAGGAGGCCCTGGCCATCCAATGCATTTCCAGTATCACACAATCCTCTGAGGATGTTATTCCAGCTGGAGTAAAGTTTGGGTCTAGGGAGGGCCCAGAAGAATTTGTAGACCCTATTTTGAAAATGGCCGATTTTTATGAATGCCTTCAGACGGCCATTGGCCTAGATACCTCCCCTGAGGTAGATTTTGATAGGCCCGACCATGCAGATGCAGCGTACAGAAACTTGATGAATAGAGTAATTGAATTAATGGAATGCACATTCCCCAAACTTTGACCAAGATGACATGACATGACAGACATCCTTAATGAAGGCCCTAAAAAGGACCTTTTCCTCCCTTTTCATAGGGCTTTGCAAAAAAGGGTTATGGCCACATGTGAGAAACCAGAGTCTGTCCCTACCATAAATAAGAAGTTTGTGGGGGGGGGGGGGGGGGGGGGAGTATAGGCCTTCCTCAACTGACCCTGAATATCTATCAAAACATCCCTTGCCAGAGTTTAGTGGTTCAGGCAGCCACATCTACCAGACAATCAGCTTACCCTTTGATTCCCCTCGGATAAGGACGACAAAAGGATTGATGCCTGGGCCCGGAAATCTTTTTTTTCGGGCAGTATGGCCTGCAAATCCACAAATGGGACTTGCAGGGTTCACAGACAACCTGTGGGATTGTATGACGGCAGTGGCTGAAAACATCCCTGAGGTCGAGGAACGAGAAGGTTTTCTCGCAATTGTCAGAGATGGAAAGGAGGCTATGGGGGAATGTCTCCAATCTGGGCTGGACACTGCTGATAGCATAAGCAGGTCCATGGCGTCTAGCACAGTCCTGTGCAGATTTGCATGGCTGAGAAAATCGGGTTTTGCACCAGATGTGCAATCCAGATTGCTCAATGTGCCTTTTGGCAGCTCGAGGTTGTTTGGCAGCAAGGCAGACGAAAGTTTAGAAAAGCTGCAGACCTCAAAATCGACTGCTAAATCTTAGTGACTCTAAGACCACCTCGGCAACACTCTTACTCAGGGTCATCTTGAAGTCAACAAAAGGTCAACAAAGAAAAATTCCTTGTGGTGAAAGAGGAAAAGGTGCTAGATCAGCCTCAGCGGCAACTGTCCCTTCAGGCACTGCTGCAAAGCCACTCTGAGGCCTTGACCCACAAGACCCCGGTCAGATGTAGGATCACTCAGTATCTGAACGAATGGTGGGGCATTACTTCAGATGCTTGGGCACTGGAAACAGTGGCCCATGGTTACTGCCTTCCTTTTCGACAAAGGCCTCGGGACCATCCACCGGGAGCCAGCTCTTGCAAAATTCCAGGCCTGCTCCTTGTGCAGGAGATTTTAACCCTGCTAGAGAAAGGTGCAATAGAACATGTACCTGTAGCGGAGAGGAAGAAGGGTTGGTACTCCACTTACTTTCTCATCCCAAAGGAGGATGGAGCATTGACTCATTTTGGATTTATGAAACTTAAACAAGTTCCTCAGGAAGGACAAGTTCAAAATGGTAGCCCATTCTCAGATCCTTCAGGCTCTCCAACTGCAAGACTGGTTGGTATTGTTGGACCTTCAGGATGCTTAGTTTCATGTGCTGATCCATCTCCAGCACAGGAAGTACCTAAGGTTTGTGATTGGCAATTCTCACTATCAGTTTAGAGTTCTGCCATTCGGGTTGACCTCCGCCCCAAGGGTTTTCACCAAGCTGATGGCAGTGGTGGCAGCGAGTCACAGGAGAGGGAGGATTCACCTTTACCCTTACCTGGACGACTGGTTCATCAGGTCGGGTACACCCTAAGGAGCCCAGGAACATTTAATCATGACCTGCCACTTCTTAGACAGACTGGGCTTTCCCCTCAATTTCAAAGTCACAAATGGTACCACTCCAGAAGCTCCAATTCATCGGAGCAGTCCTGGATACTTCCTCGGGCAGAGGCCTCTCCTCCCGAGGAGAGAGCTCACCACATTCTGCAGATGGTAGCAAAGTTCCAGAACGCCCAGCATCTTCCGGCATTCGTTTTTCCTCGGGTTGCTCAGTCTCATGGTATCCTACATTTTTCTGGTGCTAGAGGCCAGATTGAGACTGGGATCCCTTCAATGGGCCCTCAAAACTCAATGGTCTTAATTTTTGGGCAATATGTCCGATTTTGTGCAAGTTCCGGCCAGAGTGGCTCAAGATCTACTATGGTGTGCTTGCAAGGACAATATCCTCCAAGGAGAATCTTTTTGGCAACCATGGCCGGAGATAATAGTAGTGACGGACACCTCCCTCAAAGGGTTGGGGACCCACACCAGTGATCTGACAATCAGCGGTCGTTGGTCTCCATCAGAGTCCAAACTGCACATCAACCTTTTTTGAGCTGAGGGAAATCAGACTAGCTCTAAAAACCTTTCTGCCCTCTGTACAGGTAAAGAATGTCGGACAACACAGTGGCCATGTACTACCTCAACAAGAGGAGGCGTAGGATCACTTCCACTGTGCAGGGAAGCAATGCAGCTCTGGTTCTGGGCAATACAAGAAGGACTCTGTCAGCAGTTCAGCGAGTCGAGCAACATGACGCAGGCACGTGGCAGGCAGCTTGACAAGAGGGCCGCCGAGCCAGACATCAGTACCAGCCCCACGCCATTCCACGAATTTGGCGAAGAACGAGTGTCAAGGTGGGACTGGCATCAACCAGGTACGTGGCCTACGGCCTACCCTTCATTTGTGCAGGGCAGCTTTCCTGTGCGTCCATATGGGCAGAGTATGCGCCAGCCTCAGCAGCCTCTCGCGTTTATGAATATCACCCCAGATGGGGGGTGGGGTGTGGGGGGGAGTGGGGTATCCTCGGGGACACCATCAGGGAAGTCCTCCCTATGATGCTAATGGCATCACAAATTCCTTCCCCCCCTAGCCCCGGCGCAGCCTCCGCCGCCAGTTCTGGCACCTCAGCCCATTGTCCAGGCGGTTCCATAACCCCTGCCGCAGCCTCCGGCTCCTAACACACCACCACCACCACCTCCACCTCCACCTCCTCCTCCTCCTCCGGTGCAGGATCCTCCTGACCCCCAAGACACGGACGAGGACCCTGACACGCCCTCATCGGCCAAGGCCTTCCACGAACGTCTGGCGGCACTGGCGGAGTACCAAGGTCTGCCCCAACTCGAGGTAGAACAGCAAGCAAAGGGGGTCCTCGAGGAAGTACTCACTTCCTAGGCGCCCCTCTGCTAAAACAGGGATTCCACTGCAGATCGACTTAGTCTCCCGGGCAAAAAAGGGTTGGCTCAAGCCCCACTCCGTCCAGTCGGTCAATCGACGCCTGGACATGGAGTACAGGCAGATGGAAGGGGGGGGTACATTCTTGCTCTCCGCCCATCCTCAGCCACTCTTCGGTGATAGCCGCGGCGTCACTTTACTCCAAACCGCGGTTGTCCTCATCTTCGTAATCTGCGGCGCTGCTATGCAAGGAGAAGACCTTGGAGGCGTATGGGAAGAAGCTGTATTCCAACACGTCCTTGCATCTTTGTCGGGCCAACGCTGATGCCATGCTGGCAGCCAGTAACCAGAGATTATGACAGGAGATTGCAGACAAAACTCCCCACGCAGAGCCATTTACATTTCAAGGCTGGGCTGGTTTAAGCCAAGCTTGTGGCTCAGGACATCATGGAATCCACCGTGGCCCACATTGATACCTCTGGCCGTGCCATCCGTATAGCCATGGACATGAGAAGGACAGCCTGGCTCCGGGCAACTAAGTTCAATCCGGAATTCCAGGAACGCATATTAGACCTGCCGTTCGAAAGAGCGACCTCTTCCACTCCACAACGGACGAGGAGCTGGATAAAAAGAAAAACGGCTCACAAACGGCAAAGTCTTCATCCATCTTGACAAGGACCACACCCAAATCGTACGCCCAGTCACAGCAGCGCTCCGACAAGGGCTGCAAGTACAGAGGGTTCCGTGGCTTCCAAGAACGGAGGTCCAGGCAGCCGGACTCCAAATCGGCGCGAACATCAAATGTGTGGGGGGCGGGGAAGGGGTGGAGTAAGGGCTTTTTCCAGTCCCCCTCCTCCGCAACAGCCTCTGAGGGAAAGAAGGCATGACACGCCCCTCCGGGTCCACGTGTCTTCAGTGGGGGGGTAGGCTTGCCCTCCATGCGCAGTTTTGGCGCCAGAACTTTGCGGACCCTTGGATCCTCTCGGTAGTCTCCACAGGGTACCGCCTACCTATCCCTGCCTATCCTACTCCTTGCCTCCACTCCCTCAAGTTGGGACGGCAACTCTTTTGGCAGAGATTCGGTCGCTCGTACTGAGCCAGGCTGTGGAGGAAGTCCCAGCCTCCCAGCGAGGCTTGCCCTTTTACTCGAGGATTTTCGCCATTCAGAAAAAGAACCAGGCGGGCCTGAGTTGTGCTGGACCTTTCCACCCTCATTCTCTCCTTACCTCTACAAAAATTCAAGGTGGTTACGCCAGCGTTTATAGCGGAGACATTGTGCAAGGGAAACTGGATGTGCTCCCTGGATCTGAAGGATGCGTACCTACACTTCCCGATTTGGCAGCCCCATCATTATTTCCTACGGTTCAGGATCATGGGCTAACATTTCCAATACAAGGTCCTTCTTTTTGGCCTCAACTCGGCCCCCAGGGTCTTTACCAGACTCATGTATACTGTGGCTGCCCTACTCGGGGCACAGGGCCTCCACATCTACCCATACCTCGACAGCTGGCTTGTCAGGGCTACATCTCCGGAAGCAGTTCACCACTCTTCCCATGCTCTTATGAACACACTGCACGATCTGGGCTTTTCGCTCAATCTCAAGAAGTCACAGCTGCAGCCCACGTAGACTGACCTTCTTGGGTCTCATCTGGGACACGTGCTCCGAGAAGGTTTTTCCGTTTTAGGGCAAGATCACTGCCATCAAGAGAGCAACGACTCTCTTCCTCAGAAGAGAAGTGACCTCGGCCTGGTGGTACCAGCACCTCCTGGGTCTCCTGGTAGCGGTCCTATTAGACTCCCCCCCCCCCCCCCACACGAGACTCAGGATGAGGAGGATACAGTTACACTAAGCAGCATCATGGAACCAGGAGCGGGGCTCTCCATCCGGGATGATCAACGTTTCCATCTCGTTACCCGGACCTCACATGGTGGTGCAGGGACTGCAACCTGTGGTCGAGCAAGCCCTTCCAGTCTCCTACCCCGCAGGTCACCATCACCACGGACTCCTCTCTCGAGGGCCGGGGAGCCACCCTGGACGATCTCTCGGTCCACGGCACCTGGACCCGACAGGAGCAGGAGTACCGCATCAATTGGTTGGAGCTGAACGCCATCTGGCTAGCACTCGGAGCATTCCTTCCACTTCTCATGGGCACAGTTGTCCTCATCCAGACAAACAACTCGACCAGCATGTTGTATGTCAACAAGCAGGGAGGCACCAGATGCATGCCCACGCAGTCTGGGCGAAGGCAACGGCCATCGCATTCCAGCGCCATGTCTCTTGGCAAGACATGAGCAGGGCGGCCACTTGGGCTACTCCTTCGGCTTTCTACAAGCATTACTGTTTGGATGCCGGCTCTAGATCTGATGCGGCTTTCGGACAGGTGGTTCTCCAGAACCTATTTGCTTAAGGAGGGTCTTCTCTCCACCCTGGGGCTACATTCAGTTGTAATACCCCATGCAGTATGGAGGAAAGGGGACGGGACGTTAAGATTAACGTACTCTTAGTCAATAGTCCCCTTTCCTCCATACGTCCCACCATTTTTCCCCCCACCCCCAAATAATACAGGTGTCATTGGGCAATGTTAAATCTATTGTCGATGCGTCAATGGGGACTGAGGTGTGGTACCGGAGGGCAGAGTCAGGGCAGCGCATGCTCCCAGGATTGCACCCCAGCGCCTCTAAATTTAAAGGGGCAGAAGTTTTTTTCTAGTGAAAAAGGTTCCGTCACCCGTCCCTTGCAAAGGACGCCCATGCAGTATGGAGGAAAGGGGACTATGGACTAAGAGTAAGTTGGTCACTACGGTGAGTAATTTATAATTTCTCCAGCATGGGGTCTTGCATGGATTTGCATGCTTATGAATATTCCCTGTCAGGCTGGGAATCCTCGGTAAAAGGAAAAAATTTCACTTTTGTTTCTAAGCTGTCTTTCTCCTATAAACCAAACACTGAACTGTGGGTCATACTGCCCCCATCCAATGACTGCCCTCTCCCTAAGCCCCTTCTCTGGCAGCCATCTTCAAATTTGTACTGCACCTTCAAGTGTTGGGAGTCCTCGCATTTTACTGTTCGAGCTTTCTGCGTTTTTCTGCGTTTTTTCGGTAGGGAAACAGTTTTGGTTCTTTTCGGGCCAGTGTGCTCCATCGCTTATTCATCCGATCAACGGGGACCTTTTTGGGTTTTTTTGTGGTTTTTTTTTTTTTGTTTTTTTTTTTTGTTTTTTGTTTTTTTTTTTTTTTTTGCCCCTCAAGGGCTTAAAAGTTGAGTGTTTCTCTTCTTGGAAGATTCCAGAAGTCCATCGGGCCTTCAGCGCGCCGGATCATGTTGGAGGAAAAGTAGTACGAGGCTTTCCACTTCAAGCTCTGCACCAGCTGCGGTTTGCAGAATGTTTTCATGGACGACCAGCATTCCCAGAGCCTGCACCTGACGCACAAGGAGGAAGACTGAGATTTGCTGTGGCTTCTCCAAGCGTACGATTATGGACCGGCACGTCTAACTGCCGACTTGGCCCAAGGCATCTATCCCGGATGGTCCTGGGGGAGTGAAGGGGGGGGGGGGGGGTGAAGGGGCATACCTCATCTGGTGCCGGCCAACCTGAGTGGGCTTCTAAGTCCTTTGAGTGCACGCCATCCATAGGGGCCCAAGACGAGGCCAAGCACTGCAAGTCCAACTCTGCTGGGGTCGCAGCGTAAGCGTGTCCCCCAATGGTCAGGGCGTGCTCATCGGTCCCATCTGCTTTGATCTCCAGCCATCGCTCCAGCTCCTTTTCGCAGAGAGAGTCAGCTACCCTGGGGCCAAGGTGGTCCAGGCCAGGACGCCTTCTTCCATTGAGATGCTTGTGGCTGCCCTCTCGGCGCAAGGCACCCTGGCGGTGACCAGGGTGGCGCTTCCTCCCAGGAGGGACGCTTCGGTCAAACCGGCGTAGAAGACGCTGGAGAGGAGGAGGCCGGAAATCAGCCCTAGGCCTATCCCTGAGGACACGAAGGGGGGGGTGGAAGAACTTTGGGGCTCGGGTATTTCATCATCCGAGGGGGAAGAAGTTGTTTCAGTCCACACCATCCCGGAGAAGATGGGTGACAACGGCAACATCTGAGTCGCCCACCGGATGTGACGACGGGCCAGGGCACAACGCTTGGTCCAGCAATCCTGTCCCCCAAGGCTCCCACCAAGGATCTGTCTCTGGATATTCTCTCGACCCTCCACACGCTGGTGTCAGAGATTCAGAAGAGGATGCCGATGGCGCAGTCGTCGACTCCGACTGGGACCCCGTTGACCATGGGGCGACTTCAGTCAAGGAAGAGGCACGGTACGCCTCCACTCCAGCCGTCAGTGCCTTCCCACCACAGGGACAGACACAGACTACGGTGGTCTCTCACTGCCGCCAAGGGCTTCTCCACCGGACACATTGGTATCTTTTCAGTCCATGATTGCCTGTGCATCGGAACTTTTCCAGCTTACCCTGCAAGAGAAGAAAAAGGAAGGCTTGCTTTACCAACGCTGATAGGCGAAGAGGAAAACTATTCGGTCAATTCCACTCCTGGATGGGTGAGGGGCTGGCTCTCCTGAAGTACCCATCCTCATCCCGGCTAAGAGACCAGCTAGAGAAGAAGGATTGGGTGCCGAAGTCTGCACCCAAGTGTCTCAGGTCGCAACCTTCGCCGGACTCAGTGGTCTCGGCTGTGGCGAGAAAGAAGTCGTCCAACCTGTCGACGTCTGTTCCCCCGGAGAGCGAGGGGAAGAAGTTGGATGCAGTGGGACAGAAAATCATTTACTCGGCGGTGACTACGGTCAATGCGGCCAACACCTTAGCGATCCTGGCCAGGTACGACCAGGAGCTTTAGTACAAGATGGCTCCGATCCTGGATTTCCTCCCAGAGGACAAGTGGGTAGAGGCAATGGCGATCCTTCAAGGGGACGAGGTGGCTTCTGACCACGCGATCACCGTGGTCCTGGACATTGCAGACACGGAGCTCTGCCAGATGGGGAACAGTGTTTCCCTTCGTCGTCGTGGCTGACTGAAGGCCACCAACTTCAGACAAGAGGTCAACCGTTTGACGGAAACGATCTTTTCGGCAAGGCAGTCGACGAATCTCTTCAGGCCATCAAAACCGACAGCTCGTGCCCTCGGCACGTTCATCCTCTTGTCCCTCAGGAGGAAAGTCAGGGAGGTCTTTGAAGAGGTTCATCAGTGAATCGTCCTCTGACCGCCAACCCTCCCATTCCATGACCCAGGAAGCCTATATGGGTCGTAACAAGGCCTTTGGAGGTGGCCGCCGCCGCCGTCATCAAGGCTCTGAAGGTGGCGCACCAACCTCCAAGCAGGACTGAACCGGCCGAGGCATCGGGCCCTGCACCCCGTGGGAGGCGGCTGCCGAACATCGTCAGCGTGTGGGAAAACCTCTCCACTGATAGATGGGTGCTGAACACTCTCGCCCACGGACACACCTTGGAGTTTCAGCAAAGGTGTCCGCGAATACCACCAGTGGCCCGGCAGGAACACATTGCTCAGGTGCTGGAAGTTCGGGCCATGTTACGAAAAGGGTCAATAGAGCTGGTTCCGAAGGGACTCCAGGGGTCCGGAGTTTCCTCCAAGGTGCTTTCTGGTAAGAAAGAATACCGGGGCCTGGAGGCCCTTTCTTGACTTGCGACGACTCAAGTGTATCAAGTCCCAAAAATTCAGGATGGTCATGTTGCAGCACGTGCTCAGCCAACTGGAGGAGGGAGACTTTGTCGTTGTTGGATCTAGAGGACGCGTACTTCCATGTCCCCATTCACGTGAAACTTCGCAAAGTTCCTGTGCTTTGTCGTACAAGGGAAGCATTACCAGTTCAAGGCTCTTCCCTTCGGACTGAAGTCTGAAGGCGGACGACGCCGTCGGTCACATGAGGACCGCTTTCAGCTGCTGACGGATCTGGGGTTCAGTGAACTATGCAAAATCCTGCTTAACTCCATCGCAGAACGCACTGTGCCTGGGATCCAGGCTCAACAGTGTCCTATCTAGCGGCTCTGTTGGAGGAGAGGATAGTGGCCATTTTGAGCAAGGTGCATTGTTAGCAAGGAAGGTTGCCACGATGAGGACCATAAGTCGTTGCTCGTCATGATGTTGTCATGCATCTACCTGCTTCGACTCTGCAGGTTGCGGATGTGCCCGCTTCAGGTGTTCCTGGACGCCCGTTGGATCCAAGTGTCCGGAAACTTCAAAGACAGGATTGCACTCGACGAGGAGTTCTGTCAAGTGATAAGGTGGTGGGACGTTCGAGCCCTCCATACCTGGAAACTGTCAAGACGGACGCTTCCCTGGAGCTGTGGGGAGCGCACACAGGACGTCTCCACGCTAGAGGCCTGTGGCTGCCAGGGGAGAAGGCGCTACACATCAATGTGCTGGAACTACAGGAGGTCTTTTAGGCCCTCAAGTCTTTCCTTCCGTTCCTCAAGGGCAAAATGGTGAGGGTCTTCACGGACAGTATCACCACAATGTTTTACATCCGGAAACGGGGGCACCAGGTCCACAGCCTCGGCAGAGAGCTGCTCTCCTGCCACAAATGGGAGCTTTGGCAGGATCAAGTGGACAACCTCTTCCTCAAGTGGAACAGTCCCCAGATCGATCTGTTTGCGATGTCGAAGAAACACCAAGTGCCGGAGTTTCGCCAGCAGGTTCCCCCAGCCGGGGAGCATGGGGGACTCCTTCCCATGGGTAAGCCTGTTCTTGTACGCCTCCTCACCGCCCCCCCTTGCTGTCGCTGCTACTACGGGTCACTGGTCAACTCAAGACGGTATCGGTGCCGGATGATCATTTTAGCTTAGTTGTACTACCTGCCTTATGAAGAATACTCCACAGGAGCATGGTTTCCCTTTTTATATTTAATGTTGGGTGGTCATTTTACTCTTGCGTCCCGTCCCCTTTCCTTCATACTGTATGGGCATCCCTTCCAAGGGACTGGAGATGGAACCTTTTTCACCAGAATAACCACCTTCCCCTTTAAATTTAGAGGCGCGCGGAGGCATGGCCCAGGGAGCATGCACTGCACTGACTCCGCCCTCTGGCGCCAAACCGCAGTCGCCTTTTCCGCATCGACATGCACGGGCAGAATTCACCAGCGCTTCTGGGTTTGGCTTCGGCCATGTAATTCCAAGCGCGGATACTTATTCTTTGTCTTTTTTGTCTTTTCTGTCATTCAGGTACTCTGTCCTCAGTTGTCACACTCCTCCCTGGCGTATGTCGACTTGTACAGGGTTCAGCAGGTGTCCATCCTGCAACAGGCTCTTCCCAACTTAAGACCCCTCACGCCCTCTGCCTACCTTGCCTTGGTCCAGACCACGGTTGGCAATCGTGTTCGGCGTGTGACTCGCTGTCCTCGAAGGTGCTGAAGAACAGACTTGCCAGGTGGAGGGTGCTCTTCCAGAAGTCGCCTCAGAGGATCTCAAGAACTTCGTAAAGCATCGTCCCAGGTCCAAGGTAGGGCTGATATTTTCCAGCGCTCCTTCCAAGGGACTCTCCTTCCAAGGGACTCTCCTTCCAAGGGACTCTCCTTCCAAGGGACTCTCCGGCCAGGTCCTTCCACCGAGGCTGCTACAGCTACCAGCCTTCGGGTCGAGGGGTCCTCGGATCCTCCCAGACGCAGTGTCGAGGGACGGGAAGGTTCTTGTACCGGGCCTACACCCGAGGGGCTCCGCCCTTTTACCGGCGCAAGGGCGTAGCCTCTCGGCCATTGCGCTGGCAATTAGGGGTGTACCGGTATGACGGTATACTGTTATAGATGCTGTGAACAGCTTAATTGAACTATAATAACCGTCACATTGTTTATACCGGTATACCATTTTAGGGCCTGCAGCTATTAAGACAGCTTTTCAGTCTGATTTGGAAAGGCTGCAATAAGCAAGTGCTGCGTATTCTGGATCTTTGCACTGTGGGATATGGCGTTTGACAGACAAGAGCATAGGGAAAGTGAGGCCACATTAGGAAATGCAGCTTTGATGCTGTGACCACTCTTTCTCTGTGATCAGTAGAGTCGGGTTAAAGATCAGCCGATTTATAGTTTTCCCACCAATTTGAAAGATGGGGAACTACACATCCAAGAATTCAAAGGGGGAATGAACTGGATGCCCTTGTGATGCATGTCCACAAAAAACGTTGGTTCTGTAGACTGTATGAACACTAGGCCTATCAGTGCTTTGTGCTACTATATAAACTGCCACCCAAGGCCCCACTGTCCTCTGTGTAGATTTACACATTGGCACTAGAGTTGTTGCTTCGCTTGATCCTTCTCCTGCCTTCTGCATATGGCACTGGACTCAAGCAGGCAGGACAGGTTGTACATTCATTTTGAAGTATCCAGAGGAATGCGGCTAAGATATTTCTCAGGTCTATCCTCAGTTCCGTCGGCTTTCAACCTTAATGAGAAAACAGTCCTTCCTGTTTTTTCCCGATCCTAAGGACGAAGCACAAAGAGTACTGCACTGCCTGGATTTCAGGCGTGCTCTGAAATTCTGCTTGGACAGGACCAAGGGCTTCCACAAGTCGGACACCCTGTTGTCACTTTTGGAGGCTCAAGACTAGGCTAGTAGGCCTTGAAGGCCTCCATATCCCGCTGGATGGTCTCTGCCATCAAAGATGCGTACAAGGGTCAGCACAAGCCACTTCCGGCCAACATGCATGCCCATGCAGTCAGGGCCAAGGCAACGGCCATTGTATTCCAGCGCCATGTCCCTTGGCAAGTCATAAGCAGGACGGCCACTTGGGCCTCTCCCTCGGCTTTCTGCAAGCATTACTGTTTGGACGCCGGCTCTAGATCTGATGCGGCTTTCGGACAGGTGGTTCTCAGGAACCTACTACCTTAAGGAGGGTCTCCTTTCCACCCTGGGGCTACAATCGGTTGTAATCGCCCATACAGTGTGGAGGAAAGGGGACGGGACGTAGGAGTAATTAGAAGTTACTCACCGTAGTGACTAATGTACTCTTACTCAATAGTCCTCTTTCCTCCATACGTCCCACCAACCTCCCCCTAATATTGGTATCATTAGGCAATTGTCGACGCGTCAATGGGGACTGAGGTGTGACGCTGTAGGGCGGAGTCAGGGCAGCGCATGCTCCCTGGGCCGCGCCCCTACACGCCTCTAAATTTAAAGGGGAAGAATGTTTTTTCTGGTGAAAAAGGTTCGGTCTCCCGTCCCTTGGAAGGGACGCCCATACAGTATGGAGGAAAGGGGACTATGGACTAAGAGTACCTTAGTCACTACAGTGAGTAACTTATAATTTCTGCTCCATGATGGTCCAAATTGGTTAAACCTTGAGGTTTTTGCCCTCCTTTTGTTCCGTCAGTGTTGGTTGTAGTTCTCCTGGACAGGATTGGAAAGGACCATTATATGGTAATGCATTTTTGCGGCTCTTGCTCAGAAAGTCCCCTCTGATCCAAATGGGTAAGAGAATACGAAACTCCACAATGCACATTCCTGCCAGAGTGATCTCTCTTACTAGGGGAGGCGGCTGTCCGTTATTGGACAGCCACTGCTTGTTTGAATAGGGCAGGCCCTGCTTTAGGTGGGGTGGGGGGGGGAAATCAACCCATCCCACATATTTCCTAAGGGGTTCTGGATCCGTTTGATAGTTGATGAGCAAAGCCAAGAATCCCAAGCAAACTCTACACAGGTTGAAGTGAAGCACTTCACTTGTGTATAAGCGCTATACAAATAAACAATTACAACATCCGAGAACTGCTGCTGGAGCCACCATTGGCCGAGCCATCCATCGCTAAAACGAAGCTCCGATCAACTGTGCCTGATGCCTACCTCCCTTACATTAGTCTGCCTAACTAGTCTTGAGTCTTGCTCTTCTGTTGTCATCCTTTGCAGTACAGAAGAGTCACTAACCCTGTGTCTGGCATGCTGCGTCTGGAGTGGGGTCACCTGCATTGCACAGACCTTTTCTACCCTGGGTCTGGAAACCTTGCCGGCATCCTTGTCGTGGTCACTATGTTGGTTCTGTTTATCCAACAGTCATGCTTCTTCGTGCCTGCTGACCCTTGGTCACTTAACTACTCGCTGTGCCTGAATGTTTCATGGGTGGCTCCCTACATCGTAACAATTGTTGGAGCCCTTCCTGCGGCTTCCAGGTTAGCAGGGTTTGTGATCCATTCCCAAAAGATTGCTGAGAGACATCAGAACCACGAAATTACCAGGCCCAGCAGTAGGGATGTAACGGTATAACGTTATACCGTTAAAGATACAGTGAACCACTTAATTGAACAATAACCGTCACATTGTTTATACCGGTATACCGGCTATACCGTGAAGTGTGCTTTACAATCTGATTTGGAAAGGCTTCAGTAAGCAAGTGCTGCGCAGTATTGGTCTTGCACTGTGGGATGTGCCATCTGCCAAGTAGTTTCAGTTGGTGCAGTTTTTAATGCCATTCCATAAACCACACGTGCCTGACATTAAATCAATGTTAGCAATAGGAAGAATAAATACAGTGCCAAGAAGGAAAAGGGTTTATTTTGGGATGGCGGCTTTGGGGGTTTATATATTTATAATGGATAATGTTTGCTAAACCTATGATAATGGGGGATTTCCCTGGTTCCATCATTGAATTTACATATAATAAGTCACACTGCGAAATTCACTTGGCTCTGTGGGTATTCCCTGCTGCCATAGCAACGGGTAACATGTCCGTGATTACTTTTGGCCCGCAAGTAAACTAAAGGCTGTAACGTAAAGTGTGTGTGTGTGTGTGTGTGTGTGTGTGTGTGTGTGTGTGTGTGTGTGTATACAAGCGTACACTACCATCAGCCTCCATTGATCTGTGGCATGCAGGTTAGGAAGATGGCAGCATGTTCATCTTCACCTGTAGCCAGTGGGGGAGCTAAAAGCCTAAATGATCACTTAAGAAAAGCAATTCAGTTTGCTTTGCCAGTTGCAGCAGAGCTCCGCCCCCCCTCCTCTCCATATGTGTGTTTGGTGGAAGCAAAGTGTGGCATTTCAGTGTAAAGTATGTTGAAAAGCCCAATTCTGTCCCCGGGTGCCTGGTTTTGTTTATGATGATAAATCTGACAATTTATGACCTTTTTAGAAAATATTTAAGATTAGTTAACTCCACCTGCTATACCGCGATAACCATGATATACCGTCATTTGGCAAGAAGGTTTTCGTACCGTCATAAAACTAATACCGTCACACCCCTACCCAGCAGTCAAAGTGGTCAATCTGAGGAGACCGCATCCGTTACCTGGACCTTGCACAGCACCAACTGGAAGTAGAGGTCTCCAAAGGCCTTTTTTTTTTTTTTTGTCTTGATTGAAGTTTGCTTGGTCTGGGTGAATACGGGTTTCAAAAGCCCCCTGTTTATTTCTATGGGTGCATAGTCTATTCCTTCAGCTATCTGGGCCTGACATTTGGTGTGGAACCAAAGTCTGAGGTCCCTTTGGATTATTAGGATAGATAGCTGACCCTGCCCTGGAAAGCCATCTTGCAGATACTTTGAAGTATTGCATTAATTTTAGAGCTACTGCTCCATCAATCCCATTGTCCCCTGTGGGATAACTGAGTGACATCTCTCAGGTATCCTTGAAGTACTGTAAAGCGGGCTACTTATTTTGAATATTGCTGAACTGCAGTACCTAGGATAGTGTTTGGACTTGTGTGAAGCTTAGTACTGACATTTGTGTGTCTTATAAGCCCATAAAGCCTATGTATGATTTGGTAATCCCCCCCCCCTCCACCCCGCTTAGGTTTACAGTAATTTCTTTTTAGAATTTAGTTAAAGTTTGGTGTCTTCATATTTGTAAACCAAACTTGGTTGTATAAGTATGTGTAAATATTGTTTTACATGCCTCTACAAATCTTTTACTTGTGTGTTGCTAAATAGAATTCTTTTTTGTTGGCTCAGGGGCAACGAATCTGTCTTGGAAGCAAGACAACGCAGCGCAACACAGCTTTGAATCCTGATCCCGCTCCAGCGCTTGGAAAACAATCTCTTGTATTAAGAAGTTATAAAAGAATTATAATTACTTGTCCAGCTCTGTTTAATTGCTATTACATGAAAACCCTGATCTAGTTAGTCTCAGCTCAACTGCTTGTCCTGGTTACCAAGAGAGATTCAGACCTTTGTGTCAAGCCTTTGCAGATTCATGGAGGTTTGCTTCCCAGAGCCCTGCATTAGTAGTCCGCCTGGTAATCCTAAAAGCAGTCTGATGAAGTGTAGCATGAATATGCCAAAGTCTTACAATCTTGATTAGACAAACAGTGCGGGACTGCACTAAAAACAACATAATTCATTGAGCAATCTCACCTCTAAAAATACAAGCTGTATTATGTTCAAATGCTTGGCCATGCCGAGGACAGCAGTTACTCGATCTTTATAAATCCAGATGGTGATTTGAGTCTTAGCAATTTGAATGTGCTTCCTGCTGCAGCAGTTTCCAGTATATTAAGGAAATCCCCTTCTCTAATTATCATAAACCAAATTCCACCCTCTGCCCCAGGCATTCACTGAATACCTTGCCTACCCACGCTTGTGTGGTTTTTAAGTTATTAGTAAAGGTTGTTGGGTTGCCCTTTGAATTGCCTTAGTTGCTATGTTATTTTCTATACCCGGCTTGAGGGGCTTTGCTAGAAGCGATGCTTGCCTTTGGTGGTTGCAATGTTAAAATGAAACCTCGCTTTTGCATGTATTGGTTCTCTGTGGCCTTTCGTGCACGCAGTTTTGAGAAATCTGTCTTGGAAAACAAAGTACATTTAGAGGTGAAGGGTTCTTTTTGAATTTGTGGCCCTACTTTGCATTGCTTGTTAACTGGTTTTACTAGGTGTAGCTTCAGTTTGGTTAGGTATGCACACTTATATTTTATTTTTTTTTGGTTTCTTGAATTTGTTACCTAAATAGATTGTTAATCAAAACATTGTGTTTTTAACTTTAAGCGTGCATCATTCTACCACCTGCGTCCATGTTATACAGTTTAGTTTTATGTTTAATTGCTGTCACATGAGACTATTGGCAGTTTGGTGGCAGATAGCACTATAGAATAAATGTGTTTTTGAAGTAATTGAATTTTAAAAGGAAAGTCGATAACAATTTCACCAAATTCCTAAACTGTGCCTATCCAGAAAATCAAGAAATATCCTTGTAACTTAATACGTTATTCGCGTGACTACTAATCCAGTTGCATCGTTTTTGTTTGAAGCACTAAAGTGGCGTGGGAAAAATAATTGACTTTCCTCTCTGGGCATCTGGCATTAACTTCCCACCTAAAAAGAAAGTAATTGCAAATTAGAGCACTTACAGGTAGTTTTAGCAGCAATCTATTGCAAACAATTCTCTGGCTAACAGAGTTGGGATACTGGATTTGATTCTTCTCCAACCACGAGATAAGGAGAATGGCAGATTTGTCCGTGGTATAAGCGACAGACTTCTGAAAAGGTTATTTTTCCTTGTCTGCATGCACAACTACAAACAGAAGCAAATTTTACTTCAACTGATATCATTTCTCCAATCTGATTCTTTTGGTGTTCAAACGGCTCTTTAGGCACTCTTTCCACATGCCACACCCCCTTACTTCTTAAGGTTTTATTCTGCTTTTTTTGTTGGGGTTGTCAAGAGTAGAGGTATTTCTGCAATTTTTGACCCACCATCTTGTAAACCTATTCTGTCAACCAAGTGCTGCATCAAATCACCATCATAATAGCAACTAGACTAGTATGTACAGTGGCATATTGTTCCCCTGACAGGGGTATCCAGGTCTTAGTCTGCAGAAGGAAAACGTGAGCTGGGAGAAGATACAAGGATGAGGAAAGAGTCATGAATGCTGCATATCAAAAGAAAGATGCAGCCCAGGAATGTTTTGTAAAGCATGGGTACATTTCAGTAGTGTTATGTGGACCATAGTTCCAATTGCAGAAAGTAAGGGTAGGTCCTAAAGTCTTCACATAATTGGATTGCGTTTTCAAGACCGATTTGGTTAATTTGATGTTGGTACACAATGTATTGTTTGACTATACGAGGCTAGAGTGTGCTCTAACAATCCTTAACTTTTGAGGTGTGTGGAGTCTGGGTATTTTTAATATTTTACTACATGTGAGTGTGTAATTCCAGCACTGCAAAGCCTGGTGGTGTCAAGAGTGGCTTACTCATGAGTGTAGAAAGGGGAATGTTGTTGGATATCAAAGTGAAGGGATTTAATACATGAGAATTGAAAACCTAGCAACGTGAGAATGAAATGTCATTAATAATTTATTCTGTATGCATGTCCTACTGGCATTTAATTCCCAAGATTACTTAAGAGGCCTGAAATATGCAATGACAATCCGCTTGGATACTTTGTTCCAATCTGATTTTTTTTGTGGGGGTCTGTTGTCGGCACACTATAGGTAAGGCACCAGGGCATGACTATGCGTTGGCCCAGAATTGCACCCTAGCAGACACATAAGAAGCAAAGCTCCTCACTGGCAGATTGAACACTATGTGCATGAATATACATCTGTGTGTTTATATAAAGGTGTCCTACTCCTATGTCTCATCCCCTTTCCTCCCTATTGTATGGGTGTACCTCACTGGGACGGGAGACGGGTGAAACTTTCACCAGAAAAATAATCTTCTCCAGCATGGATTCACATGCTCATGAATATTCCATGTCAGGCCGGGAATCCTCGGTAAAAGAAAAAACAGTTTAACTTTCACTTACAAACTGTCTTTCTCCTCTAAACCAATCGCTGAACATTGGGTCATACTGCCCCCACCCAATGACTGCCCTCTCCCTGAGCCCCTCCTCTGGCAGCCATCTTCAGATTTTTACGGCACGTTCAAGTTTTGGAGTCCTCGTTTTACTCTGATCTTTTCTACGTTTTCACGCTTTTTTTTTATTAAAAAGTTCTGTTTTTGTCATAGAGCCTGTGTGCTCTTTCACTCCTTTGACCGGCAAGCAGGGATCTGTTTGTTAGCGTTTTCAACGCCCCTCAAGGGCAAGAATCGTCAAAGTTTCATTGAAGATTCCAGAAGGCCCCGGGCCTTCACCGCAACATGTCTTAGGGGAAGGAGGGAGGCTCCCTCTTCAAGCTCTGTTTCAGCTGCGGATTGAGGAACTTGCCTCCAAGAGGCACTGGAGGCGTTGCCTGAAGACCAACGCCTCCAGTGCCTCTGTCTCGATCCAGATCACAGGGAAGCGGATTGTGAAATCTGCCTTGGGTTCTCCAAGCGGACCGTCAAGGCTTGTCAAAGTAGGTTGGGGGCATGCCTCGCCCAGGACCGGCTGGTCCTTTGAGTGGGCTTCTAAGTGGTTAAACAAGTGATTGAGTAGGCCAGTAATTATAAAGTGTGGTGACTCTTCTGGGTCCCTATAATGGGAGTCACACTCAGAAGTATGGGGACGTATCCCAGAGGAATATATAGTTCAGGGGGGGTAGAGTCCCACCACAGGTGGTAATTTCTCTTTCACATCCTTCTCAAGTGACACAAGTAGTTAACAAGGGTTCAGTTTCTTCTATGGTAGTAGACACTTTGGTAGTCCCTCAGGGGATTTCCACTCCTCCGGGTATAGAGGTCCCTGGGGATTTTGGACCGGAGCAAACCAATCAAGTGGATTCAATGGCAGAGGTGGTGGGAGTCATAAATCGGGCTTTTTTAAACCTTGAATCTAAGGTGAACTCTTTGGCAGATGAACCATTGGTGGTGGAGCGAGATTTACTATCAGATATTTCTATATTAGCCCCACTGTTGACTCATGAGTTTTCCAGGAAAGTTCAAGGCCCAAGAGACCCTAAAAGAAAGGTTTCAGCAACCTCAGTCCCTTTACCTAAATAATGGGGTTACAAGGAGAAATTGTCACAGTACCAGTTTAGCCAAAAGCAAGAGAGGGAAACTGGTCGTGGGGATGAGGCCACCGCGCCAAAAATTCAGGTTAGTGAAGGTGTCAAACTAGGGGATGACTCTATAGTGGGGGACCCAGAGATCAAGGACGAAGCAATAGAGGCTGAGGAGATAAAAGAAGTCTCTCAACAGCACCATCTACCCCCAGTAGATGTGTTATCATTCCCAGTCCTTTCTAGAATCATGGACTCCATGGATAGAGGCTACGACACATTGAACTATGAAATCCGGGAGCTTAGGAAATCAATGAAGGAAGTTTTGAGCAAAGTGCATCTATTGGAAGGCATTATAATGGCAGCCTCAGTCTTCAATACTTTAAGTCCGAAAAAGGTGGATAGTGAGGGGGCTGTGTTTGTACAAGGTGAGAGAATGGAAGTTAAAAATATGAAAATACAGGGGGAGAATGTTGAGTTAAAGGGAGAAAGTTTTTTGGCGGTACCTGAGGTATCCGGAATAGTCCTCCCATCGGTATCAATGTTGGGGAAGGAACAGGCTCAGGAAAAGAAGATGTTGAGTAGTAGCCCAAAGGTAAAAAGTTGTCCTGACAAGCTGAACTCACAGGAAAAAAAATCCAAAAACTGTAAGCTTCCACCCTCACAACAGAATAAAGGGTCACGGAAATTCCTCCGTAATCTAAGGTTGGCAGTGGACAAACATATGCAGATTGATAGAGACATACTAGATCAGAGAAAGAAAGACTTTTTTATAAACAGGAAAGGGGGTAAAGTCAAGGAACTAATAAGGTTCAAGGAAGTTGATAAGGTTTCATCTGTGTTGGAAAACGTACAGGAGGGGGATAGTCCTTCTTTCGATCTAAGTAATATATCTGTTTATCCAGTAGATATGGAAGAGGAAGAGATTGAGAAGACTAAGGAACTAGAGGTCCCAAAAAACATTGAATTTGGAGCAGGTAAAGGAGTTGGCAAGTGTTGTAATTTGGAGGGAAGACTGTTGGTTCCACCGCATACAATAGCAGGAAGGGGATTGGTGAATCCTCTGGTGGAAGTCCCGGAAACAAGAATTCCAACGGCACCTAAATTATATGCAATTTTTTCGAAACCTGTGGTGGTGAAGGCGGACTTGGGGAAGTTGCCTCCACCTAGGGTTTCCTTAACAGTACCATTACCGACCCCAAGATTAATGGAGGAAATGGGTCTGGGGATTCCAAAGAGTACGTTTTTGGATTCATCGAAGGGGGTGGGGGAGAGTACGGGGCAAATAAGATCGCCTAAAAAATGGAATTCGAGGCAAGCGTCCAATTTGCGAAAAATTATGCCAGATAACGGTGAGCTATGTATTTTTCTGAATCATTTGTTCGAAAGTTCAAATAGATATCCTTTAAACAGACATTATATCCTGGCTTTGATGCAGGAAATCCCAAATCTGAAATTGATATCGTCAGGGGACATTAAGACGGTAGAATTTGTTTACGATGATTGTCTAGATACTGTAAGACTTCATTTAAGGTCACACCTAACAAGGGAAATAATAATGGGGGAAAGAGAGCGTTTCCTAGCCCTTGGTTTTGAAGTTACAGATACAGGGCCTTCAATATTGTCAACTCTGGCTCCCATTTATCAGGCAAAGAAGGGTATGATACAAGATGAAAGAGAAAGATACAACAAGGAGATCTATAGTTCCAGAGGGTATACACAAGTTCCTATTGGTAGAGGGGTAAATCAAGAAAGGGAGGAAAAGCGATTCCAACATACATGATGGTCTAATTGGTCATTAATTACATGGAATTCGAGAGGTTTTAAGAACATCATGAATAATCATGAACTTTTCTCGAATTTTGATATAATTTGTTTGCAGGAAACTTTTTTGCTAGATACACCTATGATAGATGGATTTAATACAGTCTACGTTAAGGCCCGACGGAGAGTAAAGGGTAGGCCATTTGGTGGACTATTAACAGCAGTTAAACGTTCTTTGGGACTTTCCATGCAGGTAATTGATGTAGACAGGTCGGACATCCTGATTGTACTCTTAGAGTGGCAGGAAGATGGTGAGAGTCTCGTAAGCAAATGTTTTTTGGTAAATGTTTATTTTAGTCCCCTAAAAGACAAACTGGAAGAAGCCTTGACAGCAATTTCTTTTACACTATTAGGTGAATTCCCGGATGATGGGGCTTCAGTGATAATTGTTGGAGACTTCAATGCAGAATGTTTAGAAGAGAAATGGTATCTAGAGAATGATAGAAAGTTTGTCTGTAAGGAATCCCGGGAGAGAGGAAAGAGGATTATCCAGGAATTTGAGGTGTGGAACTTAAGTATTATTAATGGTAATATACAGATGGATATTCCGCCAGCTTTTACATGGCAGAATGGGTTGTGGAAATCGACAATAGACTATATTTTCACTTCTCATGATCTAGCCATAAGAGGAGTATCCCTGGAAGTAAAATCTGATATGGAGTGATCATTCCCTTTTGGAATTTAAATTGTCCAGTCCGACAAAACATGTTGAAACTGACATTGTGGGAGTGGAAATAAATTCAGGAAAGAACGAGGTCAAGTGGATTCCTAGGATTGCATCAGCATTCTTGTCTGAAATTGTAAACTTACCAGTAAATAAGATGGCCCGTCTATGTACAGCAGAGGGATTCCCTACGACTGTGAGGGAGTTGTTAGGTAGGTTAACAACAGATAGAGGCTTAACCCAGATGGTGGCAAGGAGGAAGGGTTCCCACTTTTTTGATGTAGAAGTTCAGGCACATAAAAAGGAACTGCACCGAGAGGTGAGGCATCTCAAGAAATCTGCATCCAGGTTACATGGAAAAGGTGCGGAATCTAAAACAAACACATAGGAACTGGGTAAAAGGTAGAAAGTTTTTGCTATACATTAAGGATGCCGAGAGAATGCTGGTTTGTATGCTAGGGAACAGGCCTGGAATATTTTGGGACCTAATTAAACCAAAAGGTACACAAGATTATCTTCAGGAACACGCGGTCAGTGACATTGGTTGGGTGAAACATTTCACTGATTTGTATAGCGTGGAAGGTTTGGACCAATCAATCACCTGGGTAGAGGCGGATTGGAAGGGTGCCTTAGAATGGGACTTGGAGGATATAAAGAACTTGATAAAGAAAAGCAAGTCTTCGAACACACCGGGCCCAGACGGTCTTTCTAATCTGACCTATAAAGGTAACTTAGTAGTATGGTCACAGGTACTGTCTGCCTTATTTTCGGATATTCTGGCTAACAATTCGTTTCCCTCTACCTGGTCAGCAGCAACCCTAATCCTGATCTTTAAAGGCGGGGGTAGGTCTTCTCTACTTTATTATAGACCTATATCCTTGTTGGATGCTTCTAATAAAATATTCGCGAAAATGCTGCTGAAAGCTTTGCAAAAATGGGCGGTGGAATCTGATTCCCTAGATGTTTTTCAGTCAGGTTTTCGGCAAGGGCTGAGTACATCTACTAATTGTATGGTGTTAGATTTATTAGCACACCAAGCAAAGGTCCAAGCGCGGCAGGTATTTTTCGCTTTTTTAGATATCAGTAAAGCGTTTGACATGGTTAATATGGCTTTTTTGTGGAAAAAACTATATGATAGGGGGTGTCCGGCAGCTCTGTTGAGTATTTTGGTGGCTCTCCATACAAATACAAGGATTAGAGTAAGGTTGGATGAATTAGGGAATTATTCCCCATGGATACAGACAAATAGGGGTTTAAGACAGGGGTGTGTTCTGGCACCCTTTCTCTTTTGCCTGTATTTACTGGGAATAGGAGGTTGTATGGAATTTGTAAAAGCTTTCCCTCCAAGATTGGGTGCTTTGGTTGTCCAATACTTGCTTTATGCAGACGACATTGTTATATGTGATCTTACAGCTATTGGGCTCCAAAGAGCATTAGTAGCCGTGGAGGGGTTTCTAGAGAAACTAGACTTAACATTAAACACTGCAAAATCAAAGGTTCTGGTGTTCAAGGGGGGTAGGAAAAGTTGTAAAATAATGCCCTGGTATTTGAAAAATGGTAAGCTAGAAGTTGTAAATAAATTTGTATACTTAGGGCTGGTAATTTATGACAAGCTCTCAGGTCCTGTATTACAGGAAGACTTAAGGGTAAAATTTGCAGGGGCATGTGTACAACTCCGAATTTTCGATGGAAAATTCGGTAGATACTCTTATCAGTCCTAAAGTTATACAAAAAACAGTTAATCCCAAAACTAATGTAAGGGACCCAAACTCGGAGTCAGCTGATTAACTGGTCACAATTAGAGGGGGCATTATGGAAAGGCCTGCTTCAACTCCCGGAGTCAGTTCCATTAGCAGGGATCTTTTTTGAATTAGGTCTGTTACCTATAAAGACTATGGTGGATTGGGGTAAGCTTCAGTTGTTGGTAAAAATACTGAACCCACCAGGGGCGTCAATATATGAACAGTTAAACCTGGTAAGAGTTCAGGGTGGCTGTAGGGTTCTTGGGGACTGGGTTTTGAACTGTCAACTGATGCTTCAAAAGGCAAATATTCCAATGGAGGACTTGGAGCTGACACCGAAGGTCGCCAAGTTAAGATGGTGTAGATATGTATGGTCTAACTTGTGAATCGACATAATGGAGTATAAATGCTTTGGGGATCACTTTCTCTGGTCATGTAAAAGTTTTAATACTCCAGCTCCTTACCTTGAAAAACATCCGTCGAGATCCTTTAGGACACAAGTGCTAAGACTTAGGTTGAATTTGTTACAAACAAAAGAAGTATTGGGCCGCCGTGTGGAAATTCCACAAGAACAGAGATTATGTCGGCATTGTAACAAAAATATTGAGGCGTTAAAACACTTGTGTGTGACTTGCCCTAAGCTGGTGGATTTGGCGTCTTGTTTTTCAGCAGGCTTGGTTTTCTCCTCCGAGAATGAATTATGGAGGAGGATATTGAACTGTAATGAATTAAGCTTGACCATACATGTGTTAGAATTTTTAAGGAAGGCTGCAGTAATTTTATAAATGTTGGATATATGTACGTTGGATTGTGTATTTTGTATATATGTTAAAATTACCGTGGTACTGTAGAACACAATAAAATAAATAAATAAGTCCTTTGACTGCGCTCAAGACCAGGCCAAACACTGCAAGTCTGTTTCCGTCGGGGTCACCGCACAAGCAGGTCCCACAACGGCCAGGGCGCGCTAATCTTAAGTCTGCCTCCATCTCCAGACATCGCTCCAGCTCCTCCTCGAAGAGGAAATCAGCTAACCCAGGGAAGCTGCGGGATAAACCGGTGAAGACCAAGGCACAAGGAAAGGTGTCCGACCTGCCCCTGAAGGACCAGTTGGTCCAGGCAAAGTATTTCTCGACGATCGAGCTGGTGGCGGCCGCCCTCTCGTAGGCAAAAGGGGCTGACCCGGTCCAGGGGGCCCTGGCAGTGCCAAGATTATCCCTGCCCCCGAGGCAGGAGGCCTCGGCAAAGTCGGTGGAGAAGAGGATGCCACCCCTAAGCCCGAGACCGACCACTCGGGATGCAAAAAGGGCAGGGGGCTCTCAACCGTGCTACAGGGCACAGATATTTCTTAATCTGATGAGGAGGATCTGGTGTCTGCTCACACGGTCCCGGAGGACATGGGGAATAATGACCGTAACGCTGAAGGGGACGGCGGTCGAAACGCCAAGGGGGACGATGGCAGGAATGGCGACGACTTGGTGGCTGGACCCAGCAAGCCTATCCCGCCCCCCCTACCCAACCGAGACACCTCCAAGGGACGTATCATAGGACATCCTCTTGATCCTCCACACCCTGGTGTCTGAAATCCAGAAGAGGATGCTGACGATGCCTCTGTCCCCGATGGCACCGGGCCCACCACCAGCGAAGATGAAGTGGCACCCTATGTGCTGCATCAGCCTCCGCACATGCCTTCTCCCCCTTCCCCCTAGGGCTACGGGGACAGACGGCGGCGTTTCTCTGCCACCGAGGGCTTCTCCGCCACCGAGGGCTTCTCCCCCGGATGAAGTGGGGTTCCATGCCATGGTCGCCAGAGCGTCTGAGCTCTTTCAGCTGACGCCAAGAGAGACCAACAAGGAAGGTTTCCTTTATCAGCAGTGGGAAGCCAAAAGGAAGACCATTCTGGCGGTTCCTCTCCTGGACAACGTTTGGGACGTAGGCCTGGTGTTGATGAGAAACCCGTCCTCCGCCCCGACAAAGAGGGATAGGCTGGAGAAAAAGTACCGGCGTGCTTACGTTCGCAGCCTTCCCTGGACTCTGTGGTCTTGGCAGCAGCGAGGAAGTAGTCGGCTAACCCCTCATCTTCAGCTTCCGTTCCCCCGGACAGCGAAGGGATGAAGTTGGACCCATGGGGGTAGGAAATTGATCTACACAGCGGCGACAACAGTCAAGGCAGCTAACGCGCTTGCAATCCTGGCCAGATACGACAGTGAGCTGTGGTATAAGATGGCCCCACTGCTGGAGGTTATACCAGACAAGCGCGTCGAGGTGCTTGAGATCCTCCAGGCGGGGGTGGTGGCATCGATTATGCCATCACTGTGACCCTGGATATCGCCGACGTGGGGTTCCGGCAGATGGGGGAACAGTGTCTGCCTCCTTTGTGGTGGCTGGTTGAAATAAACCAACTTCCATTAGGTCCAGACGAGGGCGCTGGACATGCCCCTTGACAGCGACAACCTCTTTGGGAAGGCCGTCAATGAGTCATTGCAGGCCATTAAGACTGACACGGCCCGTGCTCTGGGCACTCTTCAGCAGCATCGCTCGTGCTTTCGTGCCTCAAGTGGAAAAACTGGCAGATTGTTGAAAGGCTTTGGCGGTGGGAAGCCTTCATAGCATCAACCCTCCGATCCACAACCTAGGCTGTTCCAAAGATTTTGGTGGTGGTGGCCGACATCGCTCCCAAGGCTGGCACGCAGACCCCGAAGCAGGATTGAACCGGCCAGGATGTTTGGGCCCCCACCCATGCACCCTGGTGGGAGGCCGGTTGGCGGGCGGGCTTAGTCAGCGAGTGGGAAAAGATCTCCACCGACCAATGGGATGCTGGACGCTCTCGCCCACATACAAACTCTAGAGTTCCAATGGAAGCATCCACGGATACCACCGATGGCCCGGCAGGAACAGCACATCCCTCAGCTTCTGCAGGAAGTACGGGTCAGGATAAGAAAAGGGGCGATGAGGCTGGTTCCAAAGCAACTCCGGGGCTCTGGAGTCTACTCCAGATACTTCTTGATGAACACAGGTGGCTGGAGGCCCATTCTAGACCTGCAGCATCGCAACAAATACCTCAAGTGCCAACAATTCTGGATGGTCCCATTGCAGCACGTGCTCGGCCAACTGGAGGAAGGAGACTTCTCGATGTAGCTGGATCTGGAGGACGCTTACTTCCCTGTTCACGAGAAGCATCAGAGGCTCCTGCGCTTCGTAGTACAGGGAAGGTACTACCAGTTCAAGGCCCTTCCCTTCGAACTGAAGTCAGCGCCCAGGGTGTTCCCGAAGCGCCTGGCCCCAGTGGCAGCCCATCTGCATTTACAAGGGATACATGTGTACCGGTACCTCAACGGCTGGCTCATCCGCGCCAAGTCAAGGGAAGTTGCCATCGTACACACAGAGGACGTCCGGCTGCTGATGGATCTGGGGTTCTCCATTAACTATCCAAAAATTCTGCTTGATGACATGGCTCACGCAATTCCTGGGGACCAGGCTCAACAATCTCCTGCCTGTCGGCCCCCTCGGAAAAGAGGACAGCAGCCATACTGGGATTGTGCAATGGCTGTTTGCACTGAAGTCCACCACGGTGCGGACCATCAAGTCGCTGCTCAGCATGATGTGGTGCATTTACCTGATCCGACTCTGCAGGTTGATGATGCGACCCCTTCAGGAGTTCCTGGACGCTCGGTGGATCCAGGTGTCTGGAAGCTTTGCAGACCAGATTGTTCTCAACGAGGGGTTCCGTCGAGCGGTAAAGTGGTGGGGCATGTGCTCCAACATCGCCAGGGGCACGGATTTCCAGAGCCTCCCATACCAGGAGACTCACCACGGACGCTTCCCTGGAGGACTGTGTAGCCCACACTGGACGTCTCCACACCAGAGGCCGGTGGCTACTGGAGGAGAGGGATCTCCACATCAATGTCCTGGAGCTGCGGGCAGTGTTCTGGGCCCTCAAGTTGTTCCTTCAGTCCTTCAAGAGCAAGGTGGTGAGGATCTTCACGGACAATACCACCACAATGTTCTACATCAGGAAGCGGGGGGGATACCGGATCGCCGGCGCTCTCCAAAGAGGCGCAGGACTTGTGGCACTGGGCCGTCACCCAAGAGATGTTCCTCATTCCTTTTCACCTGGTGGGAGTCAAGAACACCATCGCAGAGTCCCTCAGCAAGGAGCTGCGCTCTTGCTACGATTGGGAACTTGGACTGGCTCTAGTGGACAGCCTCTTCCTCAGATGGGGCAGACCCCTGATCAATTCTGTTTGTGACGAATTCCAAATGCCAGAGATTCGCCAGCAGGTTCCACCAGCCAGGGAGCATGGGGGACAT
Source organism: Ambystoma mexicanum (assembly GCF_040938575.1). Taxonomy (NCBI): domain Eukaryota; kingdom Metazoa; phylum Chordata; class Amphibia; order Caudata; family Ambystomatidae; genus Ambystoma; species Ambystoma mexicanum. The sequence continues at coordinate 1,216,753,585 of NC_090923.1, read as the reverse complement.
GGTTTCCTTCCCGTGGGAGGGCCTGTATGTGTTCCCTCGTTGGCTCTCCTGCTGCGAGTTATCAATCAACTCAAGCGGTGCCGATGCAGGATGACCCTTGTCGCCCTGGCATGGCCAAGGCAGATTTGGTACCTCCATCTTCTCAGCCTGTCGACGTTGCCCCCGTCAAGCTACCGGTGGTCGCGGATCTGCTCGCCAGAGAAGGAGGCACAATCCTACATCATGACCCAGGATCTCTGAATGTGAAGGCTTGACTCCTGCAGCCTTAGACTTTGGAGGGTACGAGTTGCCAGCGGACTGCAGTGAGGTCCTTGCCAGAGCTTTGTTGACTCTGAAGTGCTACGGGCACAAGTGAAAACGGTTTGCGATGTGGTGCCAGATGCAGAAGATCATCCATCTGAGGGTCACGGCCCCGCAGATTCTTCTGTACTTGTTGTCCTTGGCCAAGGCGGGGCTCGCGCACACCTCCATCAAGGTGCGCATGGGAGCCATCTCCCGCTACACCAAGTCTCCGGGCGGTCTTCTCTTTGCAGGACTGCCTCATCAAAGAGTTCCTCAAAAGACTGTTTCGATCGTTCCTGTCAGTGAAGGCGCCTGCCCGGTGTGGGAACTCAATGTGGTAATGACGAGGCTTATGGGGGTCCCCTTCAGGTACCTCTCAAGTTCCTATTGTGGAAAACTGCTTTCCTCGTGACCATCCTCTCTGCCAGGAGGGTAGGTGAGATCCAGGCCCTATCCTGCAAACAGCCGGATCTGACTTTTCAAGACACAAGGGTGGTGCTGCGGATGCACCCCTCCTTCATGCCAAAGGTTCAGTCGGAATTCCACCTCAGAGCCATTGGTGTTGCCTGTGTTCTTTCCAGAAATCTTTTGTTGCCGGCTGAAAGGACTTTGCACTCGCTGGATATGGCTTGTGCTCTGGGATTTACTAAGAGTTTCCGGAAGACGTCTCAACTTTTCTTGAACTTTGGTTCTGTGAACCATAGGAAGGCCTTGTCCAAGGCTTCCATTTCCAGGTGGCTCTCCGGCTGTATCACACGCCGTCACTGGTTGGCAAACAGACTGCTGCCCAGCCGTCCGAGAGCCCATTCCACCAGCACAATCGCTGCGACCACGGCGTTCCTGTCTGGTGTTGCCATGCTGGACATCTGCAGGGCTGCTATGTGGAGGTCCACGCACACCTTCACAAGACTCTACTGTGTCATTAGGGATTCCAGAGGGGAGTCAAGTGTTGGCCAAGCAGTGCTACGCAAACTGTTCGCTTGAAGGTGAGCCTATTCCAGAGGTAAGAGGAATTGCTTCTGTTGAGCCCTGCCACCTCCCGTGGTTGTGTAATGTTGTACTGCTATGTATTCTTTATTTAGGAGCATGTGAATCCATGCCGGACCTCATGCTGGAGAAGGAACAAGTTACTTACCTGTAACTAATGTTCTCTGGCATGAATTCACATGCAAACCCTCCCTCCTCCCTCCTGCCCCTCTGCGTCTCTTCTTGGTAATACTGCCACTTTACATGCTACCAAATCTGAAGATGGCTGCCAGAAGAGGGGTTTAGGCAGAGTGCAGTCATTGGCTGGGGGCAGTATGATCCAGAGTTCAGTGATTGGTTAAGAGGAGAAAGACAGTCTGTAAGTGAACGTTTTTTCTTTGATCGAGGATTCCCAGCCCGACTGGGAATATTCATGAGCATGTGAATCCATGCCAGACCTTTGCTGGAGAACAATAGTTACAGGTAAGTAACTTATTCCTTCCCCTTTAAATTTAGAAGCGCATGGGTGCGCAGCCCTGGGAGAATGCGCTCCCCTGACTCCACCCACTGGCTCCAGTCCTCTTTTCAGCATTGACGGGAACAGACCGTTTTCACCAGTGCTGCTGGGTTAGGCCTCCGGCCTTGTAATTACTTGCGCTCTTCACCAGAGAAGTATTTTTGACGTATTTTCTTTCCAATATTAGGTACTGCTGTCCACTGGTGCCACGCTCCTCCCCAGAGCATGCTGATGCCGGTGTGCTTGAGCAGGTGTCCAGCCTGTGAGGGTCCCTCTCCCAACATCCGACCCCCACGCCCTCTGCCTCCGGTACCTTGGCCCAGACCACTGTACTGCATGCAACGCGCGGACTCCGCGTGCTCAAGAATCGACTAGCCAGGTGGCAGGAGATCTTCGGAAGATTGCCTCCAGAGGACCTTAAAGCATTTGTGAAACGGAAGACCAGGCCCAGGGTAGTTGCCCTGTTCTCCTCTGACACCCCGCAAATGTGACTCCCTCCCGTAGAGGCCCTCAAGCGGGAGGGACCTCTCTGGTCCTAAGACCAGCAAGAACACAGGCTGCTCCATCAACTGGCCCCCAGGCTGAGGGGTCGCAAGATACTACCGTTGCTATCGCCGAGGGGCCACAAGGCTCTATTACCGGGTACCAACCAGAGGTGCTACGCCCGAACACATGGCTGAGGGGGGGTACCTGCACGCAGCATTACCGGCTCCACGGCCAAGGGCACTCCGCCTACCAGGCCTTGACCTGAGGTGCAGGGAAGGCCACAACCACTACTACCACCACCACTCGGCGTACTGGTGGAAGCCGGTCCCAGCTCAGTTCCACGATGCAAGCATGTGGCAAAACAAAATGGCCACTGGGCCAGACAAAATGGCGGTTCACCCGACGCCTTTTCCCCTCAGTGACCAGGCAGGGGAAGGAGCTTCCAGGTGGGATTGGTCAACCCCTGTCACTTGGTCCACAACCTATCCATCCACTTCGCCAGGCAGATGCACTTCGCCCTATGTAGCGAGACTAGGCACGCCTCTGGGCCCTACACCATCCGGCATATCTCCGGCTTGTGAAGACCGGTTCTTCGAGAAGTTCCTAGACCACCAGATGGGTAACCTCGGTGACGTAATCTGGGAGATGCTCCCTCCTGTACAGCTGCAAGCACCTTTGCCCACACCGCCCCTGGGTCCAGCTCAGCCCCAGGCTCCCATACCTGTAGCAGTTACGGCAGCCCGGTTCAGCCACCTCGACAGCCTCCGGCACTGATAATCTGCGTGCCACTGCTGCCTGCACCCAGCACTCCCCCGGATCTGCAGGACACAACAGTGGGAACAGACTAGGAGGAAGACCCAGACACCCCATCATCAGCCAAAACTTTTCATGAGCGCCTGGCGGGCCTGGCTGAGAACCTAGGAATCCCACAGCCACAGGTGGAACAACTGGAGGTGGGGGTACTGGCTGAAGTTCTCAGGCTAGATCTTACTACTAGAACTGGAATTCCACTTCAAAAGGATGTTGAAGCACTTGCCAAAAAAGGTTGGCTCAAGCCACACTCTACCCAACCTACCAATAGGCGTCTTGACGCGAAGTACAGGCAAACTGAAGGGGACCTCCCTCCTATTGTCAGCACACCCCTAACCAAACTCCTCGTGATAGCGGGAGTATCACTATACTCCAAGCCATAATCCTCCATGGCCTCTGCACTCCTAGGCAAGTAGGAAAAGCTTTTGGAGGCGTTCAGGAAGAACATTTATTCTAACGCCACTCTCCACCTGTACCAGGCAAACGCTGATGCCATGTTGGCGGCAGTCAACCAGAAGTTGACTATTTCCTCCCTGAGCTCCCTACACACAGCCAGCCTCGCTTCAAGGCTGGGCTGGCTTAGGCCAAAATCGTGGCACAAGACATAATGGAGTCCACGGTGGCCCGCATTGACACTTCAGGGTGAGCCATTTGTATTGCCACGGACATGAGAGGGATGGCTTGGCTCAGGGCGACCAAATTCAATCCAGGTGTGCAGCAACGTATATTAGACCTGCCTTTCAAGGAGGGTGACCTGCTCCATTCAACAACGGATGAGGAACTCGATAAGAAAAAGAATAGCTCACAGCAAAATCTTTATCATCAGCGCTCAGACAAGGGTCGAGCCTTCGGAGGCTTCAGGGGCTTCCGGGAGAGAAGGTGCAGACAACCGGACAGATCCCCTAGCCAGCACAGGCGTAAACAGCACAAGGTGGCTAACAAGGGTTTTTTCCACTCCCCCTCCTCAGCCCCATCCTCAGAGGGGAAGAAGTTGTGACAGGCCCATCCGGAGCCACAAGTCTCGTGTGGGGGGGGGGGTTGCAGGCTTTCCTTTCATGTACACCACTGGCACCAATGTTCATGGATCCCTGGATCCTCTTTGTAGTATCCACGGGCTTCCGGCTCCCCATTCCTCCTCCTTCCTCCCCACCGCTCCCGCAGATTGGTACAGCAACTATGTTCGCTGAAATCCACTTGCTTGTATTGAGCCAGGCAGTGGAGGAAGTCCCAGCCTCGCAGCAGGGCCTGCGCTTCTATTCACAAAATTACGCCATACACAAAAAGGACCAGGCTGGCCTAAGAGTTGTTAGACCTTTCCACCTTGAACCTTTCCTTCCTCTCAAATGTTCAAGATGGTTACCCCAGCCATCATAGCAGAGACATTTTGTGTGGGAAACTGGATGTGCTCCCTGCAGCTGAAGGATGCAGATCTGCATGTCCCGATCTGGGAACCCCATCGGTCCTTCCTGAGGTTCAGGATCATGGGTTTTCACTTTCAATACAGGGCTCTACCCTTTGGACTCAATTCGGTCCCCAGGGTCTTTACAAGGCCAATGAACGCAGTGCCAGCCCTACACAGGGCCATCACATCTATCCATAGCTAGACGACTGGCTAGTGAGGGCGAGATCTCCGGAGGCGGTCCAGCACCCAGCCTCCTCCCTCATGGCTACAATATAGGACCTGCGATTTTCTATCAATCTCAAAAAGTCTGTTATTGCCCACACAGAGTGTGAGCTTCCTGGGCCTTATATGGGACATGAGGTCTGAGAAGATCTTCCCCTCAGCAGACAAGATCGCAGCTATCAAGAGGGCCACTGGACACTTACTCAGCACAGCAGTGACCTTGGCTTGGTGGTACCAACACCTGCTGGGAGTCATGGCTGCACGTCTCCTTGCAGTGCGGCATACAAGGCTCAAAATGAGGAGGCTGCAAATACACTTTTCAGCCTCCTGGAGCCAGGAGAAGGGATCTTGGGCAGAGCCGCTCAGCATACCACAGCATCTCCACCAGGATCTAGTGTGGTGGGGAATAAACAACCTGTGGGTACGCAGGCCTTTCCAGCAATCAACACCTCGGGTCACCATTACCACAGACTCCTCCCTAGGGGGGATGTGGGGCTACCCTGGACAGCCAGTGTCCATGGAGTATGGCCCAATCAAGAGCAGCTGGCGCGCATCAACTGGCTCGAGATGATGGCTATGATATGACCTTTATAACACGCCTATACACAAGTGTTCCAAGGCGCGACGAGGCAAGAGGGGGAACAGAGGGAAGACGGACACCGATCTTTCTAGGCTTGGTGTCCTTCAGATGGAAGGGTGAAAGAAAAGTGTGGGGGGAGAGTGCAGTACATGGGATAATAATCACATAATAAATAAAGAACAGCCAGCTGGTGGCACGTGCAGGGTGAGTGCAACTGGCAGGGCTAGGGCCCGCGTTCAGATTGGAGGCCAGGTAACCCGTGCAGTCTCATTGTCAGCCAGGACTTAAGCAGGGGAGAGGGGGAGAAAGCAGAAGGAACGAGGACGGTTTTTAGGTGCTTCCGGAACCAAAGATGGTTCTCCTCATGTTTCAGGGGGGCGGGGAGGCTGTTCCAGAGGGAGGCTTCATCCGAAGAGAGATCTACCACCAACTCGTTTCTTGGAGAAGCGACTGACCCTGAGGGAGTTGGAAACGGATGAGCGAAGAGATCGAGAGAGAAGATATTTGGGAAGAGTGAGTTGAAGGTATTGAGGCCCCAGAAGGCCTTGTGGACGATGCAGAGGGTTTTGAACTTGATCCTCGCAGCCACAGGGAGCCAGTACAGAGATTTCAGTTCTGGAGAGATACGATCCCTGGGCTTGAGGCCAAGAACAAGTCTCACAGTCCTGTTATGGATGAGTTGCAGAGGGTGTAGAGTAGAAGCAGGCAGATTTAGTAAGAGGCTGTTGCAGTAATCCAGCCTAGAGAGAACTAGAACTCCGGAGACAGTGAGCTTCTGGGGGAAGGAGAGGAAAGGATGAATACCTCTGAGGAGGTGCAGCTGGTAGGGGAGAAAGAGTGTGGAGTCGAAGATGACCCCAGGTTTTTAGCCTTGCAGGTAGGAGCAGGAAGAGGGCCAAGAGAGGCCGGCCAGAGAGCTACAGGAAAGTACGGAGTGGGTGTGCTGATAAGGAGAAGCTCAGCCTTAATAGCATTAAGGCAAAGGTCATTGGCGGCACACCACTCCTGGATAGCAGAAAGTCAGAGATGAGAGAGGAGGAAGAGGTGGCTGAAGGTAGCCTGAAGATGAGCGGGGTGTCATCTGCATAGCACTGAAAGTTGAGGCAGAGTGTGGCAATGCGGTGGGCAACGAGTGCAAGAACAGCCAGGGAGAGAGGTTGGACCCCCTGGGGGACACCACAGGTAGAGAAAAAGAAAGCAGCGAGGAAGGACCCAAGTTGGACCTGGGAGGGTCGGTCAGAGAGGAAGGAAGTCAGCCACACCAGGGCCTGACCGGTGATAACCTAGGTTATCACAGAGACACTTTAGCAGGATGGCATGGTTGACAGTGTCCAAGGCAGAAGAGAGATCCAGCAAGATGGTGACACAGGGTGTTAGAGTCAAGGTTGGAGAGCAGGTCTTCACGGATTTTCAGGAGAGCAGTTTCTGTGCTTCTGGCAGCTCTGAAGCCAGACTGATGGTCATGAAGACAACCAACAGATGCAGTGTGGAGATTAAGCTGGGAGATAGCCAGTTTCTCCAGGAGCTTGCCCAGGAAGGGAGTGATGGAGATTGGGTGATAGTTGGCCGGGCAGGAGGGATCAGTAGAGGGTTGCTTAAGTAGAGGGTGCACAAGGGAGTGCTTCAGGGGGGGATGGGAAGACTCCAGTGGCGAAGGAGTGGTTGCAGAAGTCAGCCAAAGCAGGAGCCAGGGTGTCAATTTGGTCCTTGATGGTTTTGGAGGAACATGGGTGAACCTGTTTTGACAAGCCTTTCATAGATCGGACTTGTCGAGAAACCTTGTCTGCGGAGAACAGGGGAAAGGCAAAGGAGGGAGATGGGGTGGCTGCAGAAGGGCCATAGGAAGAGCAGGGAGTATAGGGATGGATGGATGGAGGGAGGGGAGAGGAGGACAGTGTATCCTGAGTTTTAGAGGTGAAGTAAGAAGTCAGTGCCGTGCAGAGGGCCTGGGAATGGGTAGGAGAGGCAGAGACTGCAGCTGGCTTGCCCTCAGGGCCTTCCTACCCATGATCACAGGCAAGGCTTTTCTCATTTAAACAGAAAGCTCCAACTGCATGTACTACATCAACAAGTAGGGTGGCACCAGGTCTCCTCCCCTCTGCAGACTATCAACATGTTCCACCTCCCGGGGTAGTGCAACCTAGAGGCGGACAGCAGGCACAGGCTTGGCTCGGACAAATACGAATGAAAATTGAACAGAGAGGTCCTAAAGGGGATCTTCACCAGGTGGGGCATCCACGGGTGGACCTTTTCGCCACCAGTACCAACAGGAGGTGCCCCCATTTCGCCTCCCTCCTGGAATGGGCCAAGTCAGGGGTTCGTTAGGTGACGCAATGCAGATCCCGTGGAGTAACATGAACGTGTACGTTCCCCACCCCCCAAAATACCCCCCTTCGTCACCCCCCGCAACCTTGGTGCACAGGGTCATTTTCAGGATCCGGGAGTCGCAAGACCTTCGGATCATCCTGATAGCTCCATGGTGGCCAGGAAGAGCCTGGTTCTCGGAACTTCTCAGCCTGAGGGACCAGGCCCTGGTACACCACCTGGTGGGTACAGCACACCTACACTCTCAGCAGGGTGGCACAGTAATTCACCCTGCCCTGCAGAAGTTGGCTCTCGCAGCATGGTGCCTGAGAAGGTCGCCCTGAAGCAACTGCACCTGTCGCAGGCTAAGCTGGCTATTCTACGGGGGGCTCTTAGCAATGGTACCAGGAGCCAGTACAAAAGCAAGTGGACCAGGTTCTGTCACTGGGCCGAATCAAATGAAATTGATCCCTTGACTTGTACGTTGGGCGACATTCTATCCTTCTCTGCACACCTCATACATTCAGGGGTGCAGGTAGACACATGCCGCACGTATCTGGCGGCCATTGGAGCTTACAAGAACTATGAAGAGGATGTATTTTCATCCTCGAATCATTTGGTTAGGAGGCACTTGGTGGGCCTGACTAGACTGTATCCACCAACCTGTGTGGGACCTTAATGTGTTTCTGGGCATCCTGGCGCATGAAACATTCGAGCCTACGGTGTCCGCGGGCATCAGGCTAGTTACCATTAAGGTGGCCCTGCTAGTGGGCCTTATCTCGGCACGCCGAATCAGTGAAATCCAGACTCTGGTGGCTTCAGAGCCATATACTACATTTTACAAGGACAAGGTGGTGCTCCCAACACACCCCGCATTTCTACCTAAGGTCATCTCCTCTTTTCACCTAAATGAGGAGATGGTGTTACCAACGTTCTTCACGGACCCTAATGATGAAGCTCCGAGGGTTTCGCATTGTCTGGATGCCAGACCTGCCCTGAGATTCTACCTGGACAGAACCAAAAGCTTCCGTAAATCAGATGCCCTCTTCATCTCCTTTGGGGGATCGAAACCAGACTTGCAGGCCTCCAAGGCTTCTATAGGAAGGTGGATGGTTATGCAGCTCAAGGAGGTATATGAGGGGCAACACAAATCATTGCCAGCAAACATGCATGCCCACACCATCAGCGAAGGACACGGCGGTAGCTTTCCAAAGACACGTTCTGTGGCAGGCTATCAGCAAGGCTGTCGTGGGCTACGCTTTTGGTCTTCTGCAAGTACGGACGCGGCAGTTGGCCAGGCAGTGTTAAGGAACTTGTTTTCTTAAGAGGGGCAACTCTCCACCCTGGGGATGCATTCAGTTGTAATTGCCCATACATTATGTAGGAAAGTGGACAGGGCGTAGGAGTAATTAGAAGTTACTCACTGTAGTGACTAACGTACTCCTAGGCCATAGTCCCCCTTTCCTCCATACGTCCCACCATCCTCTCCCCTAATAGAACTGGTGTCATTAGGCAATGTTAATATTGTCAGTGCGTCAAAGGGGACTGAGTGGCACTGGTGGGCGGAGTCGGGGAGTGAATCTAAATTTAAAGGTGAATATGATTTTTCTGGTGAAAAAGGTTCCCTCTTCCGTCGCTAGCAAGGGACTCCCATACATTATAGAGGAAAGGGGACTATAGACTAGGAGTACATTAGTCACTACAGTGGGTAACTTATAAATTATAAGATGGTTGTCCGCCCTCCAGAATTTGTAGACTCAGCAGACCGGGATTAGTCCTACTCTACCGACCATTAAACAGTACTGTAAGGGCAATCCTGAAAATACTTGAGGGGGCTGTTGTCAATACAGCCAGTAGCAGCACTTGCATAGCGGGCATTGGGGCAGTGTTCCTCTGTTTTGCAAAAGCTGCTCTTTTGTCATGGACAATCATTCCTCCATCAGTAAATCTGAAAGGGGGATTGCTTTGCATGACATGCCACCAATGAGATGGCCTCTGTCCCATTATAGAGGCCTGCAGAGTCTAGGAGCCCCCCCCCCCCTCTCTTGAGAAGAGGGAATTTGATTTGTAGCCCAAGCGTGCCTATATTTCTTGTACTTGCAAATCTGCTTGGAGTTGCATGCTATGCATAGTCTGACCTCCAGGGGCTCGTGCTCAGTATTGCATCTTTTGTTTTTGAATTCGAAAAGGGCATCAAAATGGCAGTTCCTTTAGTACTATTCCTAACCTAAGTGTACAGTCATCGTATTGTCTTTTTCAGCCATCGGGTTGGAAGCAAACACTCAGATTTTTAAAAATAATTTAGCAACGCTTGACTTAATTGTTCAACTTTGCTGCCAACTTTTTCACGCAACTCGAATGCATCTCGACGCTGAAGGAAAAGATCCTAGGCGCCATTGGCTTCAAGGCGAAAGGTAGACCGTAGGGAGAGGGGGAGTAGAACAGGCCTATTAGAATGCCTTCATCCATGCTCTGAGGGGCGGACATCAAGCGATGCCCAAGCAAAACGCTTTGCTCTGTCAACGCAGAGTTAAACAGGACACACCACGTGTTAAATTGGCACAGTTCAAGTGAAACGACTCAAAGAACCCTCCAAGTGGGAATCCTTGACTACTTCAAAATCGACCAAATATATATATGCAAAAACATGGCACTGCACCTGCACACCAGACGGGTACTGTAGGAAACAACACTTTAACCAGGGCAATGCAGGAGGACGTTTGGTGGTTTTAACATGGGGGAAGACCATATGCCTACAACAAGCACATGGACCAGGCAAAGGTTCCAAGAAACCATGAATAATGTAACTTCCTCTGTACCAGAAGTTCAGAGCCTCCTAGCAAAACACGCCATCGAAAGAGTCCCTGCAGATCGAGTAGACAAGGGGACTTAATCAAAACAAAAAGACCTGTTCTGACTGAAGACCAGAAAACAAGTTTCTGATGCTTGTTAATCTGCTTAGAATCACATGCTGTGCATATATTCCTACATCTAGTGTTAATCGCAGAGTATTAGATCTTTCTTTCCAGGATCGAAAGGGGACGTTGACATGGGCCTGCTTGTAACACTATCCCTGGCGTGTAGTGTACCCAAAATCCTTCACGCGTCGAGTTCCCATAGACTGTTTTTTTCCACCCAACTAGCTAGTCTCCATATGCGGAGCTTGTATATTGCAAAGTTATAACTTCATTGTCCCACTGTCATTTTAGTTTTCAACCTTTCATCAATGGCTAATTCAAGAACCCTGCGCCGAAGATGCCTGCAGATCTCGGCAGCTGGTGCATCGGTGAACGCTGTCGACCGCATGGCCTCGACCCTCCGGACAGGCCTATACAGTAGGGAGCGTGGGGCTGGGGTTTGCTTTTTTTAGAATGCATTTCCTTCTCCCCTCTTTTTCCCTTCTGGTCTGGCTGTTGCGAAGACGCTAAAAGATCTTCGGCCAAAGTGGTGGGTGGCCTACGCCATACAGGCCGAGAGTGGTTGGTTCCCCTGTCGGCGCAGGCGCCTCGAGTGACGAGTATTCAAGCGGCAGCCATGTCTCTGATCTGATGTGGAGGCCATAGACCTTTCCGCGGAACCAGTAGGTTCCCTGGTGCCCGGCCCCGACAGGCAGGCCACTGGTGCTGCTATGGGTAGTAAACATCCAGACAACAGGAGCACACCCGCACCACAAATGGAAAAGCACACAACCCCTCGAGGTCCCTAGACGGATACATCGATGAAGCAACAGATGCCAACAGGCCTGCTGAAGTTTCGATGGCGCCTACTGATCCTCCTGATCGGCCGCCCTCCCTGCATCCGGGCATTCAACACATAAGGGCGTCTCTGCCAAAAAACACACAAGCCCTAACGCTTTCACCCACCCAAACACCTGACCCAGACGCCCTTTGTCTTGATCCCCCTCCTTCCTCGCCTCTACCGAGACAAACTTCACCCATTAACTATCAAATGGCATTTAATGAAACCCTGAAGAGGACTTCAGAACATTTCCAGATTGCCACTCGGGAGGCTGTACAGGATACCGACTTTGTGAAGGACATCCTAAAGGAAAAGCCACCCGCAAGTCAGGCAATCCCCCTACTGCACTCCGGCAAGAAGCTCATTGCAACCTCTTTACTATCCCCTTCGCTAACAAGAGCCGTCAACCCTAGAGTGGAAAAATTGTTTCGCCCCTCACCTTCTGATCCATTGTACATCAGGGGGCATGCCACTCCCGACTCGCTGGTAGTTACTACTACCAGGAAGATGGCTGGGGTGCCGTTGTTTACTTCTGAAAAGCCTGCCTGACGAGGACTGTAAAACGTTGTACGCCCTCGGCAAGCGCATCACAACCTCAGCTGCATATTCTTCCAGGATTGCTAATAACACTACACTTCTCGCAAGCTATAGTGATGTGCAGTGGAATTTAGTTCAGGAGTGTCTCCAGGAAGTCCCAGAACGGGTACGATCACGCCTGCTGGTGGTTGTCTCAGAAGGGAAACATGTCCCTCATAACCTCCTCAAAAATACGCTGGACGGAGCTGAGATGGCAGGGTGGACCCTGGCCCAGGGCACTCTTCTAAAACGGCACACCTGGCTAAAAAACTCAAGGTTCAAACCGTAAACCCAGGCCTCACTTATAAACAAACCAGTCAGACTCTAATTTGTTTGGTAAAGCTGTGGACGATGCCCTAGAAACAACAAAAAAAGAGCACAAGACTCTAGAGTCCCTTAATCAAATTAAATTACTGCTCTTCCTTACCAACAGCGGGAAGGCAACTCTTGCCGCTCCTTTCAGGGGCAATCTTTTTCCCGTTCCCCACATAAACAGTATGGAACAGGGGGTAGGTCATGGTCCTCCGACAGGGTGCAGCTTCCACTGGTCAATACCAACAGAGGGGTCAGCGAAGAGGCAGGGGTAGGAACTCCACCCCTAGAGGCTCCTCGGCCTCTGCTCAGAAATGACTTGCCAGTCCCGGTCCCCTCCCATGCCTCCCCGGTCACAGGACGTTTAACATCTTTTCTTCACGCATGGGAGACGGTCACTTCAGCCCAGTGGGTGCTCAAGACCATAGCCCACGGTTACTGTATCGAGTTCCACCGGCCACTTCGATACGGTCCACCAACATCCAGCCACCCATCGCCAGCACACCTGCTGATTCTGCTGGAAGAGGTGCAGATCCTTCAAGAAAAGGGCGCCATAGAAGTCGTCCCCAATCACCAGGTAAAAAAAGGTATTTATTCAGTGTACTTCCATGTACCCAAAAAGAATCTCTCCATGCGCTCTGTGCTGGACTTGCGCCAAGCGAACAAATTTGTCAAATCACAAAAGTTCAGAATTGCAACGTTCCAGGAAGTAATCCCCCTGTTAGCACAGTGGGATTACATGGCCACTTTGGATATGACAGATGCATACTTTCGTATTTCAATGTTGCCGGCGCAGAGAAAGTACCTTTGAACTGATAGTGCTTGTCCTCTATCATGAATCTAAGTCCTTCCCTTCTGCATTGCCTCAGCCCCAAGGGTTTTTACAAAGGTATAGGCGGTAGTAGCGGCTCACCTGCGCAGGCAGTCCATTCCAGTCTATCCTTACCTCGTCGACTGGCTAATAACAGGCGATTCCTATGGAACATGCCTTTCACATACCCAGAAGATGGTTGATCGCATCTTCAGCCTGGGATTCTCGATCAACGAGAAAAAGTCCAGCCTAGTCAAACAATTTCTGGGGACTCTAATTCGTACCAAAGACTGGCTCGTCTTCCCCTCCGAGAGGGTCCAAAACATGCTGTTCCAGATCCTACACTATGTAGCCAATCGCAAGGTGACCGTACGCAAAGCCATGCGACTATTAGGTATAATGGCCTCCTGCATTTATCTAGTACCACACGCACGTTTGCACATGTGCCCCATGCAAGAGTGGCTCTCGAGCCAATGGTGTCAGGCCAGCGGACAATGGGACGATCTAGCGGTTGTCTCGGCAGCCCCAGTTATCTCTATGTAGTGATGGTCGAGGGAGAACATCTTGCATGGAAAGACCTTCACCACCCTGAAGTAGAAGCCTCTCACCACAGACTCATCTGAGAGGGGTTTGGGGGGCTCGCCTTCATCAGATGGCGCACTGCTTTTGGTCCCCAGCGATATCATCCAACCACATAATCCTGTTGGAAATTGCTAGCAGTATTCAAAGCCCTGATGGCTTTTCAAACACACTTCCAGGGAAAGATGGTCCTAGTCCTCACGGACACCAACATATATTACCTGAACAAGCAAGGGGGCACTCACTCTCCAAGGTTATCCAAATTGTCACAGAACATATGGAAATGGGCACTCAAACACAAGATGTTCCTCCTGTCACAACACGTTTCAGGGGAACTCAATCTTCTGGCAGACTTGCTGAGCAGAGACTTCCCACTACCCATAGAGTACGAGTGAGGATTGCATGAAGACATTGTTCTCCACGTCTTCGCAGACTGGGGCTTCCCAGAGATAGACTTGTTTGCAACTCTGGAGAATGCTCAATGTCCAGATTACACCTCCAGGTACCCGCAGAACCGCTCCAAGGGGAACGATCTCTGGAAACATGGTCAGGTAAATTTGTTTACGCTTTTCTCCCATCTCCCCTACTCAACAAGATAGCGCACAAGATGCACCAGGAACCAATCAGGATGATTCTGGTGGCCCCTATGTGGGCCCGCCAACCCTGGTTCTCATCTGATGGCAATGGCAATCTCCCCTGCGAGGAAGTTATCATGCTCTTACAACAGGACATCACAGGACAGGGGTAAAACAGTCCATCCATGCCCGCAAACTCAACTTACCGGCCTGGCTCCTGAGGACATACTTAAAAAAGCAAGAAAGCCTAACACCAGACATTGCTACTCCAACAAATGGAAGCGCTTTGTCATCTGGAGCAATTCCAAGAGCATCAATCCCATCGACTGCTCACTGACACATTGTCCTGTACCTGGCACACCTACTAGACTTGGGTCTGGTTTTTAATTCCCTGAAGGTCCACTTAGCTGCACTTTCAGCTTGCACCACGTCTCAGAAAAAGGTTTTGTGGTGGAAGATTCCAGTGATCAAGGCTTTTATGAAGGGGTTAAAGACTGTATCCCCCCATTTCAAACCCAGCCCCCGGATGGGACCTGAATGGGGTTCTGACGAGACTAATGGGGCCTCCCTTTGAACCTATGCATAAGGCTAGCCTTAAGGCACTAACTTACAAGACCGCCTTCCTGGTGGCAGTCACATCAATAAAGAAGAGTTAGTGAACTGCAGGCCCTTTCAGTTCAAGACCCATTTGTCACGATTCACAACGTGAAGGTGGTTCTACACACTCACCCACGGTTTGTGCCTAAATTCATTTCAAAGTTCCATGTGAACCAGTCAATAGAACTACCCACCTTTTTCCTGATCCCCGCTCTTTCAGAAAGATGCCTCCACACACTTGATGTAAGGAGAGCAGTGATATATTATCTGGAAAAGACTAAACCACTAAGAACGACGAGCCAGTTTTTTGTCTCCATTGGCAGCTGGTAGAGAAGGTCTCTAAATCAGCCATCTCAAAGTGGATTGTAAACTGTATCGCACTGTGCTACACTCTTGCCAAGAGAGATCTGCCCTTCAAGCCTAGAGCTCACTCTACTCGATGCACTGGGACTTCCATAGCATTCAATGCAAATGTTCCTCTTGAGTCCATTTGTAAAGCAGCAACCAATACACAATAATACTGCCTAGATACTCACTCTAGGTCTGACTCTCAGGTGGGATAAGTGGTGCAAGACATCTTTTCTACTGTTCCTTCTCACATCCCACCACCATCTCTGGGTACTGCTCTCTTGTCTATGCACAGCATGTGATTCTACCAGATCAAGCATCAGGAAACATGCATTGCTTACCGTAATAGCATTTCTCGTGATTGTATCGGCTTAGATTCACATGCGCCCACCCTTCCTCCCCTCTTGGAGTAGAAGGAACATAGACATCTTACACCTTTCTCTCTCTCTCTCTGTACTCGCGATAGTCATAAGCCTCCCTCACAGCAGAAAAAACACAATCGGAGGGACCTCGACACAAAGGATTTTGGATACACTACACGTCACGTTAGGGATAGTGTTACAAGCACGCCCATGTCGACGTCCCCCTTCGATCCTCTAAAGAAAGATGCAATACTCTGTGATTACTACTAGATGTCAGACTATATGCACAGCATGTGAATCTAAGCAGATTTAATCATCAGAAATGCTATTACGGTAAGTAATGCACATCATGGCAAACCACAACAATGTAGAATGACCACACAAGAGAACATTCCCCTCAGAAAAGGGGGATTATATGGCAATGTTGGATATGAATGATGCATGCATTAATTTTTCAATGGTCCCAGGCCATCGAAAATACTTCGATAGATCACACATTTCCAATCAAAGTGCTTTTTTTTTGGAATTGCCTTGGCACATCGTGTATTCACAAAGGTTGTTTGCAGCACACCACGGTTGCAAAGGAATTCCAGTTTACCCCTATCTAGACTAGCTAATAACCAGGAACGATACCAAGCACTGTCTAATACACACTCAGGACGCAATCCAGCTCCTTCACAAATTGGGCTTTTCCATCCACGAAAAGAAATCAAGCGAAACTCCAAGTTAAAAGAAAGAATTCTGGAGAGCAATTCTAGACCTAAATTTGGCTATTGCACACCCATCACAAGAAAGGGTACAAGCTATACTAGTGAAAATCTGAAGTTATTGTGCCGGTCATCAGATAAGTTTGGAAAGTCATTAAACTATTAAGCATGATGACATCTTGCATCTACATAATCCCTCATGCAAGACTTGATGTGAATTTTTTTATAGCAACTGTTGGCATTCCAGTGGTCATAAGCAACAGGCAGGTAGGACGATCATAGTCCCACAAAGAAAAGTATCCGCACTCCAGTGGTGGACAAAAGAAAACACGTTAAAGTCAAGATAATTTGTCAACCCACATTTTTAAAATAAACCTCACAACAGACTTCTCCATGACTGGTTGGGAGAGCATTACTGCAACCTCAACACAGGGAAGGTGATCACTACACCAAGAGGCACATGCATGTCCTAGAACTTCTAACTGTATAGATGGCGTTACTCTTTTAAAGTAAGTCTATTGAACAAGATTGTCCTCATTAATGCACACAACACACGAGCCACCAGGTTTTACATCAACCACGAGGGACACAGATGTGCATGCAGAAAATGTAACACTGGTGCCTAAAAAAAGCAGTTCCACATACAGGTACATATTCCAGTGGAGCAGAACTCACTAGCAGGCAGCCTAAGCAGGCAGCTAGTCCAAGTACACAAGTGGCAATTAAACACCTGCACACTCAACTCTATCTCTTTGCAACTGCAGAAAGTGCAAAATACCAAAACTTTGCATTCAGGTACCCCCGCAAGACTGGCCCCTAGGCAGTGCAAAATGGATGATCTGGTCAGAGATTTATGCTTTGGCTCCACTCAAACCCTGCACACTGCTATTACCGAAACTGGTTCACAAATTGCACCAAAGGCATGTGACAATAATACTCATTGCCCCAATATGGGCAAAGCAGCCATGGTTTTCCAATCTGCTAAACCTGTCAATTTAAGCTCCATGCAAACTGCCAGCAGCAATAAACCTATTAGCACAATAGATCACATACCGAATGCCCTCATTTAACCAACTTAGCAGCTTGCCTCCAGAAGTCCTAGTATTAGTTCACCTATATAGATCAACACATCGTATGGACATTTTAAAGGAGGCACGAAAACCGAACACCAGGCATTGCTATTTCAACAAAGGGAGATTCGTCATATTGTGTTCCAAGAAGCGCATCGGGCCCATTCACTGTAGTCCAACAAACACATTGTAACTTGCCTCCTTTTTCTACTAGACTTGTGCCTAGTATTTAATTCCCTTAATGTGCTTGGCTGCTTTATCAGCATACACTACATCTCAACCCAAAATGTCTTAATGGAAAATTCCTGTTATCTAGGCTTTTATAGAAGGGGTTGGACTTACTTACCCACCAATCGCATATCCGCTGCCAGGCTGTTATCTTAATGTGTCAAGCAAAGCTATGGGTCCACCTTTTGAACCTATGCATAAGGCTTCTATAAAATAAACCTTCACAGGATGCATTCCTAATTGCAATCACATCCATGAGAAGGATAATTGAATTACAAGCATTACCTGTGTGAGAACCATTTGTATCCAAACACGAGAAACAAAGTGGTTTTAAGGACACATCCCATATTTTCACCTAAATATATTTTGAATTGATTGTCCTCCCACATATGCCTCATCCTATGATAATTAACTCTCCAGCTGCTTCGTAACATCTTTTTGACATGGGGCGCTGTGTGCCATCGGGTCGATGTCCCTTGAGGGCCTCCGGTTGACTGTAGACGACATCAGTATAAGTAGCACAAGCAGCACCTGTTGCCTTCAGTTCCGTTTTTCTGAGCTAACGCTTCGAGAGAATTACGGCACGCTTCGGTTCTTCTGTGAACTTCGATTGTTATTTTCGTTTCGAAAATGTCTTCACCGTCACTGCATAAGACGGGCTTCAAGAAGTTCCAAGACTGTGGATGGAAGATGTCGATCACCGACCCCCACCGCATATGTTTGTGGTGTCTTGGTTCTGTTCACCGTACCTCAGACTGTGGCTCTTGTATGGCAATGACCGAAAAGACTTCAGGGAGCGTAAAGGTAAATTGGCGGTGGGGAGGTTGCCTTCAAAGTCTCCTTCCAAGAGTTCTGAGAGAGAGACCGATGAGTCCAGGGATTCTTCTCGACGTAAAAAATCAAAACGGTCTCGATCGAGAAGTCGATCATGCCATTCTTCTTCTTCTTGTAAGAAGCCCATTAACCGGGTGTTGTAGGTCCCCTTCGACCTCCAGTGATACCTCGGCTGATGTAATCAAGCGTCCAACTAGATCAGACTCCCCAGCAAAGTGGGATGCGTTTCGTAATGAAATGCTCAAAGTCTTCGAGAATATGGCCTGAACCCCCTCGAAGGACAAGCAGAAAGCCCATGCCCCTGTTGATCTGCAAAAAGGCGACAAAGGGAAGTCGAAGACAAAATCTTCAAAACCGAGCCTTAAGCCGGTTCTGCATCTTGGAAAAATCTTGATCTGACGGGAAATCGTCTAGGGCTTTCAGTCAGGAACCCAGCCCATCGAGGGTTCTGTCGAAGAAACATAAGACATCAACACCTTCGCCGACACCGTCAATGTCTGAGCCATCAACGCCAGTACTGAAGTAGATGCTGACAAAGGTGATCTCGACTTCAAAGTCATTGTCGAGATTACTTCGAAATTGTCGAAGCAAGTGGTAGTCCAGGAAAAGATTTTCAAACCTTTGCCTAAAAGACTTGAAGTATTTATCAGCCATCTATGCAGATGAACAACCTTCAGATAACACACCACCATTTAGGTTACAATTTGCACCCCTAATGTGCCAGATGAACTGATCTCTAATTAAAGGACTTTCTATGACAACTTTCAGTCAGCCAGTGGGTTAGATACCTCTCCCGATTTAGAATTTGGCAAGCCAGATCCTACAGAACATGCTGACTCCTCATATAGGAGACTAATGAGTAAGATTGAGTTTTTAGGCTGGAGCAGGCCTACTCCTTCTTTTGAGAAGGATGACATTAGACATCTTGGACCAGGGTCCCCAGAAAGATCCAATTTTGCCATTTAACACTGCATTACAAAAAAGGGTCTCTGCAAATTGGGAGACGCCAGAAACTGCGGGTGCAGTGAATAAAAATGTTGCAAAAAAGTAAAAACCGTCTAGCAGTGACCCAGAGTAGCTGACTAAACATCCAACACCAGAATGTTTGTGGCTCAGGCTGCTACATCTACCAAGCCGTCGGCATACCCATCAATCCCTCCAGATGGGGATAAGAGAGTGGATGCCTGGGCGAGAGAGGTATTTATTGCTGGCAGTATGGCATTTAAATCAACGAATGTAACTTGTACCTTGTCATGGTTTACGTTTACCCTGTGGGACTGCATAGCTATGGCGGCTGACCACATCCCAGAAGGAGAGGAAAGAGACGGCTTACTGACAATCAAGGATGCAATGGGTGAATGCCTCCAGTCAGGTCTGGATACTGCAGACAGCATCAGCAGGTCTATGGCGGCAAGCAGTGTTATGCAGATTTACGTGGTTGAGAAAGTCCGGTTTGCACCAGATGTGCAAGCTACACTACTCAACATGATTTGTTTTATTTGTATCACGCTCATACACAAGTCTTTCAGTGCACGACCAAGCAAAGGGAGGGGGAACAAGGGAGAAACAAAAACAATCAATCTTACTAGGTCTAGTGACACTAAGTGTGAAAGTGTGAGGGGCGGGGAGAGGTGGAAAGTGCAGAACAAAGAGAAACTGAATAAATAAGTGCAATGAATAAATAAAGGCAGTTAAAAGGGTAGTGCCGCCATCAAGTGGCAAGTGCATGATTAGTCAGAGTATATCTGATAAGTGCAGAGAAAAAAGGCGGACTGTATGGGTACAGATACAGATCCCAAGTTCAAGGGGAGTCTTGGAGGCAGTGCAGGAGGGAGACATGGTGAGCAGGTACCTGGGCCCGAAAGGACAGTGTGGCCGGGTGCACCATGCCGAGAGAGAAAAACGAATCAACAGGGGAGAAGAGGGGTGCAAAGGCAGAAGCGAAGAGGAAGGTTTTGAGGTGCTTCCGGAACCAGAGAGGGGTCTCCTCAAGTAACATGCCATTTGACGGCAGCAAGGCGTGAGAGTTTGGAAAAGCTGCAGACCTCAAAGGCAGCTGCTAAATCCCTTAGCGCTGCCATTAGACAGCCTGAACACCCCTACTCTGGCTCATCTTCCTGGAGGGTTAAGTCCTTTTGATTCTACTCCTCAATTGGAAGAGGACAAGCCGGTCAGAGAAGATTCCCTCGTGGTGTATGAGGGAGAGGTGCTAAGCCAACCCAAGCAGTGGCAGTTTTACCATCAGCTGCCGCAAAACCTCTCTGATGCCTTGACTCACAAGACCCTGGTGGGAGGCAGTCTTTCTCAGCATCTGAACGAGTGGCAAGGCATTACTTCAGATGCTTGGGCACTGGAAACTGTAGCCCAAAGTTACTGGCTTTCTTTCCAAAAAAGATGTCGGAATCATCCACTGGGGAACAAATCTTTCAAAATTCCAGATGTGCTCCTTGTGCAGGAAATTTTGACCCTGGTAGAGAAAGGTGCAATAGAACATGTACCTGTAGTGGAAAGGAACAAGGGTTGCTATTCCCCATACTTCCCGATTCCCATACAGGACAGAGGATGGAGAAACTTGAACATGTTCCTCAGGAATGACAAATTCAAGATGGTTACCCTTTTCCCAAATTCAAGATGGTTACCCTTTTCCCAAATCCTTCAGGCTCTCCAACTCCAAAGCTGGATGGTATCATTGGAGCTTCAGCATGCTTACTTTCATGTGCCTATCCATCCCAAGCACAGAAAGTACCCGAGGTTCACGGTTGGCGGTTTTCATGATCAGTTTCCAGTTCTTCCATTCGGGCTGACCTCCGCCCCAAGGGCTTTCACCAAGTTGATGGAGGTGGTAGCGAATCTCAGGAGAGGGGGGGATTCACATTTACCCCTACCTAGACGATTGGCCGATCAGGGCTCGTTCACCCGAACAATCCTGGGAACATCACACATGCTACCATCTCAAAGACTCCAATTTATTGGAGCAGTCCTGGATGCTTCCTCAGGTGAAGCCTTGCCACCCGAGGTGAGAGCTCAAACATTCTGCAGATGGTTACCAAATTCCAAAGTGCCCAGCATCTTCCGGCCTTGGATTGTGTGAGGTTGCTCGGTCTCATGGCATCCTGCATTTTCCTGGTGCCAGAGGCTCGCCTGCGCAGAAGTCCCAGTTTTCAGGCAGAATGTCAGACCACTAGAAAGTTCCAAGCAGAGTCCCTCAGGACCTACTGTGGTGGGCTTGCAAGGACAACATCAAGGGAGAATCTTTTTGGCAGCCATGGCTTGAGAAAACGGTAGTGACGGACGCCCGGGTTGGGGAGCCCACACCAACGATATGACAATCAGCGGTCGTTGGTCTCCATTGGAGTCCAAACTACATATCAACCTTTTGGAGCTAAGGGCAGTCAGACTAGTGCTGAAGGCTTTTCTGCCCCCTGCACAGGGAAAGAATGTCCTGATAATGACGGACAGCACAGAGGCCATGTACTACCTCAACGGGAGGGTCACTACCACTGTACAGAGGCAATGCAGCTCTAGTTCTGGGCAATTCAAGAAGGAATCTCCTCATCAGCAGTTCTCCTAGCTGGAGAGGAGAACACGGCAGCAGACTCTCTGAGCAGGCAGAGCAGTCTCCCATGAGTGGGAAGTAGCTCAGGAATTCCTTCAAGAGATCTTCATCCTTTGGGGAACCCCTCAAGTGGATCTGTCCACGACCAGTGTCACCCGGAAGTGCAAACTGTTTTTTGCTCCAGGGAATTTCATCCAAGAGGAGCACTAGGGGACACGTTCGTGGTGGACTGGGAATTTCCACTCATGTACGCTTGTCCTCCAGACCCCATCATTCCTCACGTGATCAGGAGGTTGAGAAAGTTTGGGAAATCCACTATCCTAATTGCTCCAGATTGGTCCAGGAGGACATGGTACCTGGACCTTCTGGACATGTCCATCTGCCCTCGAATGCGTCTTCGACAAAGAGGGTCTTCTCTCGCAAGAGGAAGGTCGGGTTCTCCATCCAGAGGTCAAGATACTCGCCTTCACGCATGGTTTCTGAAAGGCTGAGATACAAGGATTTGGACCTCCTGGATGACGTAATGGAGATTTTGCTTTCGACCAGAAGGCTAGTAACAAAATCTTTGTACCACTGTTGTTGGAACAAGTTCAGCAGCTTGTGCAGGAATATGAATGTGGATCCCGTTCTATGTGAAACACCTATGGTGCTTTCCTTTTTGTTACATTTGGAAAATCTGGGGCTCCAGATTGGAACAAAGAAAGTGTATCTGGCGGCGCTATTTATTTTGAAGCGCTCTTCAGAGGAAGGTTCATATTTTAAGATCCCTCCGATTGTTCAATTCCTAAAGGCCTGTCCCTGTATGCTATCTCATTTTTAACATGCATTCCTTTTGAGCCTTTACACTCATGCCCATTAAGACCTAACATTCAAAACTGTTTTGCTTATTCCAAGAAGGTCAGCCCACAGGGTAAGCGAGTTGCAGGCTCTTTTCTCTAAACCTCCACATAGTTTTCCATAAAGACAAGGGTATTCTCAAAGTGAAACCTTCTTTCTTACGTAAGGTCGTCTCGGACTTCCACTTGTCGCAAAAAAATCACTTTACCAACTTTCTGTCCACCTCCACATCCGGGAAAGGAGGAGGAAAGATTACATAGACTGGACCCAAAAAGGGCTCTGTTTCTACATATCTAGAATGGCTAAATTTTGCCAAAATGACCAATTATTAATTGGCTATATTGGCCCCAAATTTAGTGTAGCAGTTGCAAAACAAACCACATACAGATCGATCATCCTGGCAATTGGTGAATGTTACAGATTAGTGGACAAGGACCTGCCGGAAGGCCTAAGAGCACATACCACAAGGGGCATGGCAACCTCTGCTGCTCTTCAAAGAGGTGTCCCAATCAAAGACATTTGTTCAGGGGCCACTTGGTAGTCTGCTCACACTTTTGTGAGACATTACTGTCTGGATTCATCTTCCAGTCAGGGAGGACAATTTGCAAAAGCGATCCTTCATTCGGTCCATTATTAGAAAAAAATGTAATTTGTACTCCCAATTATTACTGCTTTGGGAGTCTATTTTAAGATTAGTAATACGTGGGAGGACACAATCCATTCGAAGAACAAGTTACTTACCCCGGTAACATTCTTTCGATTGGATGTCCATCCCACCTATTCCTCATAGCCCCTCCCATCCTATCCCGCTGTACAATTTACGTGTTCTTACACTGAACACTTTCTTGGAGCATACAGTCTATCGTACACCTGGTAATCCGTCTTCAGGGGATGGGGGGGGGGGAAACAAAACTGAAGCCAACAGGCACTGCATGCACTACTTATATTGATATCAGCAGTCGAACGGAGGCCGTTCATCAAGGGACATCGGCTCAAGACATCACACAGCAGCCCCTGTTGAAACAAAATTCAGAAAAGGCTGAAGCTGTAGAGATAATTATCATAAGATGAGGAATACGTGGGAGGGACATCCAATCGAAAGAAAGTTACCATGGGTAAGTAACTTCATCAGTTTCATGTCAATAAGTCATAGAACTAACCGCTTTCTTTCAAAACAAAAGGGAAAGGACACTTCATACATTTGATGTTCGAAAGTCCTTTATGCCAGAGCTCAATAAAACAAAATAAGTCAGAAAACCCGACCAATTGTTTATTTCAACAGAAACGGGAAGAGACAATCCAGTCACTAAAGCAACTATTGCAAGATGGATCATCAAATGCATGAAAGTTACACGCTGTCCAATAAAATGCTTCCCTTCACACCAAAAGCATATTCAACATATAGTACAGGAGTTACTCACATTCCTTGCAAATGTTCCATTAGAAGCAATATGTAAGCAGCAACGTGGAGTTCTATTCACACTTTAACACAACACTACTTTGTGGAAATGCAGTTTCGAAAAGATTCCCAATGGGTCAACATTTATTCACAAGTGTTCTCTCAGCTCTCCCACCTTCTTCTGGTAGTGATTGATATTCTGTGCATAGCATGTGATTCTAAGTAGAATCACAAGCCGCAGAAAACAAATATTACTTACTGCGTGATAGTCTTTCTGTGGCTTACATCTGCATAGAATCACATGCGCCAACCCATCCTCACTGGTAGAGCAAAAAGCACAGTTTTAAAAAAAAAAGAAAGTACACCGGTTTACTCTTATGTCCAGTCCCCTTTCCTCCATACTGTATGGGCGTCCCTTCCAAGGGACGGGGGACGGAACCTTTTTCACCAGAAAAAACCTTCTTCCCCTTTAAATTTAGAGGTTCGCAGGGGCGCGGCCCAGGGTGCAAGCGCTGCCCTGACTCTGCCCTCCGGCACCACACCTCAGTCCCCTTTTCCGCATCGATGGGAACGGGCTGAATTCACCAGTGCTCCTGGCTTTGGCCATGTAATTCCATGCACGGATACTTCCTCTGTCTTTTTGTGCGTTATCTATCATTTAGGTACTAGGTCCTCAGGCTTCACGCTCCTCCCGGTGCATGGCGACTTCTACAGGGTTCAGCAGGTGTCCATCCTGAAACGGGCTCTTCCCAACTTCAGACCCCTATGCCCTCTGCCTACGTTGCCTTGGCTCAGACCACGGTTGGCAATCATGTTCGGTGTGTGACTTGCTGTCCTCGAAGGCACTGAAGAACAGACTAGCCTGGTGGAGGGAGCTCTTCCAGAAGTCGCCTCTAGAGGATCTTAAGAACTTCGTGAAGCAGCGAACCAGGCCCAAGGTAGGGCCAATATTTTCTAGCACACCCCGCAAGGGGGACTCCTTCCCAGGAACTCTGCCGCGCTGGAGGGACCTGGCAGGTCCTTCTACCGGCATGTGCCCCGAGGCTGCTACAGCTTCGGGTCGAGAGATCCTCGGGTCCTCGGATCCTCCCGGGCACGGTGTCGAGGGACCGGAAGGTTCTTGTACCGGGCCTATACCAGAGGGGCTACGTCCTGTTACCAGCAACATGTCCAAAGGGCAATGCCCTATTACTGGCAGTACGTCCGAGGGGGTGCCTAAACGCAGCTCCACCGGGTCGAGGGTGGCCCACCTGCCGAGGCCCGAGGAGCAGGGTAGGCCTTGTGATCCACACGCAAGAGTCTTGGACGAGGCCGGGCCGAGCAACACATCACAGGCACGTGGCAGGCAGCTCGACAAAATGGCTGCCGCACCAGAAAGGGGCACCCGTCCGACACCATTCCACGAATTTGGCTAAGAACGAGTGTCAAGGTGGGACTGGCCTCAACCAGGTACGTGGCCTATAGTCTACCCTTCATTTGCACAGGGTAGCTTTCCTTTGCGGCCATATGGACAGGGTATGCAGTGGCTCCAGCACCCCCCTACTACCCTGTCAGTATCCCCTGCCACCTCTTTGGCCAGTGAAGGGGTGCTCTTCGAGACGTTCCTCAGCCTCATGAGGTCTCCTCAGATGGAGGTTATCAAAGACGCAGTCAGGGAAGTCCTTGCAATGTTACAGGCACCACAGATGCCTCCATCGGGCCCCTTGTCCCCGGTGCAGCCGCCTCCTCACTCTGCCGCCTCCTCAGCCTCTGGCTGCAGTCCCTTTACCCCAGCTCCGGCACCATCTACCCCTCCTCCACAAGATCCTCCCGATCCACAGAATACAGATGAGTAGGAGGATCCTTACACGCCATCCTCAGCCAGAGCCTTCCATGAACAACTTGCTGGTCTGGCGGAGTACCTGGGCCTCCCCCAACCTGAGGTCAAGCAGCCGGCAGAGGGGGTTCTGGCTGAAGTCCTCACTAGGCGCCCATCTGCCAACATGGGGATTCCACTGCAAACAGATGTAGTCTGCCTGGCCAAGAAGGAGTGGCTCAAGCCCCACTCGGTCCAGCCGGTCAATCGATACCTGGACGCCAAGTACAGACAGATGGAAGGGGATACACTCTTGCTCTCGACCCATCCTCGGTGATCGCTGCGGCATCACTATACTCCAAGCCTCAGTCGTCCTCAGCCTCCTCCTCTCCGTCACTACTAGGCAAGGAGGAGAAGATCTTGGAGGCGAACCGCAAGAAGATCTACTCCAACGCCTCCCTGCGTCAAACCAACGCAGATGCCATGTTGGCAGCCGCCAACCAACGGTTATGGCGGGAAATTGCGTACTTCCTTCCGGAACTCCCCACCCAATGCCTATCACGCTTTAGGGTGGGGCTAGCGGAAGCCAAGCTTGTGGCGCATGACCTCATGGAATCCACAGTGGCTCATATCGATACCTCAGGCCGTGCCATCTGCATTACCACGGACATGAGGAGAACATCCTGGCTCCGGGCAACGAAGTTCAAACTGGATCTCCAGGAGCGCATTCTAGACCTTCGTTTCGAGGGGAGGGGTGTGGGGTGGGGACACACCTCTTCCACTCGTCCATGGACGAAGAGCTGGACAAAAAACTGCTCACAAACGGCAAAGTCTTTATCCATTCTTACTAAGACCACGGCCAAATCGTACACCCAATCTCGGCAGCGCTCGGAGAAGGGTCGAACCTATGGAGGGTTCCATGGCTTCCAAGAACGCTGATCCAGGCAGGACCGCTCGCAGTCTCAGAACCGGCGCAAACAACAAAAAGGGGGTGGGGGGGAGTAAGGGCTTTTTCCAGTCCCCCTCTTCAGCCCCTGAGGGAAAGAAGGCATGACACGCCCCTTCGGGTCCACGTGTCTCCGGTGGGGGGCAGGCTTGCTCTCCATGCACAATTCTGGTGCCAGAAATTCGCGGACCCCTGGATCCTCTCCGTGGTATCCATGGGGTACTGCCTTCCTATCCCAGCCTCTCCTACTTCCATTCCCTCCCTCAAGTTAGGACAGCAACTCTTTTGGCAGAGATCAGGTCGCTCGTAGAGAGCCAGGCAGTGGAGGAAGTTCCAGCCTCCCAGCAAGGCTTTGGCTTCTACTCCAGGATTTTCGCCATTCAGAAGAAGAACCAGGCGGGCCTGAGTTGTGATGAACCTTTCCACCCTCAACCTCTCCTTACCCCTGCAAAAATTCAATATGGGTACGCCAGCTTTTATAGCGGACAGATTAAACCAGGGAGACTGGATGTGCTCCCTGGGCCTGAAGGACGCATACCTACACGTCCAGACTTGGCAGCCCATTCGTTCTTTCCTACGGTTCAGGATCTTGGGCTACCATTTCCAATACAAAGTCTCCGCCTGGCCTCAACTCGACCCCTTCACGGTCTTTACCAGACTCATGAACGCTGTAGTG
Source organism: Ambystoma mexicanum (assembly GCF_040938575.1). Lineage (NCBI taxonomy): Eukaryota > Metazoa > Chordata > Amphibia > Caudata > Ambystomatidae > Ambystoma > Ambystoma mexicanum. The sequence continues at coordinate 1,216,726,070 of NC_090923.1, read as the reverse complement.
GCCCCCCTCAGAGAGCAGGGCCTCCATATCTACCCATACCTCAACGACTGGCTCGTCAGGGCTACATCTCAGAAAACGGTTCACCACTCTTCCCAGGCCCTTATGAACATAGTGCATGACCTGGGCTTCTCGCTCAACCTCAAAAAGTCGCAGCTGCTCCCTACGCAGACTGACATTCCTGGGACTCATTTGGGATACGTGCACTGAGAGGGTCTTCCCATCAGAGGACAAGATCTCGGCCATCAAGAGGGCCACCACCCACTTCCTTAGAGCGGTGACCTCGGCATGGTGGTACCAACATCTCATGGGTCTACTAGCGGTGGTTCTGTTCCGTGCCGCACACAAGACTAAGGATGGGAAGGATTCAGCTGCACTTCATGGACTCATGGAATCAGGAGCAGGGCTCGCAATCCAAGACTATCAACGTTCCTCCATCTCTCCACCCGAACCTAACTTGGTGGTCCATGGACTGCAACCTCCGGACAGGCAAGCCCTTTCGGCTGCCCTCTCAGCAGGCCACCATCACCACAGACTCCTCGCTCGAGGGCTGGGGGGGGGGCACCCTGGATGATCTCTTGGTCCACGGCACCTGGAGTCGACGGGTGCAGGAATACCGCATCAATTGGTTGGAGCTGAACGCCATCTGGCTAGCGTTCAAAGCATTCCTACCACTTCTCAAGGGCAAGGTTTTCCTCATCCAGACGGACCACTCAACCAGAATGTACTACATCAACAAGCAGGGAGGCACCAGATACCCTCCTCTGTGCAGACTGGCGATCAGCATGTGGGAATGGGCCGTGGAAAATGAAAATGTTCCTCTCGGCAGTCCACTTCACGGAGTATTCCATCCTGGAGGCGGACAGGCTCAGCAGGCTGGGAGCGAACAACTGCGAGTGGCAGCTAAACGACCTAGTTATTCAGATGATCTTCAACAGGTGGGCTCACCCCCAAATAGATCTCTTTGCCACCTGGCACAAAAGTGTCCACAGTTCGCATCCTACCATTCGTTGGTACAGCTCACGTACGGCGTCAGGAGAGCTCCAGCCGCATCGTAGAGCTTCGGTTCCCGTCGAATCTAATTAGGCACGATTCGTTTGCAGCTGTCCACTGTGAAGTACGAATAGTGCTGACAGGCATCACCAGACTGCAGCACACGGACTAACTTACACCTCGTCAAGATTGCCCACACAGATCCTTAGCTTGTGAGGCGACCCTCCTTACCACACCAGGGGCTATTGACACCCCCCTGCAGCAGCACCCACCATGTTAAAGTGGCACCATTCATGCTGGTGGAAGCTGGTTTCAAGTGTGAGACAGTATCCAGTCCCGTTGCGGCAGAGTCCAGTGGCTCCCGCCCACAGAGATTTCCAAACCGGAGGCCCAGACGAAGGCGTTCCATTCTCCAGCCAAGCACTTCATGTGCCCCACTGACCTTTACAACTTGAGAGGGGGTCCCTCCCCCTGGCGTAGACCGATGGTTTTGGTCCTCTGTGTAATTCTATTGACACCCTGAGTCGATTTTTCTGTCCCTCTTAGTATAGCTGGTCTATTTGAGCACCTGGTCTTATCTGTGGACTAACAAATCAGGTTCCCCTTTTCAAAACTCACCCTCCCAGCCCCCGCCCCTTTTTTATTTTTTCCTTGTGTATTATTCACTAATTTTGGTTTTGGATATACCTATTTGGTTCTGCCCTGACTGAATTTACTCTAACCCGTTAAACTTTACCCGTTGGACATTCAAATGAAGCAGGGTTATTAGTCAGCCGTTGCTACAACATGGGGACCCAACAATTGCCCAGCATATTCATTCTAATTGTGGTATAGAATAACTGATCAACTTGTTGACACAATTGCAATGACCTTGTCTCTTTCCGTTCACTGTGCATAAATATATTTTCTTGCACCACCACATCATACTAACCCACTCACTGTGTGCTTATTGAACAGCGAGAGTATCCATTGTGAAACTGTTTTTTCAACTATTGTACCTTTCTTTTTTCTCTGTGTCTTTGTTAACATGAACAAATCAATACATTGAATTTAATCACAATTAAGAATGAGCTATTTGTGCCTTCTTCTTTCACATTTGATGACCTGAAAATGCATGTAAAGGATATTTGGCTTACTACTTGGAGCATTACCCTGAAGTTCTCATAACAGAATCATGCAGACACCCCAACATTAGGCAGTGTCTTGAAGTTTACCTGTGGTTGGAGCCCTTCTCGTTCTCCACAGTTCGCATCCTGGCAGAGTCAGGGCCCCGGCTCTCTGGGCGACGCATTTCACCTCCAGTGGACCGGCATGAGAGCCTACGCCTTTCCGTCCACTCCCCTGATCCACAGGGTAATTTGCTAAATCATGGAATCACGCTGACTCCATCCTGATTGCTCCGTGGTGGCCGGCTAGACCTTGGTTTTCGGAGCTCCTCAGACGGGCCCAGCACATCTTCTGGCACAGCAGGGGGCATAATCATCCACCCTGCGCCAGGGAAACTAGCCCTCAGTGTGGTACCTGAACAGGTAATGCTTCGGCACCTTAGCCTCTCCCAGGCCAACCTGGAGATCATACAGTGCACCAGGAGCAAAGCTGCCAGGGCCCAGTACAAGAGCAAATGGACCAGGGTCTGCCACTGGGCAGACTCCAAAGGAATTGACCCCTTGTCCTGCAATTTGGGCGACGTGCTCTCCTTTTCAGCGCACCTTGCTCATTCGGGCATACAGGTGGACACCTGCCGTACATACCTTGCAGCCATTGGGGCGTACAGGAACTCGGAGGAGGGCACTTTCTCCTCCTCCAACCCTATCATCAAAAAGCATCTGACTGGTCTTGCTAGGCTCTACCCGCCCGTTAAGAGACTGCACCCTGTGTGGGAGCTAAACATAGTCTTGGGTGCCCTGGCGCACAAACCATTCGAGCCCAGGGCGTCTGTGGACATCAGGCTGGTCACCATCAAGACGGCCTTAATAGACGGTCTTACCTCAGCTCGCAGAGTCAGCGAGATTCAGGCGCTGGTCGCCTCTGAACCGTATCCCACCTTTCACAAGGACAAGGTAGTCCTGCGGACGCACCTGGCATTTCTGCCCAAGGTTCCATCTGCGTTTCACTTGAACGGGGAAATAGTCCTACCAACGTACTTTCCCGACCCCAAGGACGAAGCACAGTGTGCTGCACTGCCTGGATGTCAGGAGTGCCCCAAGATTCTACTTGGACAGGACCAATGGCTTCCGCAAGTTGGACGCTCCATTTGTCATTTTCGGCGGCTCGAGGCAAGGCTATCGGGCCGCTAAGGCTTCCATAGCCCGCTGGATGGTTTTGCCATCAAGGAAGTATACGAGGGCCAGCACAAGCCGCTCCGGGCCAACATGCATGTCCACGCAGTCAGGGCCAATGCAACGGCCATCGCATTCCAGCGCCATGTCCCCTGCAACTCGTAAGCAGGGCGGCCACTTGACTCTCTCCCACGGCTTTCTGCAAGCATTACTGTTTGCATGCCGGCTCTGGATCTGATGCGGCTTTCCGACAGGCGGTTCTCAAGAACCTATTTGCTTAAGGAGGGTCTCCTCTCCACCCTGGGGCTACAATCAGTTGTAATCACCCATACAGTACGGAGGATAGGGGACGGGACGGAAGAGTAATTATAAGTTACTCACTGTAGTGACTAGCGTACTTAGTCTATACTACCTTTCCTCCATACGTCCCACCAACCTCTCCCCCCTTCCCCCCCTAATAATACTGGTGTCATTAGGCAATGTTAAAACTATTGTCGATGCGTTAATGGAGACCGAGGTGTGGCGCCGACGGCAAGGATGCGAAGGTCCTAGAGACCTCTGGAAAAAAGTTGTATTCCACTGCCACTCTCCACTTGCAGCAAGTCAATGCAGATGCTATGCTAGCAGCCGTAAATCAGAAATTATGGAGGGAGAATATCTGGATGTGCAGGACTTTCTCGACCTCCCATTTGAAGGAGGGGGCATTTTACATGCTTCCAGCAATGAAGAGTTGGACTAGAAAAAGAACGGCTCTCTCAAACAGCCAAATCCCTGGCTATACTGGCAAAACCGGCTGCTAAGAGCTTTGCACAGGGCCAGGTGAGATCTGACGGAGGTTGCACCTTTGGTGGTTTCAGGGGCTTCCAGGACTGCTGCACTAGACAGCCAGACGGGTCCTCCAGCCAACACCAGTGCAAACAGCAAAACAAAATCTCACAAGGGCTTCTTCCAGTCCCTCTCCCAGGCACCAGCCTCAGACGGAAAGAAGCAGTGACTGGGTCATCAAGATCCACAGCACTCCGGTGGGCGGCAGACTTGCCCTTCCTTTTCAGTCCTGGCGGGCACAGTTCACGGACCTGTGGTTACTCTGTGATATCCCAGGGCTTCTGCCTTCCTATACCACAAGCCCCCCACCCCCCACCAACCCGTCCTGCAGATTGGGATGCCGTCTCTCCTTGTGGAGATCCGCTCTCTGGTAGCGTGCGAGGCTGTAGAGGAAGTACCCGCCCCCTCGCAGAGATGCTTGGGGTTTTACTCTTGTATCTTCGCAATACAGAAGATTAACCAGAGAGGCCTGTGAGTTGTCCTTTTTTAATCATTGTCTACTGCTTCAAAGGTTCAAGATGGTTACGCCAGCATTGATAGCGCAGTCACTGTGGGGGAGGCTGGATGTGCTCCCGGAATCTGAAGGATGCATACCTACGCGTCCCGATTTGGCAGCCCCTTCAATCCTTCCTACGGTTTCGGGTCATGGGCTTGCACTTCCAATACAGAGTCCTCCCATTTGGCCTCATCTCAGCCCTGCTGTGTTAACGAGACTCATGAATGCGATGACGGCACTTCTCAGGTCGGAGGGCCTCGATGTATATCCATACCTCGACTGATTGGTTTGCCTGGAATCGCCAGTGGAAGTTGACAATACAACAGCCAGGCTAATGCATATACTCTATGTACGGAGGTTCTCCAACCTCAAGAAGTCGCAGCTCCAGCCTTTACAGTCCATGATTTTCCTGGGCCATGTCTGGGATACGAAAGCCGAGATATTCCCCACTGTGGACAAGGTCACGATGATCAAAGTGGCTACGGGGCATTTCCTCAGCAGGGGCTGACTTCGGCATGGTGGTACCAGCACTTGCTGGGGATTATGGAAGCTTGCCTCTTGGCAGTGCCTCATGCCATGCCCAAATTTAGGAGGCTGCAGCATGGAGCCAGGAACCTGGATCCCAAGCAGCGCATTACCGTACCATTGCATCTTCCCCAGGACATACTATGGTGGAGAATAAACGCCAATCTTATGGTGGGACGGCCGTTCAGGCAGCCCCGGCCGACATCCACCATAACTACTGACTCCTCCCTCAAGGGATGGCAGGATGCACTCTGAACAACCAGTATACATGGCATATGGTCCATAAGGGTCAGGACAAGCGCATCAATTGGCTCAAAATGTTTGCGATATGGCTTGCTCTGAAAGCTTTCCTCCCTACTATCAACAGCCCAGTCTGTATTCAGATGGACAGCTCTACTTGCATGTACTACCTCAACGATCAGGGAGGTACCAGATCACCCCTGCGCAGGCTAACTATCCAGATATGGGCATGTGCCTTAGTGAACATATCGCTGTCGGCTATTCACGAACCGGCGGGAGTCCAACCTAGAGGCGAACAGACTCTGCAGACTGGGGGGGAAGACGACTACGAGTGGCAGTTGAATGAGGTGGTCCTGGGGGAGATCTTCAGCAAGTGGGATCATCCCATTTGCCACTGGGCTCAACAGGAGGTGTTACCAGTTTGTGTCCTGGTAGGGACTGGGCAGAGGCTCACGGGGGGGATGCCTTGCAGCTTCAGTGGGACGGCATGTGGGCATACATGTTCCCGCCAATCCCGTTAATTCACAAGGTCATCTGCAAGGTCAAGGAGGCGCGGTAACTACGTCTCAATTTGATAGCACCATGGTGGCCTGCCAGACCATTGTTCTCAGAGCTATTGCAACGGTCGAATCAACCACCAGTTCACCTCCAAGTGGGACCTAGTTCCCGAAAATGTAACCTTGCAACACCTCCATTTGTCACAGGACAACTTGGGCCTCATCTAAGGGGCAAGAATCACTTCCACTAAGAGTCAGTACAGAAGCAAAAAGACTAGGTTCTGCCACTGGCTAAGAAAAAGGGCATAGATTGGTTAGGTTGCACCCTCCATCACATGCTCTCCTTCTCCGCACATCTGGCACACTCCTGAGGGATGGGGGGGTAGTGCAGGTGGACACATGCTGGACCTACCTGGCTGTCATAGGGGTATCCACAAACTCGGGCTGTAATGTTTTCTTGTTTTCTCCACCGCCAACGCTGTGGTCAAAAGGCATCTAGCAGGAACTAACCAGGTTGTACCCACCTGTCAGACGCCCACACCCGGTCTGGGACCTCAATGTGGTTCTGAGCGCCCTGGCTCATAAACCATTCGAGCCCATGGAATCGGTATACATCAGACTGGTCACGATTAAGATTGCTCTCTTGGTGGGCCTTAGCCCAGCGCACAGGATCAGTGAAATTCAGGCCCAGATGGCATCAGAGCCATATACCACTTTCCATCAGGACAAAGTGGTGCTACGGACACACCTCTTCTCCCAAAAATGGTGTTTCACCTTAACGAAGAAATGGTCCTTCCAGCTGTATTCCCAAATCCAAAGAGGATGCAGGAAAGGTGTTAGATTTCCTCGAGGACAGGAAAGTGCTAAGATTCTACCTTGACCGGACTAGGAGCTTCCGCAATTCTGATGCCTTGTTTATCCCATTTGGAGGGTCAAAACCAGGGTGTCAAGCCTCAAAATCCTCAATGCCTAGGTGGATGGTTATGGCCTTCAAGGAAGCCTACGAAGGACATTGCATGAAGTTTCCAGCAAACATGCACGCTCATGTGGTCGGGGCCAAAGCAACAGCAGGGGCATTACAAAGATATGTGCCATGGCAGACATTCAGCAGGGCAGCCTTACGGGCTCCCCCCGCCGCCTTCTGCAAACATTATTGCTTGGACGCCAGTGCCAGATCAGACGCAGCATTTGGACAAGCAGTCCTGAAAAACGTTTTCTCAGACGTTCCAACGTCTCTCCTCCACGGGGCCTCAATCAGTGGTAATCGGCCATACAGTATGGAGGAAAGGGGACGGGTCTTAGGAGTAATCATAAGCTACTCAACGTAATGACTAACATACTCCTAGACCCCCCCTTTCCTCCATACGTCCCACCAGCCACCCACCCCCTTAAAGAATAATTGTCATATAGCTGACGCGTCAAAGACTGAGGTGTGGCGCCGGTGGACAAAGTCAAGGGCGTGCATGCTCATGTGGCTGTGTCCCTGCGTGCAACTAAATTTAATGGGGAAGACACTTTTTTTTCTGGTGAAAGGTTCTGTTCCCGTCCTAGCGAGGGACGCCCATACAGTATGGAGGAAAGGGGACTATGGACTAGGTGTAAGTTTGTCACTACAGTGAGTAACTTATAATATTCAACTTAAGACACTACTTTTCGAGGAGGGGAACCACTTCCTAAATCACCTAAAAGTTGTCTCCTACACATTCAGTTATTACAGATCAGCCTTCCAATACTTTTCGGGATGACCATTATTATGACCAATTGCAACAAGACCAGGGGGATGATCAGGGTACGTGGCCAGCTACTCCCACTCATGAGGATGCAGAGGAGCCAGATATAATCTATTGATCCACCCATCTATAGATTACCAGCTTCTTTATTTTTTTAATTTACATTTTCAACAGTAGATAAACAGTAATACATTAAATGCAATTTTTTACAATATTACAAATTCATATTGAAAACCACAAATCGTCACTTCAGATATTAATATAATCTCACTCCAACAAACAACGAAAAAATAAAAAAACAATTATTGGTGCCAGTCATGCACGAACATATGGTCAAGAGCCATAACTCAACCAACCATCAGATTCACCATATAATTCATTAAAGGCTGTCCAAATGTTGGCATAATCATCAAAGCATTCTCTTTTTTTTTAAACTTCACCTTTTCATATGTGGACAATACAACTAACTTGCGCAACCAAGTATCAGTTTGCGGCTTCTTGTTTTTCCATACTTTTAGGATTTGTTTCTGTGCAATCACCAGCGCTCTGACAACCCAGGTCCAGCAATTACTCCCATCTGTGGAGTCAAGTATGATCTACATATATTTTTGTTGTCTTAACCTCAAATTGAGATCCAATTTCATCTTTAGATATCTTTCACACGCACATTGGGATAGTTCACAGTTCAACTCGACTATTTCAACCTTAAATGTTCCCAACCATCTACTACCTCAGACCGAACTGGCATGAGTCTAAGATAAGTTGAGACTATCCTGGGTGGGCAGTCATATCAGAAAAAGCACTGGTCTATAAGCCAAAGAAACATTAGACACACTCATCCTTTGACTCAACAACAGCCTCAAATCATTAAAGCTATTTCTTTCTCTGCTCATTACTCTGAATTGCATCTGCAATCTCTCAAACTTTACAATCTGATCTGCCTCAAGAACATCACCTATATTCACTATACCCTTCGACATCCAACTCTTCCGATACAACGACTTATTTAAATGAAGAGTGCCGGATTATTCCACAATAACGCCTTTACGTAACCAGACAATTTGATCATTCTCAGTGAACCATGCCAGCAATGCATCACTTTTCATTCTGATGCTAGGCTAAAAAGTAATAGCTCTTAGTATCTTACACATAGAATAAATACTTGTTAGTCGGAAGGGGGATATTGCCCAAGTTTCCATAGTAACCCAAATTGGTCTATTCAAACCAGTCCTTTCAAAATATAACACAGCTTTCTTAAGTGCAAACCACCTATATTTACCACGGCCTGGATATCCAAAAACCCCACTTTTGACATCCTGGGCTAAAACCTATTGAGGAATTTGTTTAATCTTCTTATCCTCGAATAGAAATTCTTTAAAAACGTTATCCTGTTCAATAATTGCTTTAAAAAAAGTCAAGGGTAATGATTGAATAACATACAACACTTTTGGTAATACTATTAATTTTTAATGCACTAATCTTTCCCCATATGTCCAAATAAATATTCTTCCACTTAACAATATCTATCACCCTTTTAACATTAACCTAAACCAACTTTTTAAAATCTCTTACCAAAATTATCCCCAAGTAACTCTCTCGTCTAACCATTTGCAATTCCATCCCTCAGTTACATTTCGAGTAATCTTGTGACCAGATAGCATCTCATATTCATTGAAAATATTCTTCAGTCGTGAGCATGATACCCGACTTTGCGAAAAGGCAACTACCAAATTTTCTGCACACAACAACGCCCTCATTTCAACCGGTCCTATTTTTAACCTATGAAGCCTTGCATCCTGACGAATGTCTCATCAGTGGCTCAAGAGCAATATTGATGAGAAGAGGTGACAAAGGGCAACCCGTGCTAGCAAAACATTATAAACTTTACACAATTTTGGAGAAAGTATATCCGAAAAATATCTGTAAAACTCTACAGTCAAACCATCAAGACCAGGTGATTTGTCTACCTTTAGTTGAGTAATGGCCACAGTAATTTCAATCTCTAAGATTTTTCCTCCAGATATACAGTTGGTCTCTGATAATACTGGCATTTCAATCTTCCCAAAGAACGAGTCGGAGTAAAGAAACTCATAATACAATTTAAAGCATTCAGATATCTTCATTTGTCAAAACAGACGCACCATCAGCATTCACAATCTTTCTAATTACTGACCTATTTGAATAACCTCCAAGTTTCCTAGCCAAGAGTCGACCACCAACTTCACCATTCTGCCAAAATGCTTGCCTGGTATAAAATAATCCTTTCTCCGTTTGCTGATCAATCTTATAGTTTAACAAATCCTTCAGCCTACCCAACTCTAGTTTATCCTCATCTTCCTTTGAAATTGCATAACATCTCTGAACTGTAGCCAGCGAGCTTCTGTTTGATCTGACATGCCTAGTTTCCTGATGTGAGCAGTCTGACTGATCATTTCCCCTCATATTGTAGCCTTACAGCAATCTCATACAATACTAATATCTACGGAGTCAAGATTCTCAATCAAGAACCTATCAGTGTAATTTCATAATCCCTGTTGAACTGTTTCATCCTTCAAAATATATGCATTCAATCTCCACCTCTTGTAACCTTGTATATTTCTTCACACAGTGAACGTCAATTGAACACTTGCATGGTCTGAAATGTTTCTTTCTAGAATGTCTATTTGTTACTCCACCCAACAACGTATCAGTCATAAAGAAATAGTCTGTGTGTAGGAATCGTGTACTGGCGAGTGATAAGTGAACTCTCTAGCATTTGGTTACATTTGGTAATGTAACCCTCCAAACATCTGCCATATCAAAACTATCAATCATATTCCTTAAAGTAAGTTACATTATGTCCTGAGTGTCTACAAGAAGACAATCTAGTCTCTCATGCAGCACGCAATTAAGTCAGCCCCCCCTAAAAAAAAAAAATCATCTGGTCACCATCCCTGTTCCGCAAACTTGTCAAGTCCTTGAAAAAAACAGCTCCCTGATCATATGGACCAACAGTGAACTTAGTATTATCTAAGATAATATTTGCCAATACAAATGTACCCTCTAGATCTTTATCAACCTTCTCCACCACTACATTCAATCCCTTCCGGACTAAAATACATACACCCCTTGATCTAGTTGTATTGCATCTTGCCAACACTTGGTTATATCTCGAATTTAGTAACATTTTCTGATCACATTGTAATATGTGTCTATTCCAAAAAATCAGTATCCACTCTCATTCTTCATAACTTGTTGATTTTGTTTTTCTTTCAGCCAGAATTAATTCCCTTCACATTCCAAGTTAACAAAGTGAAGTTAATCATAGACTGATGGGAGTGGAGAAAAATAATAAGATCAAAAAGAAAGAATATTCTTCAGTCTGTATTCATTAACCCAGCCCTTGCGCATGTTTTGACATGTATTATTCCATTTAAACAAACCAGTCATATTCCATATACAGATATGCACAACAGAATTATAGTTGTCATAACTAAAAAAATAAAATAAACACAACATGCCATTAATTACAACATATAATCCCGCCGTTAGCAGAATTCCAAAAAATTCCATTATTTGCAAATGTATAACTAGAGTCCAGAATCATAAATCCCAAAGTGCCTCAACCAACAATACTAACTAAATTCCCACCCAATGACTACAATTCCCCATCATTAACCTGCTCTTAACCAATCAACTATTATGAGAGCTCAATCTATTTGTAAATCTTAGCAGGTGGCATAGATGCCCAATAGAAAAGGGGAAACCTTTGTGTCAACCACCCAAGAAAATTGAGGCCCGACAGCTTAAACCAAGCATGAGTGGTGTAATTGCTCACGTTAACCGTAAATTTCCCCTAAATTTGCTTTTTTCATCTACAACATTAAATACTATAATCCTTCACTCAACTGCCTTAAATCGGTGCACTGCCAGAAAAACAAAAAAAACGAATGTGTGATGTTATCACAGCATGTCTTTCTTCAGTCAACAAGACAATTTCGAGACAGTCCTCTAAACTGCATCTGGCTGCGCTGCTGACTGTTGGCCCGCCAGAGCCGTTGGACGCCTCTATCAACATTCGAGATCTGCCAACCAGCATAGAGACGACAATTCTTTGCCCCGAGCCATGGTGCCGGACAGCCTGCAGACATCCGTCCAGCCTCGCTTGCCGAACTGCCTGCCGCCTGGTACACGCAGCTGTCTCCCGCCACTAACACTATCTCACGGGCTGCGGAGCGCCCTGGAACCGCTTCGACACTGTTGAGCACCAAGAAATTCTTCAGTGCCAGGTACATTGTGGTTCTGCCCCCCTCCCCCATTGGCCTTCTCCGAAGGCCCCTAGAGACAGTTGCGACCCTTTGCCCATTTGGTGCTGAAGCCAAATAATCTTGAACTAGAAGACTGATTACTTTACCAACTATCCTCCTGTCAGTATCCAGAGTGCATCCCTTTCCTTTGTGAAACTGTGTGATCTGTGTTCCTTTACAGTTTGGGTTGTAATTGTAGTGTGCTAGAACTGTCAGTTGTAGTAATAATAAAGTAGATATTTTTATACAACCTCGACTGCAGTCCCTTTTTTCATTGGGTAATAATTGTATTTTCGCTGTGTTGCAACTAACCAACGATCCACGACCCTGTGGAGATAAGCCTGCTCTTCTGTCCACGTTACCAAAATTGCACAAGGAGGTTTATAATTAACTTGTCTTCCTGTTAGGCAAAGTTTGTATGCACTACCCTCTGGGAATGCTACAAACAACTATGACTACAGGTATAGGCAACCCAACTAGTATAAGCTTGTGCTACCCAGTTTTGGTAGCGTGTTCAGCAGCCAGGCCCATCTCAAGAGGGGAAATGTGAGCTGTAGTGAAGTTACACAAAGATTCTCAGTTACAGGTATTCAAGTAAACTCTTACACTCAAGGTTTCTTGCATAAACAATTATTAATGTATCAGTTATAAAGCCTTCAGAACGGAGTAATAGAATAGTAACACACATATACTTCAATAGTGTACACTCTGTGTTTCTGAATCAGACAAGACCATTTTGGGATGGCCCACAGACACAACCTACACCCACAGGTGACTTCCGTAACCAGGGTGCTGGGGACATTAATATCTTACTGTTGGCATTCAGAATACTCTTAAAAGTTGGTAAAAGGCAAAGGTTAGTAGAACAAGAGGCCACAAATATTCCTAAGCAGGTAAGTACTTTTAGATATTCTTAGTCATTCAATAGGCTAAGCCAAAGTCAATGGGCAAAAGTCTTGGATAGGATGAAGCACTTTTGGTAAGTAAATGGAAAGGTTTTGATGAAAAGAAGATTCAAATGTAGGGCCACAAGCTGATTAGACCTGTGAGTTGTGGAAGTTACAAGCACTTCTACAGCAAGTGGTAAGTACCCTGGTAAACAAGAAAAGATGCAGCTGTTGACTTCTGTTCCTGTGCAGCTCTGCAGATCTCACTGTTCCTTGGCCTCAGTCATGGGGACAAGAGGGAGGATGTCGGGGGGACTCCTGCAATGCACTGGGACTGTCAAAACCCGCAACCGGCAGACTCCACTTTCAGTGACTTTCGCGTTTCAGCTACCGCAAATAGCAACAACGCGTTTCCTGGCTCTCAAGGTGGACTGTCCTTGCTTCTGGGGTCCCGCACTCTGCTGAGGGGGCTCAGGCTTGGTCATTCCTGCTTTGTGGGAGTCCAGAAGATCTTCCAAAAGCTTTAGGCCAGCTTAAAAGTAACACATATGATATGATAGATTATTTATAACGCGCTTAATACCCAGAGGTTTCTAAGCGCGGACCCAGGGATCGAACCTGTGTCGCTCCGTGTCGTCTTGTTTCCAAGTCGAGCACGCTGCCGCTGAGCTATCCTCCTGGGACACATAATCTGGTGTCCCTCTCCCTGGCTATACAGTTTCCTGCAGCAACTCTGAGGAAATTCAATCAGCTCCGAGATGGGTGTGCAGGTGGCTTACTTTGGACTTGATTGGTCCCACCAACTCAAAGGGAGAAGTCGTCCTTGCAGGGGCTTCTCTGTCGATGCGAACTTGGCGTTTCAGGCACTGCAGCAGGGCTTCACTGGGCAAACCAGCGGTCCAGGAGTTGCAGCAGGCGTCCTCTTCAAGCTCTTCTTCGGTTCCTTCGTCCAGTGGTCCACTCTGCCTTCCAAGCCAAAAGACTTGTCTTTTATTCACTTCTCTCCTATTCATTCCAGCTTAGCTGTCACTCACCCAGCAGGGGGCTGTCCATGCCGGACAGTTAGCTAGCCAATCATCACAGAATGCATTTGGGTCTGCTAGGAGACTAGGTGTACGCAGTTTCGGGCATCTCCCTCACTTCCTGCCTACCCCAGACACTCTGGAGCCAGAGGCGGGTTTCACTCCATAAACCCCGCCAAAGGTGAAATGTCAAAGAGACCAAACCTGGTTTGGCGCGCAGAGAAAATATCTAGAAGGACCTTTCAACAAAGACATGGCGAAAAAAGAAGACCGGGGACTATTTTGTCTATGTGCCATTTTGAAAAAGATGGCTCCCACGGTTAGCTTTACCAGAGCTGCAAACAGCCTCGGTAAATGCAAATCATGGTATTTCAAAACGAAACCACTGCCACCAGCCAGTCTGTGAGGAAAGGGTAACATAAAAATGTTACATGAGCATCTATACACAGGGGATACTAAGTAACCCCTCCAGCACTCTATTGTAAGATGGTGTTTGCTGGGTTTAGCAAGTTACAATTCTAAGTAAAGTCAATTTCACTTTACTGCTCTGGGAAACAATAGTTTATCCCAGCGAAGGTATTTAAACCTTGGGAAATCTGAAAGACTTCCCTGTGCCACCGCACTGAAGGTGCTGTGTGACGCAATCTAAAAGATGATGCCTATGGAGTTTGTCAGACTCCATAACCAAAAGAAACGTAGAGGTAAAATTCACATAAATACGAGAGTGTGGAAATGGGGGCACATTCTCTCCAGGTTAAAAAAAAAAATATTCAAAATCAAGCAAAGTTGCTGGGGGTTTCTAAGGTGAAGGGAAATTAGCACATTTTTGAGAATTCTTCCCAAAAGTTCCAATCTTTTTGGATCCCTTCTGTGTACTAGGGGTGTGGGGTTGATGGTTTAGAAACAGATAGTCATCCCTGGACCACTGGTGCCCCGGACGTTCATTTGTCAAACCCTCTGCGGCTCTTGGTCATACTGCCACTTTACATGCTTACCAAATCTGAAGATGGCTTCTAGCGGAGCGGCTTAGGGAGAGGACTGTCATTGGATTGGGGCACTATGACCCAGAGGACAGATTGGTTTATAGGAGAAATTCAGTTTGTAAGTGAAAGTGAAACTGTTTTTTTTTATCAAGGATTTCCGGCCTAAAGAAGGGGAATATGCATGACCATGTGAATCCATGCCAGACACGTGCTGGAGAACAATAGTTACATGTAAGTAACTTGGTCCTTTCCTCTGGTGGTGCGACCAGGAGGAGGAAGCCATGGTGGGCCTGGGGCCCAGTAACCGATACCAAGAACAGATCTCCAGGGAGAGCCCGAATCCCCAACCTCCATGCCCGAAAGAAGTTAGCTGCTGAGAAGCAGCACCAGGGAAGCTCACACTACCACAGAGAGGTACCAATAATGTGAATCAAGGCTGAGACACACCACAAGGTTTCGAAAACCTGATAAACCCGAGAGGGCAAGCAGCCTGTGTGAGACGGAACAAGGAAAGTATGAACGCTATGCTTCAAGGCTGGGAGAGCCTACGAGGTTACTGAAGCCTAAGAAACATGAACGGGCAAGTGCCCTTGTGAAGCTGATCGAAAGATATGAACAGTTTGCACCCAGACCGGGAAGGTCAACCAGGTTATGGGAGCCTGAGAAACCTGAACGGGCGAATGCCCTATGTGAATCTGATTCAAACATTTTGCATCCAGGTCAGAAAAGCTGATAAGGTTACGGAACCCTGAGAAACCCGAATGGGCAAGTGCCCTCTGTGAATTTAGTAAAGATAAATATGAACCTTTTGCATCTAAACCGGAGGAAGCCGGAAAAGTTGCAGGAACCTAAGAAACCAGATTGGGCCAGCGCCCTTTATAATGTCGAAGACTGAGCAAATATGCCAGAGAACCGAGGGATTTCGGGGAGTCTAAGAGCCACAGACTTGTTAGACTTGTTTTAACAGAAACCTATCAGAGGCCTTTCTCTTTTGAACATCGACGTCTGCATGGAAGACAAACAATGTTGTATGCTACTATTTGGAACTATTGACATTCTCTAAGTGTTGGGCCAGGCAGAAGTGCAAGGCAGAGGCCTTGTCCTGCTCTCCTTGTGTTTTTTTTGTTTTTTCTAAAAGTGGTATGGGCAGTAGGTTAGGACGAAGAACCTTTTGCTTGTGGAATTTGACTGCACCCTTAGTTTCACTAGGTAGGGAACACCCCTCGTAGAAATAGGGCAAGTAAGAGTTATTCTCTTAATTTAAATAAGACCCTTGAAACGAGTCACTAACTCGCCCAACTCATTCTTCCGGTTTGCCACAGAATTTACAGAGTTTATCATTGGGGGCTTCCATGCTTGCTTCTGAAAACTGTAATTTATTTTCATCTGTATCAGATTTCTCTTCTGTTCTAGATCCCTCTTATTCAGCTGAAGAGGCTTTACACAATCTGAGCGTTTCTAGAACTTCTTTATAAAACGTGCAAGGCCAATTTATTAAACATTTTATTTAATGCTTTGGTTATTGTATCTAGCCTTTTGCATATAAAAACAAAGTAAACCCACAAATTAATAAAACATGCTTTTCCAGATCACTTATACCATTTCGCTTCAAATTACCTCGACATCCTGGTAATTACACCTTGCATACTACCTTGCGCACATTTATGCTTACAAATATCCATTTTTGAACAGCCACATGTCGCTTTCCTATATTATAGGAAAATACGACCCTTTCACTTTAACGAGAGCAAAATCCAGTTTCAGATGTGCGTTGCAGCCGCTGTGATAACTAATGATTCAACCCCCATTATATTCGTCCAGAATGGATCCAGTTCTATCCTTTCGCTTGATGCACAAAACCTATGATAACTTTCAGTAATATTTCTGGGCAGGCCTACAACTAGTCAGTAAATGGTGACTAGTTTCTATTTCTTGACTATATATTCGACACAACCTGTGCTCTCGAGGTATACCCATCGAAGCCCCATTGTATTCCAGGGTGTGTAGCAAATGTAACCTTAGATAAAGGATAAAGTGCCTCAACTTTGATTCACAAATGCTTGTTAAATAACTACAGTCTCTGCGGTACA
Source organism: Ambystoma mexicanum (assembly GCF_040938575.1). Classification (NCBI taxonomy): domain Eukaryota; kingdom Metazoa; phylum Chordata; class Amphibia; order Caudata; family Ambystomatidae; genus Ambystoma; species Ambystoma mexicanum. The sequence goes on along the minus strand of NC_090923.1, from coordinate 1,216,709,220 downwards.
AACTCCTTCGACCCAAATTATTTTTTTTTTGTTTTCTTACTAGGCCATCGACAGTCCTTACCCGATCCCACTTGAGTGACTATCTTACTATCATGGAGGAAATAATCAGGACTAACCATATCCACCATGTCTAGTCCAATATGTGTCATATGACCCTGGACCACAGTTGCTAGTCGAGTTGTACCAAATTTCTGTCAAAAGCAAAAATGCGCTGCAAACAGACCATATACTGTCTGATGAATCTGTCTGCTCAGTTTGTTTGATATTCATTAGCAGTCTACATCGGGCGAGTTTCCATCTCCTTATGAAGGGATGTAAATCCTAGCTCCAATCTAAGGGCTCCCACAGGGAGATTGAGTAAAGATCTTAATATTTTCCCTTCTAGGATGTCAAACCATCCCACCTGCTTTTCCGTAAGGATTTGAGCCCCCTACAGACAATGCTCTTTTAGAAACCGCAATATCAGAAATAACTCCTCATGTCTCCAGCGCCATGATGCCCTTGGGCGTACATGCGCTCTAACAAATTCAGTGTACAGTATGGATGGCACAATTGACTTCCAGTAGACCTCTAGGAGGCCCTGTATGGTCCCCCCCCCCTCTGTTTATATACCCTTTCAATACTTGCCATCAACAGTGGCTTTCGATGTTGTTATACATCCTGTATTTTACCGGGCTCGGAACACTATAGTAGGGCAGTCCCAAATAATAATAATAATAATAATAATTAGGCTTTTATATAGCGCTACAAACCCTCAGGTATCCGAGCGCTGCTTATTATTACCCACGGTGTGTGGTGCTCATTTATCGACCTCGGAAGGATGAAAGGCTGAGTTTGGCCCCGCCGGGATTCGAACCTGCGTTAACAGGCTCTGCACGGGTGTCAAAGCGAGCGCTCTACTCGCTGTGCCACTTGACCAGCTTATATTATATAGTATTAAATATTAGTAGTTATCCACTACTTCCAACTTTACACCACCAATGTGCCATTCATACCCAGAAACACAACAGCCTTTACCCTGCAGTTGTAAAACTTTGGTTTTGTTCTGATTAATCCTTAATGTATTCACCTCGACGTATTCCTCCTGTGCGTCCATGGATCACTGCAGACCCACCGGGGTACGGTCCAACAGTACTGTCGTCTGCCTAGGTGATCCATGGAACCGCAATTGCACCAATTCATGGGGTGTAGCTGCCACACCCAGTTAACGCCTCACCCATGTCCACCACATAGATGTTAAACAAGAGGGGTGCCAAAACGCACCACTGCTTGAGTCTTCTATTTACAGACATGGATGCAGTAACTGCACCTTCTTGGGATAATCTGACACAAACTCTGGTATCAGTGTACAGCATCTTAATAAAGTACAAAAGGTGTTTGTGGATACCCCAGCCTTCGAGTTTAGCCCACAGGATAGATCTCACAACACAATCGTGTAATCAACCAAGCACAAATACAGCGCCCCATCCAGACCCCCAGACATCTGCTGCTAAAAGCTGGAACGCCTACATTGCCTGTGTGGTGGAGCAGCCTTTTCTAAAGCCAAGCTGGAGGGGCCACAATAGTAATTTTTCCTTGACCCAATTTGATATTTGCAACAATATGGTGGCAAAAACATTACAACTTGTGTCCAACATTGATAGCAATCTATAATTGTCCGCCATGGCACAATCTCCTTTCTTATAGACTGGTTTCAATGTGGAATTACACCAACTCCTAGGTACAGCCCCAAAGGCTATGCCTGCATGCATGGCATTCAAAAATATTGCCCAGTAACTCGGATTATTCCTCAGGACATTTGCCATGCCGTCTGGACCTGGGGCATGGGATGGTTTCAACTTAACAAGAAACTTGAAAATGTCATCTTCACTAGTATGAAACATAAAGTTGTTTTGCTGAGGAAATTTAAGTTCAATGTCTTTCACCAATACCGTATCATCCCAAAATAACTTCCTGAAATGTTTGAGCCAATCTGACTCACCAACACTCCACGTCTCTTTTGGGACAGATACCCAATGTGGTGATTCTTCTTGCCAACTTGGAGCTGCCAATTAAAATCTCCCTACATAGGGCGAGTTTCTTATGTATTTTGGCATCAATCGGAGGCATTTGCCTTTTCCCCTGAATATCTACCACCTTTTTTCTTTGTGCCAAAAGCCAAACATCAAGTAGCGACTCGCTTATGTTGCCTGCACATTGTTCTAACAAGTCATTTGGGGATGGGTGTATCTGCAGTACACGAAGGTTTACTTCCTTGACGTTCAGCTCTTACCATATGATGCAATGGCCCTGCAAACTAACCATAGCTTTGGCCAGCGCAGGGTTTTTGCTTTTTTTTGTTTGCGACATTAAACGTAACACTCAGCCTAGCATGGTCACTCAACGTGGTCGGTATAATCATATATTCTGTCATAGCCTTACTCAACACAGGAGTGGTGAATATACCATCTAAATGGGAGGAATGTCCTCCCCTTGCCCAGGTCACCACTTCCAGAAGCTCTCATTTGCACTCGGGACAAGTGGTTCTAATTGAATGTCGCGTAACAACTCTGTCCATCTGTGCCCCTTTTGGAGCAACTCGTAATTATGTACTGAAAACACGGGATCAATCCTTCACATCTCACCAGACCATTATCAATCTACCAGTCGTCCTCTTCTGATGTACAATGAGCACTAAAGTCACCCGCTAGCAAGATTGCTCCCATTTCATTTTTTTCCTTCCAAGTTAGCATGTGCTTTTCCACACTTGTACCAAGTTCCTTGGTGCCATCACCTTCAGGTGGGTAATAGATATTAGTTACTAATATTCCATTGTTCCTAGTCAGTAAACTACTGACCTCACACAACACGCAAACAACCTGGGCAATTAATGCCTAAATCGTATTTGGCTTTTAAATGGTTTTTAACCCCAATGCATCGTCTTCCTTTGTTAGTTTTGGTTGCTGGTAGTACACATGTCTGATACCCATCCATCTGTATAGTAGTTAGTAACAAAGTTTCTTGTAGCATACAAATGTCAGCAGAGGTCAAGGTGTCTATGCCCTCAGTGTGGAAGTTAAAAGATCTATAACCCTGGGTGTTCCACGAAAGGACCTGTTGCCTTCAATCCGCCTCGTGGAGTCAACCACTAGGTTCTTCTAACACTGGTAGCCAATTTCTAATCACCTGCCTCAGTGGAGCAATCCTTGAGTTTTCCCAATTCATGACTTGCTTTTCATGCCCCTAAGATCCCCTTTTTTTTAGTGTCCCTTTTATCCTTCCATTGTATATAATTGTGTTTTTTAAATCTTCCTTTGTTCGGGCCAGACTGTTGCACCTGTAAGATAAATCCCATTGCCCGAAATTCCTCAGCCAAGGATATTCATTCTTACACTACAAATAGGCTTACAAACGTCACTACTGCCCAATTGCTTTGGCTATGTAATGCAGCGAGTTCCACTTTTTCTATGCCCTGCAACACCAAGAGCCACAGGGCACCCACACAATGAATCAGTGGCATTAGGTTACTTCTTTTCAAGAAAGGGTTATCATTTGTTGGATCCACTTCCTCAAAATGCATACTACGTAAGATGCTCTTAGCCCCCTTAAGTCTTGTTTCCTGTATATATCTGTGGGACAATACCTCTGGGCCATAGTCACAATGCTTAGGTTTCTCCATTTGCAACAGCCTAGGTTGGGCAGAGATTTGTGACTGCGAAAGTATGGTCCAATGGTAGATTTTTCAGTTCCCAAAGCCATCTGGTAAGGAAGGTTCGGATGAAAAGGTGGCACAAATGCACATCCAATTGCAGGGCGCTATTAAACCTCGTTTCAGCAGTAGCCTGCCTTATCTGGTTTAAAGTGCACACCCCACTCTCTTGATGGACCACCCTATTTCTGATTACCTCCTCACCTTCTTTTGCCATCATCTCCATTACAGGGAATTGTAGCCATTTATCTAAATGTTCCAGTCTGGCCAGATATCATCTTTTGTTTATGCTTGCTTGTAGTCCGGCCTCGTGGTTCCAGATTAGCCTTGCCAACTGGCAATCTATTATTAATTGCCAGTGAGCCCGCATTTGCCTGGGGCTTTGTTGGTAATTTCTTCCTGGGTGGAATAGTGTTCCACTTGTTTTTTCTCTTTTTGCTTTTCACTGGTGATGTTTCCAAAGGTACAGTGGGTACCATTAAACTGTGTTTGTTCCAACTCCGGTCTATCCCTTAGGCAGTTTAGATGAGAGAATACAGATTCTTGTGGCTGCACTGGGACGTTGGACATTATCGAGAGTGGTGAATCTAACATACTAGATAATGGAGTTGTGCTGAAATGATATCTCCTAGGAGTGCCCTCTTTAATTGGCTCCACCTTCTTGGCAATGTTTACTGAGCTTATGTCAACCACTCATAGGCTACTGCTCATTTGCCATAGTTGAGCACAGCCCAAAGATTGCATCAACTGTTACTGCCATGGTATTCAGACTCTGGTTAGAACTTGCTTGGTGCTGATGAGAAGAATTATCTGTGATATCACTAGTATTGTAGATAGTAGAAGGCACTGATACATCCAGCAGTTTGGGCAATGGTTTCCGGATTAGTGGTGGACGAGATATTTGTATTTGGTATTTGTATTGGGGTCCCTGAATTCACCTCTAATCCACCCATCGATGCTCTTCGCAGGTCTAAGCACATATTTAATAGGAAGCTATTGTTGTCTGTTTGCTGTTGAAATGGGTGAAATTGCATTTTGGATTATAGACATGCTGTTAATTTGTTTCCTTTTAGCTGCATTAGTTCTTTCAACAATAGTCCCATTTATACTGTTCTGCATTCCAAGCTCAATACCCACATTTATTGTGCTCATATTTTCATTTGTGTTTGATTTTTCCCCTAGCGGCAGGTTAGTAGTATGTTATGTTTTTATAATTTTCAGAGTTTCGGTCATGACTGCTGCTATACTCGCTGGTTTGTTTTCCAGGGTGTGCAGCTGTCTTCCCCGGCTGCGCAAAGCTTGCACTCAGGTCAGCAATAGTTTTGTTTTCCTTTGCTTGCGTGCTGTAGCCTCCAAGATGTCCATTCCAACACACCAATATCATCAAAACCAGGCCCAAACTGATGAAGGGAGTTGAGACTGAATTTGCACTCGCTATGGGGTGTTAGTGCTAATGTCAGTTTACCAAAAGAGGAGAAAAACTAGCGTGAGTGGTAGGAGAAAGGAGGGGTGGGAGGATGGAATTATCAGGTCGGAAAGCACTTGTTACGATCTCTTACATAAGCTTGTGATTAGTCTGCTTTCCACTTACCGATCACCTGCTTACTGACTCCCCCACGAACCACCATAAAACACTCCACACCACTCTTTCTGCAAATGTGGTCTTCTTCCAGGAAGAAGTGTGGGAAGTGAAAAAAGACTCAAATCCTCTGCGCTCAACCATCATAAACCACTCCAGACCACTCTCACACCAAGACCAATTAGGTCGTACCACTTGTAAATTATTTATTTAGTATATTTCTAAGCGCTGGAGACAAAGGCCCCGAGGCATAAGATTGCTGCAACAATATACAGATAACAAGAAGAGAAAAATAGTGTCTGGTATAAACCAGGAGCAGTGGTGGGTCAAGCATCCCAGGAATTATTCAAAAAGGACTTGTAAATTATGCTGGTCTTTCCCCTAGCAACAAGGACACTAAAGCCACAATTGTTAAGTGGGTCATTTTGTGCATCTAAAAAGATTGTAATTTAATAGATTAAGGTTCCTTCGAGACTTTGGGCTCATTCTGATAGAGCCAAAGCAGCATTGGGGGCCTGTATGAAACATGTCCCATTTCCTGAATTTTGTAGGGCTGCTACTTAAGCTATTCCACTTGCTTTTTTCAAGCATTAGTCTTTGATATCCAGAAGGGATACTCCTTTTCGCCAATAAATGCTTGGCAATCTGTGCTTGAAACAGGTCTTGTATATGCTGTCTCCTCCATCCATTGCATTTCGTTGACTTTTTAATCTGATCCCAACCAGTTGAGAAGGAGGGGGCAGAGCTAGACGACAGAAGTGAACAATTATCTTCATGGTGATTCAGGTTTTCTTAGTTCTTGTTCTCCCTCCTTCACAACACACACCCAACCGTTCCCAGTAAATCAAGTACTTTTCTCCAACTGCCACAGGCGTGGATAAAAACATAGTGGAATGGAGTGTGGCAGTCAGTTATACAAGGCCAGAGGGTAGGGCCCTACGCACAAAGGGACGCACGCAAATAGTCTCCAAAACATTGTAAAGTTTCTTAAAGTGGCAGCAGTCTTTTGGCAATAAGCTTTTTCAAACCTGCCTGTGGATGGAGGAAATCCCAACTAGTAGAAGGAAAGAGCAAAGACCATGAGAACCTGAATTACCATGAAGGTAATAATTTTTGTTACATATTTTCATTTTTAAACTCTATTAGATTGGTGGTTCCTTAGATTGTTGAATCACAATCTCGTTCCACTAGCAAGACTGAGTTGCTTCTGGTTCTGAACTGGAACCAGCTTTTGCATCCCCAATCCAAATTTGCCCACGTTCCACATGAAGGTTAGAAATGGCTCCTCTGGTGGACACCAGCAGAAAATCTTAAGGCATGTTTTCCATTCAGTCCTCCTCAGCCATAGATCTCAAAAACAATAGACTGAGTCTGGCTGGACGGCCCATTGCCAACCAGATTCCAATCAGTCTGGTTGACAATGGCCCCGCAAATCCCAGACTTTGGAATGCTCAGGACAAAATCATATCAACACCATAGAGCAATTTTTCATTCTCTAAAATCATTTCTCCTTTGAATTCAGGGAAAGGTGTTGCACATTTTTGCTGACCATACCATCTCTGTTTTATGTAAACAAGTAGGAAAGCGCCAGTCGTCATCTGCCTGCTTTCAAGACCTATTTCAGAATTGAACCTCCAGTATCTTATTTTGGTTGCATCCATCTGGAACGCAAGAACAATATAGTAAACACATTGAGCAGGTTAACTATTCTCTTCACAAATAGGAATTGAAACTATAGTGCAGAGGATTTTTCACTAATGGGGTGTCCTCTAATGGGCCTTTTTGCGACAAGAATGTCTTCTGCCCAGGGTACGTGTCGCGGGTGGAGATCTAACATTAGATTTGTGCCCTACAATTTTTCTGATAGTGACATTTTGTCATAGAAAAATCTGTTTTTGTGGTAGGCAACAGCAGACCACACAGATTTCCTTGGACCTGCTGCCAGAGGTTGCTCTTTTAACTCTGAGGGGATTGAAAATCTACCACTCACTACAATTAGTTTGAAAGTATAGTTAATGAGAAGCTTGTGTTTGCTCAACTTCAGCTTTCGGAAGAAACCTTTATAGTATGTCAGCTGCTGGGAAGTAACCATCCATGAAGCAAAACAAAGTAAGTGCTTGATATTTTGTTCCTTTGTTTAGGGGTTTTGTACAGTATAGAACATACAGAAATAAAGCTAGTTGGCGGGTGGAAGGACTGGTACAAGAGGAGGCTAGTAGGGTTAAAGGCCAACTGGGTGAGGGGGCGTAGGAAGGATGATCTTCTCCAAGGAAAAGAGCTACCTTGCATAACTCACGATGTTGCCGAAGGGAAAGGAGGAAAATGACCACAGCAAATTCAACACTGCCCAGCAGGCACTAACTGTTGAGGAGCAGAAAGTGTACAGGTGTAGAGGCATCTGAAAGTGCTGGCCAGGACCTGCTTCCTACTAAGGCGAGGTTCTTATAGTGCCCCTGGGTTTACTGTACATTGTGATAAGAGTGAAGGGGAATGTTGTGTCCCAGGGAAGGCGTCAATCCTCATGAGGGCATCCTAGCGCTGCAGGGAGCTAGCAAACCCTTATGTAGTCTCCTCCTCCTCCCCCTCTTCCTTCCCAGGCCCTCTGCAATGCACTGGCCACACACTTTGCCACCAAAACTCAGGACATCCTGAACACCTTTTTACTCACCAACCTTACCCATCTCACACCCCTTTGCCTCTTCACCCCTCGTCCTTCTGCCTTCTCCTCCTTCACCCCGTCATACCTGAAGAAGTTAACAGAGTTGTCCGCTCTATGAAGTCTTCTTCAAAACTGGTTCTCCCCTGCTTGTCCAGTACCTTCAAGGACAACCTTGTCTCTCTTCCCCCCGCACTGGCTGATTTCTGCAACAACTCTTTCGCCACTGGCTCTTCCCCTCCTCCCTCAAGCACTCCATTGTGTGCCCACTATTGAAAGCCTTCAGCAGACCCTTCCTGTCCCTCCAACTACCGCCCTATTTCAATCAACCCCTTCCTGGAGAAACAGCTGGAGAAGCTGGCCTTGCCCCAACTCAACTCGCACACTGAACTTGTTCCAGACCAGATCATCAATCTGGATCCCAAGCATTCAGAGGAACGGAAACTGCTCTTCAGAACACCTGTGAAGAACTGCTCGCATCCCTGGACTCCAACTTCCCAGCTGTCCTCATTCTACTTGATCTCTTCTCGGCCTTTGACACTTGTCAACCATTCCATCCTCATACAAAGGCTCCACGATACCCTTGTTATCTTGGAACGGGCACTGGAGTGGCTGACCTCTTTCGTAACTGGCCACTCTTCCCATCTCATCCTAGGCATCTTCTCCTCTCCTACTTCCTTCTCCACTTGTGGTGTCCCTCAGTTATCTATCCTCTCCCCCTGGCTCTTTAACATATACCTTGCTCAGCTGGTACGCTTCATCTCCTCCTTCTCTCCCAACTTTGTGTTATTCAGACGACACTAAAGTCTTTTTCAGGCTTCCTGCTGACTCCCTCACACCTTCCTTCATCCCTGACTGCCTGTCTGCCATCCAGGCTTGGTGCTCTTCCAATGATCTCTACCTCAATGCCAGCAAAGCTGAAATCCTTCCTATTGGGAACCCTGCTCCTTCCCTTCTCTCTGGCCTCCCACATTGGGCTCTCCCCCTGCTACTTTTTCTGAAGCCAGAAACCTTGGTGTCATCTTTGACTCCTCTTTATCATTCCTCCCTCACACCCAGGACATTGCCACGAAGTCCCACTTCCAACTCTTCCTTCTCAAAGGAATTCTCCCATTTCTCACCTTCCCCCAGAAGCTCAATGTTTCCCAAGCCCTGGTTCTCTCTCGGCTTGACTATTGCAACAGCCTCCTCAATGTACCTTCTTCTACTCTGCAACCTCCTTCAACTAATCCAGAATAATAGAGCAGCAAGACTTATCATTGGCCTTAAGCCAAGGGACAGCATCTCTCTTGCCCTAAAAAGCCTTCACCGGCTCCTGGTTGCTGCACGGATCAAATTCAAATCCCTCTGCATCATCCACAAGGCTGTCTGGGTCCGGGAACCACACTATCTGCAACTCACACCAAATACTCTCCTTCTATACCTCTACGCTCATATGGCACCAACTCTGTGTGTAAAGCGTTTTGCTAAACCGAGCGGGAGGCTGCTCTTTCCTCAGCTGGATCCCTCCTCTGGAACAGCCTCCCACTGCGTTTTGATCGGGACCTTTTGAAGTTCCGCAAACGCCTCAAGACTCTCCTCTTTTCCTCCTCCTCCTCCCCTTCTTCCTTCCTCTGCTAATCCCACAGTTGCTGTGATTGGTGTCTTGGGCCCTTATGCATCCCCTGTGACTCTGACCATTCACACCCAATCTCCCCAGCATCTGTCCTCCTTCAGCACTTGCCTCGGCACACCCTCTGCACTGGAGATTGGTACTTTCCACCCAAAGCGGCGCCTGGCCGTATAGCACTTGCTATACCTTGCACTGTATCTGTGGCTCGCCCTCGAGCACAAACACCACAGCACCTACCCCATTGCCCTCTTTCTTCCTGCACTTGCATGTTCTGAATACTCGCAAGGCTTAGGTTTGACTGTCCCTTCCCCTCTATATTTAATTGTACTGCTGTTCCATGTTTCCTCCCTGCTGCCCTGTGGGCGCTTTGAAACAATGCATTTCCTGTATGAGCACCTAACGAGCAAACAATAAATGAAATAGAAGTGGGGAGGTGGGGCTCCTACATCCACGTGGATATTGAGGATAATGAAGTTCCGATCAAGAAGTGGAGGAATAAGGTTGGGGGTCTTCCGTAATAGCAGGATCTTCATCTTTCCTGAAGCAAAGGAGTTTGATCTGCAGTCATTTAGGTTGGGGGATAGTTCAAAGCAATAGAGCTGCCAACTCCAAAACTGATTCCTCCTTTCGTAGCTGGGTATCGGGAGATCTGTATTAATCTCTGGTTTCTAGAGAGAACATACTGGTCCAATTCCTCTGCCAGAAAGATGGGCCCGATTCTCTCAATGGACTGTATAAAGAACCTTAAAATCAATCTTTTATTTCAGCAGGAGTTAGTGTGGGCTTTTTAGGCCTGTGGAGAGGGCTAGGACCATTCTTGCCGCGGAGTTTGGCCATTTGCTTGTGTCTATGGGTGGAGTTTGGCATACCTGCATAAAGGCCATTGTAATCCAATCTGGACAGGGCGTTTTTTCTGACCTACCTCCGCCTAGTGTTGGAAGTCTACGGTGGGGTGAATTCTCTTTAACTTGTGGAGCTGCTAGTGGGCCACTTTAACCACAGTATTAATCTCATGGGTGAATGTGTTGCATTACACCCTCAGTTTTTGACTGTTGGGGCTGGACCATAGAAGAGTTAAACGGAAGAGATGATAGTTGGGCAATTCTGCATTTTGTCCTTGTCGAGGGAAAGAAATCTGCCGCACATTCTGGCCTGGGAATGTGTGAGGTAGTTGAAGGTAATGGTTGCTGAAGGTATCCCATTCCAGATGCAACAGAAATTAAGAGTGGAAGTGGCGTTGCATAGGGAATGCTTAAAGATTTGATTTGGGCGACCAGGAGGTTGATATAGACATTGAAATGCCCCTGTGAGAGGGCTGAGCCTTGAGGAAGGTCCCCCTGCTCATGTTAATTGGATGAGGATGTCTTATTTGGTGTTCTAGGCCAGAAGTCAAGCAGGGTGAAGGCTGATGGTGGTTTAAGGTTGAAGTTGTTTTATATTTCTTCTCTAGTGTGGAGCAGGGTATTTTCTGTGCTTCTTGAATCCTCACGCACGAGTGTCTTGCTGGAGGGCTGCAATTGTTCTTAAACCTTTTTTTTTTCTAGAGTATTTTTACCTCAAAAACGAAGATTACATGTGGGGGGGGCAGTGTTTCGGCTAATCTTTGGGGCAGTGTTCTGTTTCATTAGGGGGGGGGGGTTGCTCTCATTAAGGTATTAATCTTTCTGCAAATTCTTTGGTGGCCCACTAGGAATCTTGCAGGCCCTTTTGTATTTGTTTTCCTCAATATGGCACAATGTTTTTTCAGGTTTTATTCCACATCTTTTCAAAAGTATCAGTTCATTTTCAAACCATTTATGCATCATTTTTGTTCCTGTTTTCCATATTATGGTTAAGGTGGATTTCTAGGATCTGGCCTGATGGACAGATTTTAGAGGACTCCCTAGCTTTGCTGAACAGGGAGTGCTAAGAGCATAACCAAAACTCAATCATGGCAGCAATGGTGAGCAGTCGAGGCTTGGTCTCGGGAGAGTGCGAGTGGTGTCAGTGGCCCTCACAGTCCAAACAGGATACACACAATAATTCAGTTTAGATAGTTTTAAAAATAGTTCTTAATTTGAATCTCATCTGTAATGAAGCTAGCAGGTAGCAATATCGTACCATACTCCATCATACAAATCTAGACAATTACCAATATGTTCACTTAGACTTAGTGATACTATATACTTAGACGCCAACAGAAATGGCTCTCTAGCCACAACAAAATTATGTTAAAAATGGTCTCCTTAACCCATAAAGCACTAAACAAAGCGGCCCCTAGCTATTTAAGAGATGGGCTAAACAGAAGAACCTCTACTAGACCAACCAGAACCGGTAATGCTAACTGCCTGTGGTACCGAGATTCAGACTCCCCAAGATTGGCAGTAACAGCTTTCCCGTGAAGGCGGCCAAGCTCTGGAACTCCCTGCCTCATGAGTTGAGAGCAGACCAACCATATCTACACCTTAGAAAGAACTATATCAACCTGCTCAACTCTGACCACTAGACACACTAGAGAAACCTGCCTTTTCTGGCTGTCTTAAATCTACCCCTCGCAATCCAGTAAATGAGAATCTAACCTGTTCATCACCTGTACGTGTTATATTGTTATAGTTGTTCCCACATTGTGAAATATTGTCGTAACCTGTATATTTGTGATATTGTACTTTTTCTTCTTACATTATGAAATATTGTCACACTGCCTTGTACTTTTACCTGTAATATATTTTGTCGTATTTTGAATTATCAGTAACTTTGTAAGCTTTGCACCATCTTACTGCTGCGCCCGTTACCCTCGGGTTTGGTGTAATTAATACGGATGCAATAATATGATGGTAACCAGTTGCAAGTGCAATATTCTAACTTTAGAAGTCCAAACCCTAAGTTGAATGGGGCCTTGTGCCCAAAGGTCACAGGGGCCAACACAATGTTTCTCAGATCTGAGTTATCTTTAAAAAAGATGCAATAGGCTTCAGGTAGTGATTTAGTTTTAAACTAGAAGTTCAACAACAGTGTACCGAAGGTTAGTCCTCTCCTTTCTTCTAGTCCCAAGGCTTATTGAGGGAAAAGGATACCCGACCCAGGTTCGTCGACCAAAGTTTAGGGTAGACGGGAGACAAAGGGACCAACAGGCACACTGATGCTTATTCCCCCATGACTCATATTTTCCCAAATGTTACGAATCATCTGGGGGCTCGATCCGCTGCTTTTTTCTGGTGCGAGGTGCCCAGGAGTTGTGGGTTAAAGGAGTCTTCCTGTCGGGTACAACTGCAATATGCAGTCCTTAACAGCAAAGAAATATATAATCCAAAGATGCAGGCCTCCTTAGGACACTTCATAGGATGGAGTAAAGCGAGTTCCAGTGACTATCCCCATTTGCAGGTGACGGGCAGTTGAGAACAGGTACCCTTGAAGATGGGAAACTGGAATTCAGTGAGAAGGTGACTTGTGGCATAAACTGTGCACCACCAAAGTTCCAGACTTACGCATAATGGCGACGCAGCCGATGAGTGAGCTGGGCAGTCCAGGAACACTCTGAAGGGTTAGATCCTAGAAGGCGTGGAGACTAGTTGGTCTCACTAGTCCTAGGGCCGAAGCACTGCTCGGGGGCTTTAGAGATCAGGCAGTGGAGCAAGGATTCACCAGGCGGACAGTGGAAGGGGGATGCTATGCCAGGATCTGCACCATTTTCATTTGCATTTAGCATTTTTTTTTTTAAGCGTGCTCTCAGCCCCGGAGCATCGAGGCGCTGTTACAGGAATATGTCTTAATTCCATATTTATAACGTGCTTAATACCCAGAGGTTTTGAAGCTTGGACCCGGGGAGCGAATCTGTGTTGCTTCGTGTTGCCTTGTTTCCAAGGCGAGCACATTGCAGCTGAGCTATCCTCCCGGGATTCAAAAAGTAGTTGTCCAATCAGGGACAACTACTGGTTTCATATTCACCCCAGTAGCAGACATACTGTATGGGCGTCCCTCGCTAGGGATGGAAGACGGAACCTTTCACCAGAAAATATCTTCTTCCCCTTTAAATTTAGAAGCGCAAGGGGGCTCCCCTGACTCTGCCCACCAGCGCCAATCCCTAGTCCTCTTTTCCGCATCCACTGGAACTGACTGCTTTCACCAGCGCTTCTGGGTTAGGCTTTGGCAAGGTAATTCCATGCACTCAACCCCCGAGAAGTCTTTTTGTCTTTATTCAGATACCTCTGTCCTCTAGCGCCACGCTCCTCTTCGGCGCATGTTGACTTCATTGGGCTTCAGCAGGTGTCCAGCCTGCGAGGGGATCTTCCCTAAGTCCGAAACCCCCCATGCTCTTTGCCTCTGCTGCCCTGGCCCCAATCACAACTGGGAGGGTGGCTCTGCGTTTGACGTGCTCACACCGTGCACTCTGAAGAACAGGATAGCTCAGTGGAGAGAGCTCTTCGGAAGGTCACCTCCAGAGGACTTGAAGGACTTACTCAAACAGGTGAAGGCCCAAGGTAGGGCCACTGTTTTCATCGGCACCCCGCCAGGGCGACTCCTTCCCCAGGAAACGTCCTTGCAGGAGGGACCGGTCAGGTCCTACTACCAGCGCAGGTATCGAGGGGTCACAAAATCCTACTGGTGACATCGCTGAGGGACCGCAAGGCTCTATTACCGGGTCTTCAACCAAGGGGCTACGCCCTACTACCAGAAAAAAAATGTCTCAGTGGACGCCTGTACACAGCACTGGTATCCCTACATATTATCTCCACTAAAAATATTGCCTTATATATGGTCGTCTGTAACGCCATAGGTGATATTTTTTGGGGGGGTAATTTGTGGGAGCGGGGGTGTCCCCTGCAGATTTAAAAATAATGCAGGGGTTGTGGGTGTGTCCCCCGCAGGGTCCACGTCTCAATAGCACTGGAAAAATATGCGATATTTTTGTATTGCGTTATTTTTGCGGGGATATTAACACATGGAACCCACAGCACTATCGGCGACACCATCCAAGGGCACAACGCCTACCAGGCCCCGATCTGAGGTGCAGGGCAGGCCTCAACCTCCACTGCCAAGAGTCCAGGAAGAAGCCGGGGCCATCGCGGCAAGCGTCATGATACAAGCATGTGGCATGCAGCTTGACAAAATGGCCGTTGCGCCAGACAAAATGGCCGCTCGTCCAACACCATCCTCCTTTGGGGTCCAGGTTGAACGAGTTTCTAGGTGACACTGGTCTTCACCAGGCATGTGGCCTACAGTGTATCCTTCAGCGTTGCAGGGCAGATACACCCGGCAAGCAGCGAGGCAAAGTGTGCCCAGGCCTCAGCAGACTCGGGGCCCTGTGCCTAGGCCACACCACCAAGCACCCCATCGGCCTGTGAGGACCGTTTTTTAAAAAAAATTGTTCCTCCCACTTATGAGGTCCCCACAGATGGGCGTCATCCTTAAGGATCTGATCCGGGACATGCTCCCTCCAGTTCTGCTGCTAGCACTCACGGCCGCTCTGCCCGTTGCTCCAGCGCCTTAGGCCCCCATGCAGCCTCGGCTGCCCATGGCTGTTCCCAGGGTATCTGCCCTCCGGCAGTTTCTGTATAAGCCTCCAGCTCCGGTCAGTACACCTCAGCCCTCAGCGCCCAGTACTCCTCCAGCTGCACCAGACCAACAGGACACTTAGTTTGACACCTATGAGGAGGAGGACTCCGACACACCTTCCTCAGCAGAGGCATTTCATGAACGGCTCGCAGGTCTGGCTAAATACCTGGGTGCTCTCACAACCCGAGGTTGAACAGACAGAGGCGGGGGTTCTGGTGGAGTTACTCACTCTACGACCTGCTGCTAGAACTGGGTATTCCTATGCAGAAGGACGCTTTGGCTCTGGCTAAAAAAGGATGGCTTAAACTCCATTCGGTGCAGCCTACCAACGGGCGCCTCAGTGCCAAGTACAGAGTCAGGCGCGCTTCAAGGCGGGGCTGGCGGAAGCAAAAACTGTTGCACAGGATATAATGGAGTCCACCGTGGCCCACTTAGACACCCCTGGCCGTGCCATCTGCATTGCTTCGGACATGAGAAGAACAGCCTGGCTACGGGCTAAAGTTCAACCCGGACGTCCAGGAGCGCATATAGGACCTTCCATTCAAGGGTGGCGACCTTTTTCATTCCACCACCGATGAGGAACTTGATAAAAACCGTTCCGAGACTGCAAAATACTTCTCTATCCTCACAAAGTCCACGCCCAGGACCTACAGCCAGGCGCACCAGCGTTCCGACAAGGGTCGGGCCTTCAGCAGGTTCTGAGGCTTCCAGGAACGAAGGTCAAGACAGCTGGACCGGTCTCCAAGTCGGCACCACAGCAAACAGCACAAGGTGGGAAATGAGGGCTTTTTTCAGTGTCTGCACCCCCTCAGCCCCTGCCTCTGAGGAGAAAAAAGGCATGACACACATCCGGGTCCACGTGTCTCCGGTGGGGGGCAGGCTTGCCCTTCACGCCCAATGCTGATGCATGAGGTTTGCAGACCACTTGATCCTCCCAGTAGTGTCCACGGGCTACCGCCTACCGATCCCTCGCTCCCCGGTCTCCTCTCCTCCGCTCCCACAGATTGAGACAGCAACTCTGTTGGTGGAAATGTGATCGCTCAGAGTCAGGCAGTGGGTGAGTCCCAGCCTCCCAGCGGGGTATGTGCTTCTATTCACAGATTTACACCATACACAAGAAGAACCAGGATGGCCTGAGAGTTGTTGGACCTGTCCACCTTGAACCTTTCCCTCACTCTTCAAAATGTCAAGATGGTTACCCCAGCGCTTCATGCAGGGACATTGTGCATGGGAGGCTGGATGTGCTCCCTGGATCTGAAGGATGCATATCTACACATCCCGATCTGGCAGCCCCATCTGTCCTTTGAGGTTGAGGATCATGAGCTTTCATTTTCAATACAAGGTTCTACGCTTTGGTCTCAATTCAGCCCCCAGGGTCTTTACCAGACTTATGAATGCAGTGGCAACCTTTCTCAGGCCCAGGGTCTCCATGTCTATCCATACCTAGACGACTGGCTCGTCGGGGCAAGATCTGTGGAGGCAGTCCAACACACCGCCTCCGCCCTCATGACTATGCTACACGAGTTGGAATTTTCCATCAATCTCAAGAATTCACAGCAGGAGCCTACGCAGAATCTAATGTACCTGGGCCTCATCTAGGATACGAGCTCAGAGGTTTTCACTCTGAGGACAAGATCACAGCCATCAAGAGAGCCACGGGGAATTTCCTCTGCAGTGCAGTGACCTCAACATGGTGGTACCAACACCTCATGGACAGCATCTCTCCTGGCAGTGCCATACACGATACTCCAGATGAGATGCTTGCAGCTGCACTTTGCAGTCTCCTGGAGTCAGGAGAGGGGTTCCCAGGCGGAGCAGGTCAGCATCCCACTTCAGATCCACCACGACCTAGTCTGGTGGAGCACAGACTACAACTTGTGGATAGGCAGGCCCTTCCGGCAACCAGCACTGCAGGTTACCCTCACCACGGACTCATTCCTAGAGGGTTGGGGAGCCACCCTGGACAGCCAGTGTCCACGGGGTCTGGGCCCATCGGGAGCAGGAAGCTCACATCATCTGGCTCGAGTTGATGGCCATCTGGCTCGCTCTCAAAGCCTTCCTCCCGATTGTCACTGGCAAGTCGATCCTAATTGAAACGCACAGCTCCACCAGCATGTATTACACTAACAAGCAGGGTGGCACCAGATCTCCTCCCTTCTAGCAGTCAGCATTTGGGAGTGGGCTCTGGTAAACAACATAAACTTGGCAGCAATCCACCTCCCGGGGAGTCCAACCTAGAGACAGACGGGTTCAGCAGACTGGGTGCGTACAATTAAGAAGGGCAGTTGAACGAACAGGCAGGGACTGGGATGGGTCTCTCTGGTCGATGCATTTCAGTTACATTGGAACATGTACGCATATGCCTTCCCTCCCACTCCCCTGGTACACAGGGTAATCTGCAAGATAAGGGAGTCCCGGGGCCTGTGCATCATTCTGATGGCTTCCTGGTGGCCGGTGAGACCGTTGTTCTCTGAACTACTCAGCCTGTCGTATCAGCCCTCGATGCACCTTCCGCTGCCCCCAGCTCACCTACTATCGCAGCAGGGAGGCACGGTCATCCACCCCTCCCCCCCCCAAAGGTTAGCCCTTGCAGCGTGGTGCCTGAGTAGGCCACATTAAGGCATCTGCGTCTGTCACAGGTTAACCTAAACGTACAGGGCTCTAGGAGCGACGTTGCTAGGAGCCAGTGGACTAGGTTTTGTCACTGGGCAGAATCAAAGGAAGTCGATCCTGACTTGCACATTGGACGACGTGCTATTCTCAGCACACCTCACACACTCGGGGGTGCAAGTATACACATGCTGCACCTATCTGATGGCCATCGGAGCCTATCGGAACTCTGAGGAGGTCTTTTCATCCTCCAACCCGATTAGTTAAGACATCTGGCGGGCCTTACCAGGTTCTACCCACCTATCAAGAAGCCACACCCATTGTGGGACCTCATTGTAGTTTTGGGTGCCTTGGCGCATAAACGATTTGAGACAATGGCGTCCGCGGACAGGCTAGTCGCCATTAAGACAGCCCTATTGGTGGGTCTTACATCTGCACACAGGATCAGTGAAATCCAGGCACTGGTGGCTTCAGAGCCCTATACTAACTTTCATAAAGACAGGGTGGTGCTTAGAACTCATCCTGTATTCTTAAGGTAGTCTCCTCGTTTCACCTGAATGATGAGATGGTGCTACCTACTTTCTTCGCAGACCCCAAGGACGAGGCTCGGAGGGTACTGCACTGTCTAGATGTCAGACGTGCTCTAAAATTCTAGCTGGACAGAACCAAGCGCTTTCGCAAATCGGAGGCTTTGTCACCTTCGGTGGCTCAAGGCCAGGCTATCAAGTTTCCAAGGCCTCCATAGCAACATGGGTGGTTGCGGCCATCAAGGAGGCTTATGAGGGGCAGCACAAACCACTCCTGGCAAATATGCATGCCCATGCTATCGGAGCCAAGGCTACGGCTCTGGCTTTCCAGAGGCACGTTCGTGGCAGGTCTTCAGCAAGGAGGCTACATAGGCTAAGCCTTTGCCCTTCTGCAAGCACTACTGCTTGGATGCCAGCTCCAGGTCAGATGCGGCATTTGGTCAGGCAGTATTAAGGAACTTGTTTTCTTAGGATGGTCACCTATCCACCCTGGGGCTACATTTATTTGTAATCGCCCATACAGTATGGAGGAAAGGGGACGGGATGTAGGAGTAATTAGAAGTTCCTCACCTTAGTGACTAATGTACTCCTAGTCCATAGGCCCCTTTCCTCCATACGTCCCACCATCCTCCCCCTTAATAAAACTGGTGTCATTAGGCAACGGTAATATTGTCGAGGCGTCAAAGGGCAACTGAGGCGTAGTGCTGGTGGGCAGAGTCAGGGGAACGTAAGCTCCCAGGGCCATGACCCCACGCGCCTTTAAATTTAAAGTGGAAGAGGATTTTTTCTATTGAAAAATGTTATCTCCCGTCCCTAGCGAGTGACGCCCATACATTATGGAGGAAAGGGGACTATGGACTACAAGTACGCTATTCACTACGATAAGTGACTATTATTTCTGGCACCAGTGATGTTGACTGGGACTAGCCCCCTTGCTGGGACACTCTCGAAGAAATGCACGTCCGAGTCGAGGCGACTCTCCTCGAAGGAAAGATCAAAGCGTTCTTGATCGAGAAGGGGGTCACACCATTCTTCTTTCAAGAAGAAAAATGCTAGAGGTCACCTTCCACCTCCTCTTCCCAATCTTCTCCTGAGATAAAAATGTCTTGCCTGGCCAAATCGTCGACTCCTGCTGAATGGGAGTTACTCAGACAGAAAATGTTGCAAATGCTCAAGGATGTGGCCTGACCTCCTCGAAAGAAAAGACCAAAAGTCATGCTCCAGTCGAGTCGTTGAAGACTGACAAAGGATTAAGCCAGAATCCTGCGCGCCCTCGAGCCCGGAACGCTGCCAGAAACCCCACGAGAACCTTTGAGGTCTCTACGAGAAATCAGCAAACTCTTCGAGTCAGGGATCAAGCCCCTTGAGGGCTTCGATGTGGTCCTCAAAGCCACCAGGGTCGAGACCATTCAAGCCATCAGGGTCAAAACCATCAACAACACTGGTGTCGAAGCCAGCTATTTCTTTGCCCTCTATAAGCCTCCTGAGGAGGTTGAAAAATCATTTATACCCTTACCAAGTAGCAATTTCTTCAAGTCATTGTCTACAATTTATGAAGAAGATGAACCTTCAGACCCAGATAACCCTCCTTTTGGTTTGGAATATGGCACCCAAAACGCCCCAATAGCCCTGATCCCGCATGAGCCCATGCTAAAAGATTTGTATGAAAATCTTCAGTCAGCTAGTGGGATTGACATTTCACCAGAGCTTGATTTTGGTAAACTGGACATGGCGGAACATGCAGATGCCCCATGTTAAGGGTAATAGTTTCTAGGACTGGGTAGCCCAGCTCCCCCATTCGAGCAAGATAACCTGACCGATATTCTTGATAAAGGGCCTGGAAGGATCCGGTACTGCCTTTTTCGTATTGCCCTGCAAAAAAGGATAAAGACAAACTGGGAGGCACCTGAGGCAAGCCCTGCAGTGAACAAAACCCTCACCAAGAAGTACTGGCTGTCCAGTAGCAGTCCTAACCATTTGTCAAAACACCCTACGCCAGAGAGCCTGATTGTTCAGGCTGCAACATTCACTTCTAAACAAACCGCTTATCCAACAATTCTGCCAGACGGGGATGATGAGCATTTTGACGCTTGGGCAAGGAAGGTGTTTTCTGCTGGGAGCATGGCTCCTAAATCTGCAAATGCCACTTGTGCCTTAGCAAAATGTACACCTACTCTGTCAGACTGTATAGCCATGGCGGCTGACCATATTCCTGATGGGGAAGAAAGATGGCTTCCTAAACATTGTAAGAGACTGAAAGGAGGCTATGTGTGAGTCTCTTCAATCAGGACTGGACTCTGCTGACAGTATCGGCAAAGCCATGACGGCGAGCACAGTAATGTGCAGGTTTGCGTGGTTGAGGAAGTCTGGGTTTGCACCGGACATGCAGTCCAGGCTCCTCAACATGCCCTTTGATGGCACCCAGCTATTTGGCCGCCTAGAGAAGCTGCAGACCTCAAAGGCAGCAGCCAAATCCCTTGGTACTGCTGTTGGACAGCCACAACCTTCTCACCACAGCAGGTCATCTTGGAGTGGTCCGTCCTTTCGCTTTTACTCCTCAGTTGGAAGAGTGAGAGGACTGGCAAGTCAAGGGGACCAAAGAACATTCCCTTGTGGTGGACGAAGGAGGGGTACTTTGCCATTAGCCGCTGCTTCAGCCACCTCAAAACCTGTGGGAGGCAGATTCTCACTGCATCTGCAAGACTGGTGGGTTGTTGCTTCAGATGAGTGGGCGTTGGAAACAGTAGCACAGGGTTCCTGCCTCCCCTTGCTAAAAAGGCCTTGGGAGCATCCACCGGGAAGCTACTCATTCAAAGTTCCAGATGCGTTCCTTGTGCAGGAAATGTTGAGATGCTTGAACAAGTTCCTCAGGAAGGACAAGTTTAAGATGGTCACACCGTCTTGGATACTTCGGGCACTCCAGGGTTGGATGGAGTCATTGGACCTTCAGGATGCTTACTTTCATATGCCTATCAAGCACGGAAAGTACCTTAGGTTTGCCATTGGCGGTTCTCATTATCCGTTTCCACTTCTGCCTTTTGGGCTGACCTCCGCCCAAGGGTTTTCACCAAGCTGATGGCGGTGGTGGCAGCGAGTCTCAGGAGAGGGGGGAAATTCATGTCTACCCCTACCTGGATGAATTTCAGAGTACCTAGCATCTTCAGGCCATTGGCTTTTTGAGGTTGCTCAGCCTCCTGGCCTCTGGCATTTTTCTGGTGCCGGAGGCTCGCCTGAGAATGAGATCCCTTCAATGGGCCCTCAGGACTCAGTGGTCTCATTTCTCAGGCAAGATGTCAGACCTCAGGTTTACTACCACTGTGCAGAGGCAATGCATCTCTGGTTCTGGGCAATTCAAGAAGGAATCTCCCTATCAGCATTTCACCGGGCCGGAGAGGAGAACACAGCGGCAGATGCTTTGAGCAGGCAGAGCACAGTCTCCCACGAATGAGAGCTAGCTCAGCAAGATCTTCCCCCTTTGTGGAACCCCTCAAGTAGATTTGTTTGCGACCAGTGTCAACCGGAAGTGCGATTTGTTCTGCTTCAGGGAATTTCTCCCAAGAGGTGCTCTAGGGGACGTGTTCGTAGTGGACTGGGAAATTCCACTCCTGTATGTGCTTCCTTCAGTCTCATTCTTCACGTAATCAGGAGGGTGAGAAAGTTTGTGAAAACCATGATCCTAATTGCCCTGGGTTGGGCCAGGCAGACGTGGTACCCGAACCTTCTGGACTTGTTCATCTGCTTTCCAATGCGTCTTGCACAAAGAGTGGACCTTCTCTCGTGAGAGGAGGGTCTGCTTCTCCATCCAGAAGTCCAGACACTCAACCTTCACGCATGGGTTCTGAGAGGTTGAGATATAAGGATTGGGACCTCCCAGATGACATAATGGAGATCTTGCTTTCGGCCAGAAGCAAAATGTTTGTACCGCTGCTGTTGGAACAAGTTCAACAGCTGGTGTGGGATAAGAATGTGGATTCTTTTCTGTGTGATACGCTTATGGTTTTGTTACATTTAGCAAATCTGGGGCTCCAGATTGGAACAATTAAAGGTTTTCTGGTTGCGCTTTCCATTTGTACGCGCTCTTCGGAGGAGTCGTATTTGAAAATGCCTCTGATTACTTAGAATTTCGTTTTAAGTCCCTAAATGGGATCTCAATTTGGTGTTAAAATTTCTAACATGCATTTCTTTTGAACGTATTCATTCATGCTCTTTAAGACTGTTAACTTTAAAAACGGTCTTGCTAATAGCAATGACGTCACCCCACATAAGCGGGTTGCAAGCACTTTCCTGCAAACCCCCATACATTGTCTTCTATAAAGACAAGCTTTTTCTCAAGGAGAAACCTTTTCTACAAAAAGTATTCTCTGACTTCCACTTGTCACAAAAAATTATTTTACCATCTTTCTACCCACCTCCTCATCCTGGTAAGAAGGAAAGATTACATATGCTGGACCCAAAAAGCGCTCTGTGTTTATATATCAAGAATGTCCAAAATTCGTCAGAATGACCAATTATTCATTGGTTATACAGCTCCTAAATGGGGTTTAGCTGTGACAAAACTGACCCCATCCAGATGAATTATTCTGGCTATTGGGCAATGTTACAGGTTAGGGGGTAAAGACCTGCCGGAAGGTTCTAAGAGCACATTCTACAAGGGGCATGGCAACCTCTGCTGCTCTTCCGAGAGGTGTTTCAGTAAGACATATATGCAGCGGCCACTTGGTCGTCTATTCACACTTTTGTGAAAGATTACTGCCTGGATTCATCTTCCAGTCAAGATGGACAATTTGGGAAGGTGGTCCTTCATTCGGTCCATGATAACATTTAAGGACAAAATAAAATTCATACTCCCACCACCAAAGTTGTTACTGCTTTGGGAGTCTATCAAAGGATGGGGAATACGCTGGAGGACACAATCCATTTGAAGAGCAAGTTACTTAACTGTGGTAACTTTCTTTCGATTGAATGTCCCTCTCACGTATTTCTCATTGCCCCTCCCAGCCTACCCCACCGTAGAATTGACATGTTTTTACACTTTATGCTTTCTTTGAGCCTACAGCCTATGGTACGCCTTGTAATTTCTCTATGGGGGGGGCAGAACTGACGCAAACAGGTACTGCGTGCGCTACTTATACTGATGACATCAACAGTCTAACTGAGGCTCTTGAGGGACATCGACTCGACGAGACAGCACACAGCGCCCTATGTTGAGATACATTTTCGAAGCAGCTGAAGCTGGAAAGATAATCAAAAGAACATCCAGTTGAAAGAACGTTACCCAGGGTAAGTAACTTGTTCTTCTCTTTACTTGGAAATAAAGATAAATGTGCTCACATTTTCAACACTGGTCGTATAGCTCAGTGGCAACTCGCTCGTCTTGCAAGCAAGACGCAGAGCAACACAAATTCGAATCCCAGGTCCGTACTTAGAAACCTCTTTGGTATTAACCTGGTAACTTATTTTTTGCTTTATTTTTTCACAAAATATACCTTGTGTTACAGGTTCCTGCCTACCTGTGATTTACAGCAAGGTTTAGCATCTTGGAAAATATTTGTATCTGAACATGAAATAATTAGATTATTGAAGTGCGCTAAGGCAATACATGTTATGGCCAGCTCAATCCCCTATGTTACAGCCCTGTATTCTCAAGTTCGTCTTTAGCATTGGTGAGCATATAATATACATTTTGGTGAACCCTAAAAGACAACGTTGAGCTGTATGCAAATTATTATAGTGAACAAAGTGGAATGTTATGTTCTAACCTAATAATAGTTGACGCTTAAGTGAAATCCCTTTAATATGTAATCTATGTGGGCACCATGTCTGGCTCTGTCTAGACAGGCATGCTCCCTTCGACTTTCCTCTGTAATCTTGTGATTGTCACTAGAAAAGCACACCGTTCCAAGAGTACAGAAGAGCAGACGGAGTCCATTAGTCACTACAATGAGCAACCATAACATGGTTTTCCAAAGTGTCTACCTTTTTATAGAAAAGGATATTCATTTTAGCGATAACGTGTTTGAAAATAAGATCAAAAGATGCAACTTCAACACCAGACCACAAGTAACTTCAGACGCTTCTACCTTGATACTAAATAAAAGGTGTGGGCATGATCTAGGCAGTAAATAAATATTCAAAACCAATGCGCCAAAACTATCTTTTCAAGATGCAAAGACCAGTTGTTGGGATCCAAGGCAGTAAACATTCAAGAACAAAATGACAAGCTAAACCTGAAACCATCTAGAAGGATATCACTTCTGAGGAAGCAAAAGCAGCAGTTTCTCCATATTGTATGAATGTCAAACTAATGAATGCCCTAAAGCAAAAAAAGAGCAAATCCAGTGGAGGCTAATGCATCATTGGAAGCTGGCCTCCACGTCCCCCAATTGCTGCATGCACCTGGTGCTGCAAAGCTGTTTGCAATGCAAAGGCGGTTGATGTGCAGTCCATTTGCATTTTTATTCTGTCATTCTGCACAGCAATGAGTTTTGGCTGGGGTCACTTTATAAGGGCCCTGGGGCATACAGAGCAGCCACAGCCTTCATTGTGTCCTTTAAGTGCTTTAGACTGGAGCCCTTTGGGAAACAATGAGTCTTCACCCTTCCATCTCCCTATCCCAGTTGCAGGCTGGGTGTGTGGTCAGTCGATGACTGATTCATGCGCGGGGAGATGCAAGTGTGAAGCAAGAAACCCAGCAAAGACGAACCACTGACCTTTGCATACTGCCACCAAGGAGAATTGGGGAGAGATGAAACTGCCACAAGCAGACAATGAAATTAATTGTAAAAAAAATGACATTTTGTGTATTTGCATGAGAACATGTATGTATGTATGTATGTATGCTTGCAAGTTGGGGAGAGGTCACAGCCAGGGATGTCCCAATTGCACAGCAGCTGAAGACAGAATTTCACTTTCCAATTGTTTGCTTTAGGGTGTACTATCTGGGAAACAGATCTTGGCTGCTAGACACCAGATACTGATCCTCCAGCTGCCAGGCTGTAGACTGTCCACCTTTGCCCTCCAACCAGGTTAGACCCAGCATTGTACTTCAGATGTTGGTTGAAGTATAGCCTCTCTTGTTAACTTGTAGGCTTCTAGCTGCCCAAACAGAAAATGGATTTGGGATTCTCCCTTCAGATCTGAGGGAATGGGACAGGGATGTGGGATTGGGTATAATTTTCTCCTAGTTCATGACCACTTTTCTCCAAACACCTTGCCATCAATACAGTTGGGTATTACGAAACGTGCAGAGATTGCAGTTAGACACCATGAATTCTCCATGTTAAAATAAAATGTAGCCTTGCGTGCAACTTTGCCTGCAGTTCTATCCCCTGCAGTCCCAATACGACAGAGGAAATGTGACTATAGAGTAGAACAGTGGTCCATAACCTTCACAAATGATCTCAATACTGTTGGCCAAAATGTTTACTTTGCCTGGATACCCTGCAGTGTAGCTTAAACTACTGACGGAAGGCTCTTATCAGTGTGATGTTATTAGTACTCGCGTGCATTTGCACTTTTGTGAGCGTGCAACTGATAGTTTTGTGTTCATTTTTATTGCACACCTATTCTTGAACTACTGGTGGGAATCGGGGAGGACTTACCTTGGATGTGTATAAACTGAATCTAGACTGATTTTGGAGTGTGTTAAACTGATTTCATGATCAGATGGGCCTTTATGAAGCATTGTCATCATGGAGCATTGTTCTACCAGGAATGGAACGTGAAGATGAAACGAATGATGTGAATTGATGTGCTGTAAGAGGAATAAAGTACAGTATGTCTAGCAGTTTAGTTTTGATGTAAAGTTTTGAAAATGCTTTAGTCAGGTGTTTGAACATCTTAACCGTAGTTTCTTGTCACATTACCTGGCCTTGCAGGTACATTTTAAAGCCTTTTCTGTTGGTGGAAAAAAACACAATTTCAAACCAATCCGTTTATTATTTTTTAGAGATGCATAAACCTGAGCAATCATAATTTGTTTTACCTTCCTGATCTAATGGCT
Organism: Ambystoma mexicanum; assembly: GCF_040938575.1. NCBI lineage: Eukaryota > Metazoa > Chordata > Amphibia > Caudata > Ambystomatidae > Ambystoma > Ambystoma mexicanum. Next base: position 1,216,683,014 of record NC_090923.1, on the reverse strand, counting down.
ATCGCACGATTGATGAACTACCTCCTTACCAAGATTCCATGCCTGACTCCATTGTTCCATCCAAACTGCTTTGTGTAGTGTCAATGATGGTCGAAATAGAGGAACTTGGATGCAGTGTCTAGTGCTTAGTTTATCCTTTTCAGATAGTTCTTTCGATAGAGCCAAAGGACTAAAAGTAAATATTGCTGCAATGAGTACACTACAGCCTGTAAACCTAGCCCATTGTCTTTATTAGAAGTGCATGGTTCACCACAATGTGAACTTGGATGTCTTTTTCTCTCCAGTATGCAGACCAGTCTTTAATGAAAAATGCTATCAAAACCTCAGAGGAGTCTTGGATTGAGCAGCAAATGTTGGAAGACAAAAAGAGAGCAACTGATTGGGAAGCCACAAATGAGGCCATTGAAGAGCAAGTAGCACGGGAATCATACCTCCAGTGGCTACGAGACCAAGAGAAACAAGCCCGACAGGTAAGGAATTCGTTCAGCATTTAGCTAGCAACTAACAGCTTCATTTAGAATTGGACTAACAGATTGTGTATATTATTGCACCCATGCTACCATTATACGACTTGGGTATAATTTGAAATGTTTTGGGGTCCTGGCTGTGTCACTGTAGGATTAGAATAACCCTTTGGCCGGCTCTTAAGGTCTGGGTAATTTTTCTTTGTAGGAAGGAAAGTTCATTAACTTCCCTTCATCTCACGGACCCAGATAAGGTTTTGCAGTGAGTATTTTACTCTCCATTTCTTAAAGTTTGGAGTAAAATCGTTTTTTTGGGGTTATGAGATGAGATTGTCCCACTTTAGTTAGTAGGTGGGCAAACATGTATTGGAACCCTGTATCCTATTTGTTTTTGATCCATCTTTTGTTGCCCCTGATAACTCATGCAAAATTAAAGATGCATTTTTTTCCTTCAAGATCCTGGTCAGAACAGGCTGTAATAACAATAAAACACCTTCCAGTGGAACTACTACTCTGCTGATCTGATAATACTGATCTAAATAATCCGTAGAGCTATATGGGTGGAAGTGGTAGGTAGGCTCCTGTGTCTGTTTTGCTATTTTTTTTTTTTGTAGGATTATTTCTACAATCTACTTTTTTTTTTTTTTAACTGTTTTTAGGGAGGAAAAGCTGTCTGGACGTCTTCTATGTTTATGCGTCTTGGTTATGGTCCCCTGCCCAGTGCATGAGAAGGCACTCTAAAAGCAATTGTCATATTTTGGTCTTTGGATGTCTTCGGTAGGCATTTTGTTTTGGCCTTTCATTGTCAAAAGGGTGATAAAACCTTACCTAGTACCTCCCTTTCTTTCAGTGTTTTCAAACTTACCTCTGAAATAGGCTAATGCCTTGAAGGTCTGCTAGGGAGGGATGAATTGCCAGCCTGTTTTGACTTTTTACACATCTGCACCTCACTGGGGTCCAATAGGTAGGGTCTTGTGTAGAGGCACACACTTACAATTCTTCTGCAATGGTGCTGACGAGCAAAACAAAAGATGTAGTAGAAGGTTTCTCAGAGCAATTCCCAGTGGTGATACAGCATTGACTCGAGCCTTTTTATCCACCAATTTTTATTTTCACTGTTAGGGAGAATTTTAATTTCTGTGCCAATTCCTTTTAACCTTGGAGACCCCCCAGCACTTTTGCTGGACTCTGGGCTTTTTAAATTGTACTCAGTGAGTGGGACCTTTTTTTCCTCACTCACTCGTGTTTTCCTGACTGATTTTCTATGTTCCTTACTGTTTTATGGAGTCTGGTAAACTCCATAGGCATCTGCTTTTGCATTGACACACAGCACCGTTTGTGCAGTGCCACTGAGGTCCCTTGGACTTCACTTAATGTTTAACTACATTTTCTTGGGTGAACTACTTTTTCCCAAGAATAGTAAGATGACCCCGGTCTTACTTTTTCTTACCTTTACTCTATGGGACCAGCACACACCACTCATTCCTCAAGTAACATTTTGTTACACTAACTCACTTGAATGGCTGGTGGCAGTGGTTTCTTTTTTACTACATAGTGACCTGTATCTAAAAAGGGTGACCATTTTCCCAAAATAGCCCCAGTCTTCTTTTTTCACCATTTCTTGTTAGTTCGTTTCTTCTAGGCTTTTACTCTGTTTGAATCAGGTTTGAGTCCTTCGTGTACTTTGCCTTTTGCGGGCTTCAGCCCTGAAGCCCGCCCAGGCTCCAGTGTGTCTGGAAAGGTAGGAAGTGAGACAGGGTCCTGAAACGTCCCTGTCCTTTTGTCTCTAGGTGTGCCTGAGTGAAAACAGCTCCTATTGGCTGGCTGGCTGTCCTCCAGGACAGCCACCCTGCTGTGTGATTGACAGCCTAGGGCTGTGAATGAATAGGAACTTGCATAAAAAGTGAGGTTTTTGGGACTAGACGCAGAGTCGACCACTGGAGAACAGAATCTGAAGCAGAAGACTAGCGAAGACGCCAATAGCACCCTCCTGGACTCAAAGTGCCCACTGAAGCCCTGCAGCTTTGCTGACCCAGTTTTCAAATCGACCGGGAAGACCTGTAAAGGCTGACTTCCTCCCTTAGGTTATTGGTACCAACTAGCCTCGAGACTCTATTCTGGCTTGCTGCGTCTTTCCAAGGCTGCAGTAGCCCTATACCGAGGGTACCACAACCACTTGTGAGTGCATCGTCTTCTGGAGTCTGAATCCGGCCAGATCTTCGTAGGCATCCAGAGGACCTTGCAGAAGCAAGAAATCTGCATCCAGAGTCCCCTCACCAAAGTCCAGGACCGAGGGATCAAGGAAATCCTAAACAGCTTTTCGTTCTTCATTGGTGCGGAGAAAACGGTGCCAAAACCACAAAGATCCGCCGAATTGACGGAAATCCTTGCTGCTGAATCCCTCTCTCGAGTTATGCCGCATGAGCATGCCAGATGTCCTCCCTTTCCACACCACGATCAAGGACCAGGAACAAGGGTCTACTGCATTGCACTGTGAAGGCAACCAGCTCGAACACTCTTCATTTTCAAGGTACTGTGGGGTTTGGGGTATTTTATCATTTTGCCGTTTGGGGTGCTTCCCATCTTTGGGAGTGCGATTTTAACCCAACACCAAGTTGACCTCAACTTACCTGCATTGGCCTTACTGCTTGTGCTTTCTAAAGGTGATGCTTTCTAAAGGTGACTCCTTGAGTTGCTGTGATTTCTCTTTTGAACACTGACTATTTAGGAAATTTTTCTAAGAAGCAAAGCATCAGAACTTAGACTTTGTCTGTCCTGACTCCCTAAAGGCCTCTTTCTGAGCCTATTGGCTTTGGCAGTGCTTGTTTCCTTTTCAGGTTTTAAATGTTGAACACTTTAATGCTAGGATAATTGACTTCCTACATCCCTTTGGGAGAATCTAACTGTTCTTATAACCGATCAGTCTGTTCTGATCTAACCTTTCCTTCCTGAAAAACTAAATATTGCAAAGGTGATGCTGTAAATGCTTTTGATACTTGTTAATCTGCATAGAATCAAATGCTGTGCATATGGCCCGACATCCAGTGGTAACTGCGGAGTATTGCATCTTGTCTTTCGAGGATCGAAAGGGGACGTCGGCATAGGCTTGTCTGTAACACTATCCGTGACGTGTGTACCCAAAATCCCTCACCCGCCGAGGTCCCTCAGATTGTTTTTTTTCCACCCAGATTACTGATCGCCCTAATGCAGAGCTCTTACATAGAGATAGCGTTATTGTCATAATTCTCGACTTTGTCGTTACTCCTGTTAAGTCTCTTCGACTGTTGAATCCTGTGTAATGCGGAAGACTCATGTGGACTTTCGACGCCTGTTGATCCAGCCGGCGCGGCCGTCCACGTGGCTGGGCCTTCTGGTCGGCCTATACAGTAGGGAAAGTGAGGTCAGGTGGCCATATTCTTTACAAGTATGCCTTTCCTCTTTCACCCCCTTTGCTCCCTGGGTTTTGTCATCGCTGTACCTGTCTTTCACTATGGAAAAGAGGCTATTTAGATTTTGCCCCTCGTATAGGGCCAAATATCTGTGGAAAGACTAGCACCCTCAGTGCAACATTTATCTTCCCCTCAACCACGAGGCAAATTGCGCGGCCTGTAAACTCCTGCGCCCCAAGACGCTTAAGGAGCACCGCCTGAATAGGTGGGCGTCCTACAGCTTGTCACAGGCCGAATGTTCTTCCGCTGCCGAAAGTGATGGAGGGGCTTGCGATGACCAGGCCTCTGTGTCGGAAGCAATTGACCTAACAGCGGACAGCTCTCGGTCCGCGGCGCCTGTCCCCATCCCCACCAAGCCTGACACGAGTCACGCTATAGGGAAAACACCCAGCGACAGGGGCGCACACGATCATAACACCAAATGCACAACCCAAGGTTCTGCTTCGGCGGTACTGTAGAAGTGTGCCAAAGCGCCAACGGATCCATCACACTTTGGCGGGATCCGCTGATATTTACAATTGGCAGCCTTCCCTGCAACCGCAGCCTGCGACTGGGCAATCTAAAACAAAGGGCGCTAGCACTAAAATACACGTGGCTGTAGAAACGCTCCAGGTGGACGTGCTGATGCTGCATAAGGCCCCCGTGGCACCGAAATCCACAGCTCCACCTCCGGTTCAGCCGGCACATCGCCCCGATTACCTGAGCGATAGCATTGCAATAATTGCCTCGGCAGTTAAACTGAAGGAACGGTCGAAAGAGGCAGCGAAACACAAGGAACGTCCTAGAGACGTGCCGAAAGACAGGCCACAGCACCCCGAACCCTGCAAGGACTACGTTCAGAGTCCTGTGTCTGTCAGGCACATTAGGGGACAAATCTCGATGTCACAGGGAAGATGAACCCTTTCCTCCCCTGGACCCCTCTGGTTCATCCTCATGGACTAGGGAGAAATTTGAGGGGTATATGGACAGATTAGAGAAATGTCTTATTCTGAGAAGCTTGCTCCCAAGAGACCTCGGAAAGACCTTCCTTCTACACCTGTCCCCCTCCCACCGCCACTCCGGCCCGCCAGGCCTCCCCGGTAGATGATCAAATGGCGTTCAATGCCATCTTGAAAAAGGCGGCTGACCATTTTCAGATCGCCACACAAGTAGATTTACTGGATTCTGATTTTGTGGAGGATATACTCAAGGAAAAACCTCCGGCCAGCCAGACCATCCCTTGTTTAACTCTATCAAGAGAAGATTAGCAACCTTTGTTGACACCAGCTCAAACCAGAGCAGTGAACCCTAGGGTGGAGAAGTTGTTTCTTCTTTCTCCAACTGACACTGCCTATATCAAGGGCCATGCCACTTCAGAACTTCAGATTCTTTAGTGGTTACCACTACCAGGAAACAGGCTGGTGTTACCCTGTTTGCAAGAGAGTCACCACCCGATAAAGAATCCAAGAGATTGTATGCACTGGGGAAGAGGGTCACAACTGCTGTGTTTTCCACTCGAATAGCCAATACCACCACGCTATTGGCCAGTTGTGCAGATGTGCAGTGGAACCTGCTGCAAGAAGGCCTGAAGGAAGTTCCAGAACCTACGCGAACCAAGTTGCTTGCCATCGTATTGGAAGGCAAGCAAGTCAACCAGAATGTGCTCAAGAACACTTTAGATGCTGCTGAGACAGTGGGAAGAACCTTGGCACAAGGTACCTTGCTCAAGCGACATGCATGGCTAATGAACTCCGGTTTCAAGCCGGAAAACCCAGGCAGCTTTGATAAACCAGTTGAGGAGACCAACCTGTTTGGCAAGGCAGTGGACGGTGCACTCAAAACAGCCAAAAAAGAACATGAGACACTCAACAAATTACCCAGAAACCCTCTCCTCAGAGGGAGCAGCTTCCGCCGGTCCTTTCAGGGGCAATCTCATTTGACCCAAAACCAGTATGGTGCCGGGACAAGGGTCTAAAACCTCCACCACCTAGAGGACCGAGGCGTGGGAAGGGTAGAGGCTGAGGTTCCAACCCCAGAGATGCCTCGGCCTCTGGGCAGAAATTACCTTCAGATCCTGGTGCCCTCCCATCCCACCCTGGTCGTGGGGCGTTTAACATCTTTCCTTGCTGCTGTGGGTACTCAAGATGGTAGCCCATGGGTACTGCATACAATCTGCCAAAATGAAGACGCCTGATGCCGGACCACCTGCGGATCCTACTGCAAGAGGTGGAAGTCATCCCAATTTTACAGGTAAACAAGGGTATTTATTCAGTGTACTTCCTTGTACCCAAAAAGGATCTCGCCATGCGCCCTGTGCTAGACTTGCGCCCGGCGAACAAGTTTGTCAAATCTCAAAAGTTTTGTATGGTCCCCTTACAGGAAGTAATCCCGCTGTTGAAACGGGGATTACATGGCAACACTGGACATGAAAGATGCATACTTTCATATTTTGATGTTGCCAACGCACAGAAAATACCAAAGATTCATGATAGAGGACAAGCACTATTAGTTCAAAGTACTCCCCTTCGGCATTGCCTCTGCACCAAGGATGTTTACAAAGGTACTGGCAGCAGCGGCAGCACACCTGCGCAGACTCTCCGTCCCGGTTTACCCTTACCTCGACGACTGGCTCATAACGGGGAGTCCTACAAAACATGCCTATTGAACACTCATTAGACAATAGACTTCTTACTCAGTCTGGGATTCTCCATCAACGAGATGAAATCTAGCTTAGACCCCAGTCAAGTCAAACAGTTTCTAGGGGCTCGAATTCAGACGAAAGACTGCCTTGTCTTCCCCTCAAACGCGAGGGTTCAAAACATGCTGTTTCAGATCCCTCAGTATATAGCCAGTCGGGAAGTGACTGTACGCAAGGCCATGCGGCTGCTAGGAATGATGGCGTCCTGCATTTACTTAGTTCCTCACGCGCGTCTGCGCATGCGTCCCATGCAAGAGTGGCTCAACAGGCAGTGGTATCAGGCCAGCGGACAATGGGAAGATCTGGTAGTTGTCTCGCCAGCCCTTGTTCTCTTTCTGCAGTGGTGGTCGAGGGAAAACCTCTTGAAGGGGAGACCCTTCACCATCCCCTCAGTAGAAGCCACTCTCACAAGCGCATCTGTGTGTGGGGGGCTCACCTGGTCCAGCAGACGGCGCACGGCGTGTGGTCCCCACAAGTAGCACCCAACCACATAAATCTGTTGGAGCTATTAGCTGTATTCAAAGCACTGAAAGCCTTTCAGACAGTTACAGGGGAAGACAGTTCTGATCTTGACAGAAAGCACCACAGCCATGTACTACCTGAACTAACAAGGGGGGGTAGGGAGAGGGCACACTCTCCACGGTTATCCAAACTGTCCCAAAACATTTGGATATGGGCTCTCAAACACAGGATGTTCCTGTTGTCCCAACATGTTCCATGGTAACTCAATCTTCTGGCAGACGTACTCAGCAGAGATTTCCCACTGCCCATAGAGTACGAATGGCGACTACACGAAGACATAGTCTCCAACGTTTTAGCAAAATCGGGCTTCCCAGAGACCGAGTTGTTTGCAACTCTGGAGAACTCTCAATGCCAAGATTACACCTCCAGGTACCCCCAGAACCGATCCAACGGGAACGATCTCTAGATACGATGGTCAGGGAAATTTGTTTCTGAAGCTTGTTAATTGCTTAGAATCACATGCTGTTGGTAACCGCGGAGTATTGCATCTTGTCTTTCGGGAACCGAAAGCAGACGTCGGCACAGGCGTGTCTGTAACACTATGTCAGGCTGAGAGGTCCTGTATCCGCGGAAGCTTCTGAACCCCCGACAATCCCCCTGAGATGTATTTCCCAGAACTAGTCTTCAATACAGCTCTGTAAACTACACCCCAAAGGGAAAGGGGGAATGTGACAACAAAACAACACCAGGCAGACTGCGTCAAGGCTAATCAGTGCTGAACCTGCAGAGGATAAAGAATAACATATACACTTCCTTAATTCACTTACTTAACCTTATGAATGGGAAGACATTAATCCTTAACTAATAATTGAGAATCCTACCTGGTTCTTCTCTTGAAATTTCTTAGAGAAGCGGTTAAGAAGCTGAAAATCTCTCTTACTTGCGATATTTGAAATTCCCAGCAACTTCTTACATTAGGCAAAACTGGAAGTCTTAGTTCTTTGTTTGTCTTTTTTCCAACATGCACTGGTAGTTCAATTAGATTGTCTTTAAAATGTTCTTTCTTGTCATTTCAAAACTTTTCAAACTATTTATAATTATCTTGAGTCTTTGAATCCTTGAAGAAAGAGGAAACACGTGCTAACTGCACACGCAGGTTATTTCCATTAAAATTATCGATGAACTTCACATAGAAATCTTCCTGGTTGAAGAACACGCGCAAACGGATGAAGACGCGCGATCAAAATAATCCACACGCGCAAAAAATCACACGCGCAATAGTCCACACGCGCAATAATTCACACGCGCAATAGTCCACACGCGCAATAATGTTCTCCTGCGAGACATGCGAAATAAGAACACCCGCGCTATTGAGTTCAAACGCAACGAAGTGATTCTCACGCGCAAAATCACTCGCGATGGAAAAAACACACGCGCACTCACATGGCACGCGACGAACAGATTCTCGCGCTTTGTACACCCGCGCTAAAAATCACACGCGCTTTGTATTTCACACGCGCTTTGTATTTCACACGCGCTTAGTATTTCACACGCGCTTTGTACACCCGCGCTAAAAATCACACGCGCTTTGTATTTCACACGCGCTTTGTATTTCACACGCGCTTTGTATTTCACACGCGCTTTGTATTTCACACGCGCTTTGTATTTCACACGCGCTTTGTAGTTCTCACGCAGCGTATAGCTTTTCGCGCAAAGGATCACCCGCGCAATAAAACACACGCACGTTTAAAATGGCACGAGACCAACCTCTACTCGCGCTCGGAATACACACGCTAGAAAGCACGCGCTCACTTGAATACGCACGCGACAGTCAAAATCTCGCGCTAAGGAACACCGCACTGGAAACACAAGCGCACTCCGATATTTCAATAGTTTTAGTAGAAACACTACTTTTAACAAATTTTCAAGGAGAATGTTATTAAGATGAACAGATTTACAGTAGAAATAAAGTCACTTATCTCCTGAGCGAATTCACAAAGATTTCCTGCTTTTCCTATCTTCAAAACGAATTCCTGCCAGCTGAAGACTTCTCCTGAACCCCCAAGAAAGTAGCCGCTCAACTGCTGAGATCTGAAGGATAAAATCCACCAGGCCTAATACTAAAGCAGGAGCAGCCACTGAACACGTCCTCTCAGATGGGGTTTTGATGATGAAAGGCACAGAGTGACAGTTTAGAATGTTCATTGTTGTTCAGCATTGTCTTCTAGCCAATCAGAGCTGTCACTGTGAGGCTCCATCTTGCCTTGGGTCAGAACCAGGATTCTGAATCAACAAGTTAAGGCCTAACCAACTATAATGGAAAACTTCCCACCCACACAAAGCTAATCTGAAAAGGATAATAATAAAAAGGAAACTTGAATAAGAGAAGGAAACCTGACAGTACCCCCCTCCTAATGCCCAGTCTCTGGGCCTATCTTGTGTGGGTTTTTAGCATGAAACTTAGCCACTAAACGGGGGGCATGTACATCAACTGAATCTTCCCAAGATCGTTCCTCCGGTCCATATCCCTCCCAATCAATCAAATACTGCAACCTTCCCTTCACTTTCCTAGAATCCAAAATTTGTTTAACCACAAATTCCTCAGATGAATCCTCCAAAATCACAGGGGAAGGTGGTGTTCTGAATCTAGTTCCTGAACAAACTGGTTTTCAAAGACTAACATGAAAAGTAGGATGTACCTTCAACTGCTTGGGTAATTTCAATCGTACTGCCACAGGGTTGATGATTTTCTCTACCTCAAAAGGGCCCACAAATCTTGGACTGAACTTATTCTTCCCCTTAATTTTCAGTTATCGGGTAGAAAGCCAAACTAAGTCTCCCACCTTATATTCAGGTCCAGTTTTTCTTCTCAAATCGGCATATCTCTTATATTTCAACTTATTTTCTCCCAGAACCTTTTTTGCTCTATCCAAGTTATTTTTCATTATCAACAAACGATCTTCCACTCTAGGATTCCCTGAATCTTCCTCCAACACCTCAAAACTCAGAAAACGAGGATGAAACCCACGACCCAACAAGAAAGGGGACATAGAAGTAGCATCTTTTCCACAATTGTTGTAAGAGAATTCTGCCAACCACACCAAATCCACCCATTCCTCTCTAGCTTGTAAATAACACCTTAAAAACTTCTCCAATTCTTGATTTACTCTCTCCACTTGTCCATTACTTTCCGGATGATACCCAGAAGTCAAACTAACTTCCACTCCAAGTTTCTTACAGAAGGCCCTCCAGAATTTTGAAATAAATTGAGATCCCCTGTCAGAGATAACTTGACTTGGGAGTCCATGTAGTCTAACTACACCCTGCAAAAAACTATGAGCCAGTTTTTCCGCGGTAACCTCTCCCTCTATTGGTAAAAAATGTGCTTCTTTAGTAAGAAGATCGACCACAACAAGAATGGTAGTACAACCCTGATCTTGAGGGAGATCAACTATGAAATCCATAGAAATTGTGTGCCAAGGACGAGGAGGAACAGGTAATGGCTCCAATAAACCATGCGGCTTCCCAACTTGACTTTTCTCTTGTGCACAGACTACACAAGTTTTAACAAAATTCAAGGTGTCTTGGCGAATTTTTTCCCACCAAAAATTCCTTCGAACCAGTTCCAGAGTTTTTCTGAACCCAGGATGTCCTGCTAAAATGGATTCATGACAATTTCTCAAAACCTTTTCTCTCAACTCATCAGTAGGTACATAAAGCTTGTTATCAAAAAAAGGAAGATTGTCTTTCAACTTTCTAGCTGGATCCAGTCTCACCCACTCCTCCATCTTCTGCAAGGACATATTTTGACGAACTTCATTCAAAAAATCAATTTCTTTAATGGCTCCAGCTAACAAACGTTCTGGAGCAATTATAGGTTCTGGTTCTATAATCTCTTTGTCTTCACTTCCAGGAAATTGGCGAGATAACGCATCAGCTTTTTTGTTTTGACTTCCGGGTTTAAAAGTCACAATGAAATCATAATCTGCAAAGAACAAAGACCAACGAAGTTGGCGTGGAGACAAAGTTCTTGCAGATTTTAAAAACAATAAATTTCGATGATCAGTAAGGACCGTTACTGTATGTCTTGCTCCTTTAAGAAAATGTCTCCATTCTTCAAAAGCGGACTTTATTGCTAACAGTTCCCGATCAGCAATTGTGTAGTTCACTTCAGCAGCAGAAAACTTTCTAGAAAAGAATGCAACTGGATGTATTTGACCAGTAGTTTCATTCCTTTGAGAAAGCACCGCCCCCAACGCTAAATTTGAAGCGTCCGCCTCCAAAAAAAAAGGTTTGGAAAGATCTGGATGAATTAGAATTGGACTAGAAGTAAATATTTGTTTTAACTCTTGAAAAGCCTTTTCTGCTTCAAGGTCCCAGTCAAATTTCACTCCTTTTTTCAAAAGCCTCGTTATAGGAGCAACCAGCCGAGGAAAAACCTTCTATAAATCTCCTATAAAAATTGGCAAATCCTAAGAAACTTTGTATTTCCTTAACCTTAGTAGGAGGGGGCCATTCAAGAACGGCTTGCACTTTTTTAGGATTCATTTCTAAACCCTTAGGTGAAATTATAAAACCCAAAAACTCCACAGAATCGGTATGGAATTGACTTTTTTCCAATTTGGCAAACAAATGATTTTCTCGCAACTTTTGTAACACCAAGCGCACATGTTTCTGATGTTGATCTAGGTCAGAAGAGAAAATCAAAATATCATCGATATAAACGACAACAAAAATATCCAAGTATTCTCTAAAAACCTCATCAATGAAAAATTGGAAAGCCGCTGGAGCATTACATAGACCGAATGGCATAACTTGATATTCAAACAGCCCAAATCTGGTCTTAAACGCTGTCTTCCATTCGTCCCCTTCCTGCACACGTACAAGATGGTAAGCTCCTCTCAGATCTAATTTTGAGAAAATATTTGCTCCTTGTATTTGATTAAGCATTTCTGAGATGAGAGGAAGAGGATACCGGTTCTTAATAGTGACTTTGTTAACTGCTCGATAATCTATGCAAGTTCTAAGCGAGCCATCCGGTTTTGGTACAAAAAATAAAGGAGAGGCCGCAGGTGACTTAGAATGACGAATAAATCCTTTGGCCAAATTTTCTGACAAATATTCTTTTAAATAATCATTCTCTTTCTCAGTAAGAGCATATACCCTACTACTAGGCAAAATTGTTCCTGGCTCCAGTTCAATTTTACAATCAAAGGATCTATGGGGTAGGGTGCGCTGTTGCGCTCGATGAAGATGGCCGCCCTCTGATCAGCTCCGTCCCGCGAGGCGCTCCTTTTACTGAAATCCTCCTGTTTGCCTTGGCGTTTCACCATCTAAGCCGCGGAGGGGAAGGCTGGTGTGTCGGGGACTCAGCTGGCTTCGTCCTGTCCCCTGGATCTCTCTTGCCGCTGAGCTTCTGCCCCCTTCGGGTTGAGCGGGAGCGGGTGCCTCCTCCGACCCCCGTCGGAGTTCCAGGGAGTTGCGGCCGAGGCCCGCGGCTCGCGGCCTCCCGTTGGGGGAGGGGCGTTCTTCCCGCCCTGCGCGCCCGCTTAATACGGCCTCTCGGGAGGGCGGCTGACGGGCGCTGGACCTCTCCGGATCCGAGAGCGTTCGCTCCGCCGCCCCACCCTGGGCGGTGTGCCGATTTGGACCGCGATTCCTGGCCCCGGGCGGTGAGTGGTGTCCCTGGTCCCCGCGGACTACAACATATTGGCAGGCGACCTCCGTCGGAGTGGAGCCGCTCCTGAGGTGCGCTGGCCCGGCATTATCCTCTTTGGACTCCCTCTCTTGTTCTTAAGCGCAGCGCCTAGCTTGGGGCAGTAACCACAGACTGTCTGCATCCTGATACCCTCCCCGGCTGCCCCGTTCCCCGGGCCCATTAACCTGCATCATAGACTGGCCGGGAGCCGGCGGGAGGCGCCTGCTCCTTCCTACCTGCCTACTGTTGGTTGCTCCGCGGTGCCGAGGTGCACCCCGACCCCTGAATCTCCTGTACGGATCCACCTTGACACCGGTCATACTCGCCTTCTTGGTCGACTAGAGGGCTGCCCGCCTGGCTGTCCTACCGCAACTCAACGGCTACCAGAAGCCCCTCTTGGTTCTCTAGCTGGTCTCCTCGGCCCTTCCCTCCTCAGTTTCCCGGAGGTATACTTGTGGATCACTGACCATCACATACATCGGTTGGCTAGGACGACACTCCTGCCCCTGACCCGGTAACACTGCATCTCTTGTCACTAGCCGGCTGCGACCTCACACGTCCCTGTTGCTCTCTCACAGCGTCTCTCACCCCTCCCTGCCCCTCCGGCCCTCCGGACCTGACTTCAACTTTCGCCGACATCATGTCAACGAGGACGGGAAAGAAGCAATCCTCTATCAATATGTTCGCTAAACCTCCGGGGGGAGCTGGTACTGACACGCCTTCACAGGAACCATCCACTGCACATGAACCGGAGCCATCCGAGTCTCAGAAAATGATGGAATTCATCCGTGAAGGGTTCACCACAATACATAGTAAACTAGACGACATGAATGGTACGATATCCTCCATCAAGGCACACATGGAGAGGACGGATGGTCGTGTGACTGAGATCGAATCGCGTATGAGTACCGCTGAGGATGGTCTGGGCTCACTCCGGGCGGAGGTCTCCACATTATCCACACGCTTCAAAGAGGTGGAGAAGAAGAATGAGGACCTCGAGTCTCGCTCGAGGCGCAACAACCTCCGTATAATCGGGGTTCCGGAGGATGGCATACAAGAACCCATGGAAGACTACGTGGAGAGCATGCTTCTCCGACTCCTCGACTCCCCAAAACTCTCCTCACAATTTGCAATTGAGAGAGCCCACCGTGCACTTACAGCGAAGCCCAGGCCTGGCGCTCCTCCTCGCCCGATAATAGCCAGGGTCTTAAACTTTCGCGACCGGGATACCCTTCTCAGGGCGGCGAGAGTCAAGGGAGACCTTTTGTTGGGCGCAGCCAGAATCCACCTATACCCGGACTTCTCGATGGCGGTCCAACGCGAGCGCAAATCCTTCCTGGCGGTGAAGAGACGATTGCGCGACCTCCAGGTCAAATACGCTATGCTATATCCCGCCAAACTCCGAATTGAGCATGCGAACCGAGTATATTTCTTCACGCTACCGGAGGAAGCCTCTAAGTTTATGGATGAACATTTTCCCGGCTAAACTACACTTACATTAATCCCTGCCTTTGCCTGGGACTTGGTTCATTGGCCCACACTCTCCACTTTTAGACAAACGCGACATGCTCTTATTGTGGAATCGGCACTACGTAGTCCTAACCCAACCCCGGTTGGTCTCACAGCGTGCCACCAATCCTGGTGGCGTCATTGCAGGAGCTCCTGGGCCCGGGGGATGCCGCCTGCCTCTTCCAGTGGACACTGTGTCTGAAAATGTGCATGTCCTTGTTTTTTCTCTATGCGATGCATCTGTTGTTGTGGGTTGTGAACCTCCGTAGTAACCCCTATTAATCCCGTTAAATTGGTTCATTATGGACGGTCATGCCTGCCTCCCCCCCCCCCCCCGCGGGGCCATCCCCATATGTGTCCCGCCTTTATTGCCAGGCATTATGTTTATCCTCAAATTGCCTTATGGTACGGAGCTCCGCCGTCAGGCCGACTCACAGGCCCCCCAGGCGTTGATGCCATTGTATTGGATTTGGTTTGTTGTCTTTGGGGTTTTCATCTCTCCGATTGGGGGAGGGATGTGGGTGGGGGTGGGGGGTAGGGGAGTTTATGTTAAAAAAGGCTTGGTAATTGCGGAGAAGGTAGAGTTCAGAGCACCAGGGGATCTATGTCACCACGGTCCTGACAACAACGGGGTCCACTTTTGGGGGGCACTGTTCCATCCACCTGTGTTTTTCTATGTCTGCTTCGGGGGCGTCGGGTGAGGAAACCCTTACGTTCCTGAGTTGGAACGTGCGGGGGCTGGGGAACTTCAAGAAAATGAGACTACTACAGCTTCAGGCTGAACGACATGGGACTAAGATCCTGTTTCTTCAGGAGACACATGCGGTAACTGAGCACTGTGAGAAGTTTGCTAAAGTATGGGGACCACAGAGGTACTATACCTCCTACTCCACACAAAGCCGGGGGGTTATGACCCTAATTCATAAGAGTATCAGATATAACCCCATAGCCACGACAATAGACCCTCTGGGCAGATTCGTTTTGCTTCATGGCATATTGCAGAATAGGGAAGTGATCCTACTTAATATCTATGGTCCCAACATCGATGATCCCGAATTTTTCATACATCTTGCGTCCCTTCTGGATGGATTCCCGTTGGTCCCTATTCTCTGGGGGGGCGACTTTAACACAATATTTGATGTGGATCTCGATAGATCTGGCTCTCGTCCCCGTCACCTCACCAAGGCCGCATATGCTACACTTTCTTCACTTCCCCGCCTGGCCCTATTTGATGCATGGAGGCTTCTTTACCCCGACTCCCGCACCTTCTCCTTCTATTCCTCGGTGCATGATTCCTTTTCCCGCATTGATAGATGGCTAGTCTGATATATTCATAAGAAGCATTTCAAACTTGTCGATTCTCCCCAGGACTCTTTCCGACCATTCACCAGTGACAATTACCCTATCCTGGGGCTCGGATCACGACCGTACTAGACACTGGAGGATGAAACCACTCTCCCTCCTCGACCCGGTCTTCAGTTCTGAATTGGAGTCGGCTATTGAGGAGTTCTTTGAGATCAACTCTGGTTCCATCTCATCACAGGCCACCCTCTGGGAAACTTTTAAAGCCTACATCAGAGGCATCGCCCTCTCTAAAGAAAATGGCATCCTCAGGACCATCCGTAGGGAGATCGCCGTGAGCGAAGCCACACTGTCCGAGCTGGAGGCCCAATATTCATTAAATCAAACTCCTGAGACCCTTGCCTCGATCGGCACGGAGCTAGACACCTTCCGCGCTCTTGCGGATCGCGAGCAGAGATTTCTCGATAACCCTGGGCTGGTGAGGGTGAACGCCCGTCTCGTCTACTGGCTAGGCTTCTCCGCCGTGAGTTTGGTGCCCCTCCCATTCCTGGCGTTGAGAGACCTGACGGATCCCTAGCCACCTCCCCTGGTGATATTAATTCCGAATTCCTCTCCTTTTATCAATCCCTGTATGCTAACGCAGATAAAGCCTCCATAGCTGAAATAGATGTCTTTCTGGACAAGCTACCCCTGTCGGTTCTTTCTCCCGATACCATCGAAGCCCTTGAGGGCCCATTTACTTCCTTGGAACTCTCGGAGGCCATAGATTCCCTCTCATCAGGCAAATCCCCGGGATCTGACGGTATACCGGTTGAGTTCTATAAACGGTTTAAGACTTTGCTACTCCCTCGTTTGGTCGCGCTCTGGGAGGAATCGTTGTTGGCAGGTCAGCTCCCCCCCACGCTCCGCGAAGCCACTATTACCGTCTTGTTAAAACCGGGTAAATCCCCCACTCAATGCGGTTCTTATCGTCCACTCTCGCTAATCAATTGCGACGTCAAGATTTATGCTAAGTTACTGGCTTTACGCCTGGCCCCCTTCATGCCACATATCATTCATCCTGACCAGGCGGGGTTTATTCCGGGTCGCTCTACCTCCCTGAATCTGAGGCGCCTTTTTAATGTTATAAGCAGGGTGAGTCCGGACGTCCACGCAGTGGCCGCCACCCTCGATATGCAAAAAGCCTTTGATTCCGTCTCATGGAGTTATCTGTGGCGAGTACTCAACAAATGCAAATTCGGCCCCACATTTCTTTCCTGGGTCAAGCTACTATATTCAAACCCAGTGGCCAGGGTTCGCACCGAGGACCGTTGCTCTTCTCTTTTCCAGATAGCCAGAGGTACTAGACAGGGTTGTCCCTTCTCTCCATTAATATTTGCCGTGGCGATGGAACCGTTCGCGGACATGCTTCGCCAATTTCATTCCCATAGAGGCCTGCGCACCGACGGGGTCTCGGATATAGTTTCCCTATATGCTGACGACGCTTTACTCTTTATTCGTTCTCCTGAGGTCAACCTTGCCCCAATTCTGGAGGATGTTGTCCTCTTCGGCCGTATTTCTGGCCTGACGGTTAACTGCACTAAATCAACTCTTTTCCCGCTCACCCCCAGCACACTCCCCCCTCCCGATACTCTTGGATTCACGTGGGCCCAATCTGAGGTTACATACCTAGGTGTAGTGGTGTCGCGACACTTTGATCGGGTTCTCGAGAAGAATTATCTAGTATACCTTACAAATCTTACGCAAAAGATTCAGGGTTGGAACAACCTCCCTATTTCACTGGCAGGGAGGGTAGGAATACTGAAGATGGTGGTACTCCCTCAGCTATTGTATAGATTCGCCAATATCCCACAATGGCCGGGAGGTGAGTTCTTTCAGACATTGACACGAACCCTCAACACCTTCCTCTGGCACTCCGGTGCAGTCCGCCTTAAGTGCAAGACTCTTGCTTCACCGATGGAGTTGGGTGGCTTCGGTGCACCCGACTTTCTCAAGTACTGGCTGGCAGCCCAGCTCCAACACATTGCACATTGGTTCAACATATCTGACCCCCCTCCCCATGTCAGGCTAGAAAGATTATCGGTTGGTGACCGCGATATTAGATCCCTGGTGATCACACTTATCCCAATGGAATCAGGCTCATTAGACCCGGTGAGGTGCACATCTCTGGCTTTATCCAAAACTTGGCAATTACTGGGCACCACCCATCCCTTTCATGGTAATTTCCCGATCTGGAACTTTCTCCCGGGAATCCCACAGGTTCCCCCTTCGGTTGTTCGCACATGGGCTGGGGCAGGATTTGAACTGCTCCGAGACATATTTGTAGATGGTAATTTCATAGAATGGCCTGACCTCCCTCCGCCCCTCAGACAGCGTCCCTCGGTATGGCTTCAATATTCATCCCTCCGTAGAGTCCTCAAACATAAGTACCCTTGCTTCCCAGCATTGCCGCCGGATGAACTAGCGATCACTGAATTGACCTCACCTTGCCCAATGAGGGGAAAAACTTCCAGACTATACACCTTGATACAATCCAGATCGTCCCCTTCGTTTTCTAAACTAAAGCTTGCTTGGGAGTCAGACCTTGGTGTGGAAATGACCGAAGACCGGTGGTCCCATATGTGCTCACGTATTCAGAGGGTCTCCTTCAACTCCCGATTTAAACTAATTCAATTTAAGCTACTCCACAGATACCATTATACCCCAACCAGACTACACCGTATGTCGAATAATTCCTCCCCTAGATGCCCTAGGTGTGGCTTTGATGGAGCCGGCTACTTCCACATGATATGGTCATGCCCCCGCCTTACCCAATTTTGGGACGCTGTTTGCTCCACCATCTCGTCTGTTCTTGACCACCCCATCCCCCCTACCCCAATGAAATGCCTATTCCATGACTTTCCCGACCTCCACCAAGATTCTAGGAGACTGGCTGGCCTCTGTATGCTTCTGGCTGTTCGGGCGATACTACTCTGTTGGCTTCGACCTACCACTCCGACACATGCAAAGTGGCTTAGAGCAGTCACTTGGGCTTCCGACACGGAGGAATCTTGGGCGGTACAACAGCCCGCCTGCTCTAGGCCCAGAGACATCTGGTTGAAGTTCCGATCATTTATGTCCTCTCCTGGCGCCGACTCAGGTCCTACATCCCCGGTGCCTTCCTCTTGTGGTCCCCCAGCTCTCCCCTGAATGGCCCTCTATTTGCACTGTTCTGCTGCTCCCCCTTGTTGACGAGGTGAACCCTCGACCTGTTCTAGGAGACTGTGTTGTATTAAGTTGTTTGATTTTACATGCTCTTGATGCTCACCTGTATCTGTCCTACCAAGCTAAATAAAAGTTTAAAAAGAAAAAAAAAAAAGGATCTATGGGGTGGTAATTCTCCTGCCACTTTCTCATCAAATACGTCCCAGAAATCTTTGTAACACTGGGGAAGTTGACCCACTACACCTCCAATTCCAGTCTCAGCCAGAAAACTAGACCCGGAATTACTTTGTTTTACCTCTTCCTCTAAGAGACTTCCTGAAAAGCAATTCTCTTTACAAAAATCGGATTGCATGTCAATTGTCCTAGCACTCCAATCAATTAGGGGATTATGGAGAGTAAGCCAAGGCATGCCCAAGATAATCTTCAACAAAGGGGCATCAATTAACTCAAACGAAATTATCTCTTTGTGACCTCCTGATAACTCCAAAGTTAAAGAACCAGTTCTATGAGTAATAGGACCAGAAGATAAACATGTACCATCAACAGCCCTAGCCTGCTCTATAACCTCCTTCAGAATAATTGGAAT
This sequence comes from Ambystoma mexicanum, assembly GCF_040938575.1. Taxonomy (NCBI): domain Eukaryota; kingdom Metazoa; phylum Chordata; class Amphibia; order Caudata; family Ambystomatidae; genus Ambystoma; species Ambystoma mexicanum. The sequence goes on along the minus strand of NC_090923.1, from coordinate 1,216,663,663 downwards.
TCCCAACGATTTGGCCAGTCCCCAATCCATGAAATTCCCAGTCGCACCCGAGTCAATCATTACAGGACCATTTCCCTTACACTCCAAATCAAAAAATAAGGATACATTTATGGTTATATGAGGAACAGCTGTGTGCACCGTATTAGCGATCTGTTGTACCTTGATTGCTGAGGAAGAAGTCTTCTTGGGAGTGTAAGGACAGTTTCCTAAAAAGTGCCCACCTCTTCCACAGTATAAATAAAGATTATTATCTCTCCTCCTAGTCTTTTCCTCCACTGTTAACGGGCCTCTGATTCTTGGAGATGAATTATTCCCTTTGGGTTTACTCTCTATTTTAGGTCTATCTACTCTAAGTATAGACTTTACATCACTCTGACCATGACGTCTCTCTGCCTTCCTTTCACTCAAACGGAAGTCCAATTGAATAACCAAATCAATCAGACCTTCACAAGTAGGAGGGCGTTCAACTACTCCAGACAAAGCATCCTTTAACTCATCTCTAAGGCCCCGATAAAACAACAAGGCCTGTTTAACCTCGGGCCACTTGCTTTCTAACACAAGGGACTTAAATTGTGTTATATAAGCAATCAAGTCTCTATTACCTTGTTTTAATTCTAAAAGTTCACCATCTACTTCCAGAGATAACTGTCTTCTATCAAACATTTTTCGGAATATCTCTAAAAAACTGGTATAATTTTCTAAAACCGCACTCTTTTGACTCACCAACAACCCAGCCCAAGCAGATGCCTCCCCAGAAAGATATGACAACATAAATGTTATCTTAGAAGCATCCGATGGAAATAATTCTGGTCTACTCATAAAATGTAATTCACATTGTGTTAAGAACACCCTAAATCTCTTGGAATCCCCATGATAACGTTCTGGGGGCGCCAAAGGAACTGGCATAATTATACTCCTTACCCCTTCTGCCACTGAAGGCGCCCGTTGTATGTGTGGTAACTGATCTTCTCTTTCTAACTCAGGTGGAGAACCTGCGCCCCCTGAAACCTCATCCTCTCTCCTTTCTCCCCTCTGTTGAATTTGTGTAACTTTAACACTTAAGTCATCTACCTTTTGACTAAGTAAGGCATTTTCTTCCCGAGAAATTTTCAACTCCTCCCGTAACTCCCTAATCAAAGGTCCTAACATCTCCCTGGATTCGTCGGGGTTCATGACAGCTCGGGCGGACTAAATTATTGGCCTTTCATTCTGTCAGGCTGAGAGGTCCTGTATCCGCGGAAGCTGCTGAACCCCCGACAATCCCCCTGAGATGTATTTCCCAGAACTAGTTTTCAATACAGCTCTGTAAACTACACCCCAAAGGGAAAGGGGGAATGGGACAACAAAACAACACCAGGCAGACTGCGTCAAGGCTAATCAGTGCTGAACCTGCAGAGGATAAAGAATAACATATACACTTCCTTAATTCACTTACTTAACCTTATGAATGGGAAGACATTAATCCTTAACTAATAATTGAGAATCCTACCTGGTTCTTCTCTTGAAATTTCTTAGAGAAGCGGTTAAGAAGCTGAAAATCTCTTACTTGCGATATTTGAAATTCCCAGCAACTTCTTACATTAGGCAAAACTGGAAGTCTTAGTTCTTTGTCTTTTTTCCAACATGCACTGGTAGTTCAATTAGATTGTCTTTAAAATGTTCTTTCTTGTCATTTCAAAACTTTTCAAACTATTTATAATTATCTTGAGTCTTTGAATCCTTGAAGAAAGAGGAAACACGTGCTAACTGCACACGCAGGTTATTTCCATTAAAATTATCGATGAACTTCACATAGAAATCTTCCTGGTTGAAGAATACGCACAAACGGATGAAGACGCGCGATCAAAATAATCCACACGGGCAAAAAATCACACGCGCAATAGTCCACACGCGCAGTAATTCACACGCGCAATAGTCCACACGCGCAATAATGTTCTCCTGCGAGACACGCGAAATAAGAACACCCGCGCTATTGAGTTCAAACGCAACGAAGTGATTCTCACGCGAAAAAAATCACTCGCGATGGAAAAAACACACGCGCACTCACATGGCACGCGACGAACAGATTCTCGCGCTTTGTACACCCGCGCTAAAAATCACACGCGCTTTGTATTTCACACGCGCTTTGTACACCCGCGCTAAAAATCACACGCGCTTTGTATTTCACACGCGCTTAGTATTTCACACGCGCTTTGTACACCCGCGCTAAAAATCACATGCGCTTTGTATTTCACACGCGCTTTGTATTTCACACGCGCTTTGTACTTCACACGCGCTTTGTAGTTCTCACGCAGCGTATAGCTTTTCGCGCAAAGGATCACCCGCGCAATAAAACAAACGCGCGTTTAAAATGGCACGAGACCAACCTCTACTCGCGCTCGGAATACACACGCTAGAAAGCACGCGCTCACTTGAATACGCACGCGACAGTCAAAATCTCGCGCTAAGGAACACCGCACTGGAAACACAAGCGCACTCCGATATTTCAATAGTTTTAGTAGAAACACTACTTTTAACGAATTTTCAAGGAGAATGTTATTAGATTTACAGTAGAAATAAAGTCACTTATCTCCTGAGCGAATTCACAAAGATTTCCTGCTTTTCCTATCTTCAAAACGAATTCCTGCCAGCTGAAGACTTCTCCTGAACCCCCAAGAAAGTAGCCGCTCAACTGCTGAGATCTGAAGGATAAAATCCACCTTCCTAATACTAAAGCAGGAGCAGCCACTGAACACGTCCTCTCAGATGGGGTTTTGATGATGAAAGGCACAGAGTGACAGTTTAGAATGTTCATTGTTGTTCAGCATTGTCTTCTAGCCAATCAGAGCTGTCACTGTGAGGCTCCATCTTGCCTTGGGTCAGAACCAGGATTCTGAATCAACAAGTTAAGGCCTAACCAACTATAATGGAAAACTTCCCACCCACACAAAGCTAATCTGAAAAGGATAATAATAAAAAGGAAACTTGAATAAGAGAAGGAAACCTGACACACTATCCCTATCGTGACGTGTGTAGTACCCAAAATCCCTCACATGCCGAGGTCCCTCAGATTGTTTTTTTCCGCCCAGATATCTGGTCGCCCTATAGTGTAGCTCTTACTAGAGACATTGTTTATCTTTACCGAATTGTCGGTTTATTCCCCGTTAAGTCACTTTGCCAATAACAACTTCGACGAAGACTACGGGGGAATCGTCTATGGCTGTGGATTTCGGCGCCTAAGATCCAGCGGCCGGATTGTCCATGTGTCGGGCCCTCTGGCCGACCTGTACAGTAGGGAAAGTGGGATCGGGGAGGCCATATTGTCCTCCTTTTCCCCTCCTTTCTCTTTCGGTCTGGTCATCCTTCCCTTTTGCTATGGAAAGGACTCCTTTCAGATTCCTGCCCTAAGTGTAGGGTCAGATATCCTTGGAAGGACGAGCACAGGACGTGTAACGCCTGTCTTCCCCCTAAAGCACGACGAAAAGTGGTGTGCAAACTCCTTTGGCCCAAGACCCTTAAAGAGCAACGTGCAAAGCGGTGGCCCGCGTACGGCATGTCACGCGTGGAGCCCGCACCAGCCGAAAGTGACGGGGGTACTTCGGATGACCAAACGTCCAACGCGGATCTTATAGACCTTGAGATGGACACTTCTAGATCCGCCACGCCCATCCCCGACCCTTCCAGGCTCGACTCTGGTCTTGCTACATGGACCACACCCGGCGACAGGGGCGTACAAGCGCATCGCACTAAGCACACAACCCCTATGCCAATTTCGACACCTTCGTAGAAAAAGGCAAAAGCGGCAATGGGGCTGCCGAAATCTTTGCCGGTTCCCTCGGATCGCTCCGATCCAAGGCCTTCCTCGCATTCGCAGCAGCACATGGCGACTGGGCAACCAAGACAAACCAAGGGCGCTACTCCTAATCCTACACACTTCGAAAGTCGAGAGACCGACGCTTTGAGTTCCAGGGCCTCGGTAGGCCCAAAACCTACGACTAGGCCTCTACCCGGAAACCCATCCGCTAAACCTCCTGGTGGCACGGACGGTATTTCTACTGCCGACAAATCACCGGAGCCTTTGTCTCACGACGATTCGGCGACTATCCAAAGTAGCATCGGAAGAATCGCAGTGGCGGTAGGCCTTATTCCGGTCCCGCCAAAGGTTATGGGTCAATCCATTGAAAGGTTTTCGGTGGATTGGATTCCCGATTCCGATGGAACCTACGTAGATAGTCAAGAGACTCTCTCTATGTCATTTCTCTTTGCCCGTTTGGGTCCTTTAAATGGACTACAGAAAAGTTCAAGGGTTGTATGGATTGGCTAGAGTGGATTGTTGGTTCTTCTGATCATCCGCCCCCGAAAAGGGCTCGGTTAGACCTTAACCTTCAAATTCAAGTACATCAGTCTCAGGTTTTCCAACAAGAAGACATGATCCAGATGGATACTTATAGAGACATCTATAATGAAGTAGAGGAAGCTTCCTTTCTCCAACTATGAGGAGGATCAACCGGGTATGACGGACAACTGGGAGGAAATCCAGCAGGAAGGTGAAAACCCATGGACACAACAGGATCAAGACTCGGATATTTTGTGTTTGGATTCTCCTCCGTCCACCTCGGCTCGCCAGGCCTCCCCTGTGGATGACGAAATGGCTTTCAACTCAGTGTTGAAAAAGGCTGCAGAATTCTTCAAAATTGCCACTCAAGAGGCGGTACCGGAGCAGGATTTAGTGCAGGATATTATCAAAGAAAAACCTCCAGCGAGTCAATCCATCCCCCTCCTTAACTTTGTTAAGAGGCGGATAGCTCCCTCTTTGGTCACACCTGCTCAAACACGGGCAGTGAACCCAAGAGTCGAAAAATTATTTCGGCCTTCTCCTACCGACCCTCTGTATATCAAAGGGCACGCCATCCCAGACTCGCTGGTAGTGACTGCCACTCGAAAGAGGGCAGGGCTACCCCTTACCACGGGAGAATCACCACCGAACAAGGAGTCTAAAAGGTTATATGCCCTGGGCAAACGTGTCACATCAGCAGCTGCATACACCATTCGGGTTGCTAATAATACTACGTTATTAGCAAGCTATGCTGATGCCCAATGGAACTTACTCCAAGAAGGCCTCCAGGAGGTTCCTGAACTCGCCAGAACAAAGCTTCTCGCCATTGTTTCGGAGGGAAAACTGGTTAACCAGAATGTGGTGAAGAACACCCTGGACACTGCAGAAACAGCAGGCAGGTCTCTTGCACAAGGTACTCTTCTGAAAAGACACGCATGGCTGCGTACATCGGGCTTCAGACCTGAGACTCAGGCCTCCCTCATTAATAAATCCATTGAGGAGACTAACATCTTCAGGAAAGCAGTTGATGAAGCGTTGGAGACTGTGATGCTGGAAATGCATCGGAGGGACAGGGCCTCCGTATCCTTGTCCTTTACTGTTTTTTATCGTGTGTTCTGTCGTGTTTTCCACGCAGGAGTTCATGTGGGACTCCTGGCGGTGCAGCTCTCTCTCTCCTTTGGTTTGGTGAACGGACCCGTGGGATACCCTTATGGCACCCATGGGTAGGGGGTACAACCCTGCGCCCCTAGTGTATATTTTGGGCACCTGCGTGTAACCCACAGAGCACGGGCTGGTGGCAGCTCCGTGCTGAAATGACTGGTGCCCTGAGCGTCCTCCATTTTGGGATGCCCAGGCCCTGTCATTGGAATCTGTAGATTCCTGATGGAGACAAAATGGCCCCCATGGCCTCTTGCCTTCCATCACCTGTTACCCTGATCTTCCCGAAGTCCCGGGAAGCTCTGTCCCTTTCCCCTGACTGGCTGTTGAGGTGGAAGTTCCGTATATGGTAGTGTGGGGAAGTGCGGACCAGACTGGCTGGAGCCTTCTCAACGACCGTATGTTGTGGGTACGTCTGTGGGTGGGACCTGCGTGAATGGAGTGTGTGACGAAAATACATTCTATGTTGTGGCTGTCTAGTATCTGGTGGTTGACGCAATGGTTGAGACAGCCCTGCCCGAAACCGGTATGAATGCAGCTTGGAGTGTTGAATGGCTTGGTACTTGTCCCAATACCCAACTTGTTGTGAGTTTCTGGAGAGAAGTGAATGGCCTGAATACCTTGTGTGCCTGATTGGTTGCCTGCCTGCATGAACGCCCGTAGTCGTGATTGGATGCTTGAGTGCGACCCAGCGGAATGAATGCGAGATCAACAGTATATCTGGGGACCTCTCACTGCAAGGAATTATGTTCAGAAGCTGAAGTCCACTACGATGAGTAACTGGAGTGAAGCTTAACCTTGAGGCCTCCTGGACGAGAAGAATTGCTGTTGCTCTCCTTCGCAATCTGAAAGCTGCTGTACTTCAAGCACTGACCCAGAGAGGACCTGGTAAGGCACCCTCTTCCCGAGCTACGAGGGACCATCGTGCACAGCTGATCTTTGCCTAAGCTCCCTGGTAGACAGACCTTCGACAGGCTGCCGACCCAATACGGGGACTGCTGCGGAACTCCAAGGAGAAGCGCCCGGACTTGTCTGCCACTGCCGTCGACCGCTGTCGCCGACTGGAGCCGCCGTGCTCCTGTTGCCTAAGAACTTAATTGATCCCAGGACGCTCTCATCCACATCGTCGCCGCTGTATACTGCTGGAGAAGGCCTGACCGTCGACGCGCCGAGGAGCATCCGCCAGTGGGTTTCCCGCCACCCAAAGACCACAGACGCCGATGACTCGACGCCCTTGCTGGGCCACAGTTCTGCAACTCTTTGCGGTCCAGAACTATCGACACCGAGGTGCCCCGCACGCCTCTTCCTGGCAGGACGTTTACGCTTCCCCGTCAACAAGCACCGCTAGGAACCACCAAGTCCATGTCCCCTCCCATGTATCCCCGGTCGGGGGGGCAATTAACATCTTTCCTCAGGGCATGGGAGGGGATAACTTCCGACCAGTGGGTCTTAAAGACGGTCGCCCACGGTTATTGCATTGAATTCGCCCGACCTCCACAGTTCAGACCGCCGCGCTCACGGCGCCTTTCACCGGACCATCTAGAGATCCTGATACAAGAGGTGGAAACACTGCTGGGAAAGGACGCCATAGAAGCTGTCCCTATTCTTCAGGTAAACGAGGGTATTTATTCAGTGTACTTCTTTGTACCCAAAAAGGATCTCACCATGCGTCCTGTTCTGGATCTGCGCCCAGCGAACACGTTTATAAAACCCCAGAAGTTTTGCTTGGTAACACTGCAGGAGGTGATCCCATTGCTGAAACAGGGGGACTTCATGGCAACATTGGATATGAAAGATGCATACTTTCATATTTCTTTGTTGCCAGCGCACAGAAAATACCTAAGGCTCATGATCCAGGACAAACACTACCAGTTCAAAGTACTCCCCTTCGGCATCGCCTCGGCGCCAAGGGTGTTTACCAAAGTCCTGGCATTGGCAGCAGCACACCTGCGCAGACTATCAGTCCCAGTTTACCCTTACCTCGACAACTGGGTCATTACGGGGGACTCGTTCGACGCTTGTTTTGCGAGCACCCAAAAAACAGTAGCTCTTCCCTTCAGCCTGGGTTTTTCAATCAACGAAAAGAAATCCAGCTTAGTCCCCAGCCAAGTAAAACAATTTCTGGGAGCGCTAATTCGGACAGAAGACGGTCTTGTCTTCCCCTCCAGCGAGAGGGTTCAGAACATGCTCTCCGATTCCTCAATTTGTAGCCAGTCCGGAGGTGACGGTACGCAAAGCGATGCGTTTGCTAGGGATGATGGCGTCATGTATATACTTGGCCCCTACGCGCCGCTGCGCATGCGTCCCATGCAAGAGTGGCTCAACAGCCAGTGGTGTCAGGCCAGCAGACAATGGGAAGATCTGTTAGTTGTCTCGCCAGCCCTCGTTCTCTCTCTGCAGTGGTGGTGAAGAGAAAACCTCTTGAAGGGGAAGACATTCACCACCCCTGCTGTGGAAGCCACTCTCACAACACTCATCTCTCACGGGGTGGGAGGGCCTCACCTGCTTCAGCAGACAGCACACAGTGTGGTCCCCTCAAGTAGCGTCCAACCATATAAACTTACTGGAGCTACTAGCGGTGTTCAAAGCATTGAAAGCCTTTCAGGTGCAACTGCAAGGGAAGACAGTGCTGATCCTTACCGACAGCACTACAGCAATGTATTACCTGAACAAACAGGGGGCACTCACTCTCCAGGGCTATCCAAGCTGTCCCAAAACATTTGGATATGGGCTCTCAAACACAAGATGTTTTTGTTGTCCCAACATGTTCCAGGGGAACTCAATCATCTGGCAGATGTACTCAGCAGAGATTTTCCTCTGCCAGAAGAATACGAATGGCGGCTGCACGAAGACATTGTGTCCAACGTCTTCGCAGAATGGGGTTTCCCAGAGATCGACCTGTTCGATGCTCAGAAGAACGCCCAATGCCAGGACTACGCCTCAAGGTACCCCCAGAACCGATCCAAGGGGAACGGTCTCTGGATAACTTGGTCGGGGAAATTTGTCTATGCTCACCCGACTCCCCTTCTGAACAAGATAGTGCACAAGATTCACCAGGAACCAGTTACCATGATACTGGTGGCTCCCATGTGAGCCCGCCGACCATGGTTCACACACCGTATGGAAATGTCCCTCTCCACATCAGTCAAACTGTCCTGCCCGTACAACATGTTGTCTCAGGACAGGAGGGAGACCTTACACCTGTGCCCACATACTCTGAATTTAGCAGCCTGGCTCCTGAGATCATAGAGTTTGGACACTTGCAACTCCCTCAGAGATGCATGGACATACTCTGGGCAGCGAGAAAGCCTAATGCACGTTATTGCTATGCCAGCAAATGGAAAAGTTTTGTCATCTGGTGCAAATCCAAGGGTGTCAATCCCATCGTTTTCTCACCCTCACACATTGTGTTGTATCTAACCCACCTGTTGGACTCTGGGTTAGTCTTCAATTCCCTAAAGGTTCATCTGGCTGCTCTGTCAGCCTACACCACAGCAAAAAGTATTGTGGTGAAAGATACCAGTAATTAAAGCCTTTATGGAAGGGGTTAAGGGGATTTATCCTCCATCTCTCATCCTGCCCCTGGATGGGATCTGAATGTGGTGTTGACCAGGCTCATGGGAGCTCCCTTCGAGCCTATGCATAAAGCAAGTTTGAAAGATCTGACTTATAAGACAGCCTTCCTAGTGGCTATCACTTCTATCAGAAGGGTTAGCAAACTACAGGCTCTTTCTGTTTTAGACCCCTTTGTTACAGTCCACAAAGATAAGTTAGTTCTGCGCACACACCCCAGGTTTGCGCCGAAATGTATTTCAAAGTTCCATGTGAACCAGTCAATCGAACTACCCACGTTCTTCCAGAACCCTACTAACATGGCCGAAAGAAGCCTTCACACACTAGACATGCGCAGGGCAGTCATGTTTTACCTGGAAAGAACTAAACCACTGAGTAAAACTAAACAATTCTTTGTTTTTCAGTGGCAGCTGGTAGAGAAGGGGATCCTGTCTCTAAATCAGCGATCTCAAGGTGGATTGTCCAATGCATCACACTATGTTACACTTGCGAAGAGAGAACTGCCTTTCAAGCCTAGAGAACACTCTAATCGAGGCACTGGGGCATCCGTAGCATTCATTGCAAATGTTCCCCTTGAGTCCATTTGCAAAGCATCAACCTGGAGTTCTGTAAACACCTTTACAAAACACTATTGCCTAGACACTCATTCTAGGTCTGATTCTCAGGTGGGACAAGCAGTACTAAGACATCTTTTCTCTACTGTTCCTCCTCACAACCAACCTCCAACTCCGGGTACTGCTTGCTAGTCTATGCACAGCATGCGATTCTAAGCAGGTTAGCAAGCATCAGAAGACATGCATTACTCACAGTAATAGCATTTCTGATGATTGTATGTGCTTAGATTCACATGCGCCCTCCCTACCTCCCCGCTCAGGGTGGAAGGAACATAGGCATCTTACTACTTTTCTCTTTATGTACTCACTCACCATAGCCTTGGGCTCCCTCATGGCAGAAAAAATACAATTGGAGAGACCTCGGCGCGTGAGGGATTTTGGGTACTACACACGTCACAATAGGGATAGTGTTACAGACACGCATATGCCGACGTCCCCTTTCGGTTCCCGAAAAGCAAGATGCAATACTCAGCGGTTACCACTGGATGTTGGACCATATGCACAGCATGTGAATCTAAGCACATATAATCATCAGAAATGCTATTACGTTGAGTAATGCATGTCATACTGACGTCACCTCCGGGTGCTGGAACATGTGTAACATATGAATGAATTACTCACCTGCTTTATTGTTCACTTTTTTAATTGAATCCTACCTTGGGATTAATGTTACAGCTACGGCTGCTTTTTAAAGAATGCCATAGATATCTGTGTATAATTAATTTATTATAATTTTAAATGTTTAATTGGATACTTGCATTTACTAGTTTCATTGCACAGCTCTACAGCTCACATTACCCCTCTTATAATGAGCCTGGCTGCTCAGTCACACTACCAACTTGTGTAGTACATGCCTATATTAAAAGGTGGGTTACCTAATACCAAGGAGATGTCTTGTGTAGTCCCACACCAGTTGGACTGCACTAATTCTTACCTAACATTAACCAACCTTCTGAGATTTCAGCGCATATTTCAGAAAATGCACCACCAAACTAGTATGTGTTTGTATTGGGTTCTTTTAGGAATGTTTTGCCTGATGTTGGTCTGAGGTTCGTTGGACCGCGTACAGTGGTTCAGTAGTGCAAATGTAATCTTTCCATTAATTTTTTTCTTTCTTTTGATATTTGTCTGCAGCCAAGGAAGGCCACAGCCACCTGCAGTTCTGCAACTGCAGCTGCTTCGAGTGGGTTCGAAGAGTGGAGTAGTCGGTCCCCAAGACAGAGAAGCTCAGCAGCTTCTCCCGAGCACCCTGATTTTCACAGCGACTTACCTTTAAAGCCTCCCTCACCAGGAACAGTGGCTGCCCTAGCACTTACCAAACCGCCTTCGCCGTGCGCTCCAGGTGAGCTTAATATGAAACATTGTGCCATGCTGGTTAGTCATGATTTGACCAAGAGCTGTGAACACTCACCCCCCCTACCCCCCCCACCCCTCCAGTGGTTAAACAAATGTATTGTACCTCTTCTGCTCTTATCCTGCCATTAAAACAGTGCTGTTTTAGTCTCTCTAATTTCTTTAGAAACTATACGTTTTTTAGTTGCTTACAGTTTTTGCCAACTGAATACATTATTCCAATGTCTTTTGCTATATAAATTGCATTTTGTCTAGCACACAAATCCAACATAGTTTGATATATCTAAAGCTACATTAGCTGAACATTGATTATTGGTACATACTACAGGAAGCCTTCTCATTAATCATTTATACTGATAGACTTGCTGTTGCAAAAGGTATTTGGCTTTTTTATTGGGATTTTGTTCAATACAAACAGGCACAGTACTGGGCCATATCCTTGATAGTATTTCATGTCCTGTCAGGTGCACAGTAGACGTTAAGTGTGTCTAAGCAGTGATGAAAGTTAAAGCATCCTTTTGTCCTTTAAAAAAAAAAAAACACAACTTGACTGTGCCCAACAAAGCAGCAGTGCATGGGTCTAGGTCACAATGTTGTCTGAGCCAATAATGGGAATGATTTCTCTGCCGCCTTCCCCCAGATCCCATCCTCACTTTCTGATAAGTGTGATTATATATTTGTCATTTCGCTTCCCCAGCATGGACCTTAAAATGCTTCAGAGGCCTTACCCTGTTCTTAGAAGTTGTCACCATGTCATTTACTCTATCCATGACCACCCTCCATTCTTTTTGAGGGAATGAGTGGACCACCTCACAATACCTCCAGATCTCATGACTACAGCAAACGCCATGGGAAGAAGGGCTTCCCATACCAGTTGGTAGTTCATTGCGCCCCATATAACTAGTGGAATCAGTCACAGATGCAGTGGAATCCTTTTCCATAGCATCTGATAGTTTGGCCATACCCTGTTCCGAGAAATTCAGTGCCACCCGGCATTACTTGATCATGTGGAAGAAAGTTTCCAACACGCTGCAACAGCAAAGGAATCTAGGGTCAGCACGCCTGGACTCTGAAACGCGGTTATTTCGGAAACCTGGTCCATAAAACAAGCACATTAGAAACGCAATACAGAAACAATTTATGATAAGGGGGAGGGGTGGGGTTTCCTGGATACCTTGTGTTTTTATTATTTTGAAAAATAAAAATGTCCACGCTGTTTGCGTTTTAGTGATAAGTGCAGGATTTATTCATCAATTGTGGTGCAGGCTCATGGTCCCAATTGTGGTCACCCGACATGTGTTTCGGCCTCGTGGGTCTCTATCAAGGCTGATGCAAGTTTAAAGTTACACACATTTTCAACAGTGTTTGTTTTGGCGATATTTGTGAGTGATATGTGTGCAAGTGCAAAAGTGGTAACATTATATTGGTAGTGAGTATGGAGAACGTGCACAGTAACTATTTTCCATTAGGCACATATTACATTTTGGTACATGTGATTATGACAATTCAGTGGTCAGAAAAAAGGGGGAAGAAAAGGGCGCGGAGGAAGGAGAGTACTAGGTTAATGAAGTACAGATGGAACGGAGCATGTATGGTAGGTTTGGTGGGGGGTGTCCTCTTCCCTAATAATAGTTATATCTTGTCCCGTGTGGGGTCCTGTATCAAATGAGTCAGTCCTGTATATCACAGCTGGGTTCCCATTGGGACCTGTAAGCAGAGATTGGCATTTTTAATCTAGGTCCTGGGGGATATTTCGTTTGAGAGAGGAACTTTTTTAGAACTTGATTTTGTTTAATCTTGCCTATTCTCTTGGGTGTGGAATAATCTATCTGGAGTGGATGTGGGGTTGGTGTGGGAGTGCCTGAGCGGGTGCTCCGTGGATCTGATCCTGGGAAGGGTAGTCCTGTTATTTCTACCTCAGGGGTGGCCTGTGCTGTGGTTGGGTGTCCTTTACCCATGACTGGTCTGCCTCTGTGCGATCCTAGTATCAGGTGGCTGTCCTAAGGAATTGTCCCTCGCAATTAATAAGGACGGTGAAAAGCAGATTTACGTATATGGCCCAATCTAGGTTGCGGGTTGCCACGGGTGAGTGGCGTGACCGGTTGCGGCATCGGAGACCAGGCCCAGTGATGGTGACGTGGGATGACTCAGTTGCTGCCACGAAGCTCCTGTTTGGGGAACCAGGTGTTTGGTGTGTGCGGGCTATGATATGATAGGTTATTTATAACGTGCTTAATACCCAGAGGTTTCTAAGCGCGGACCCGGGGATCGAACCTGTGTTGCTCCGTGTCCTCTTGCTTCCAAGGTGAGCACCTTGCCCCAGAGCTGTCCTCCCGAACCAATCCCACATTAATGCTGGTACTGGTGGTTGCGTGAGGTTTGGCGTGGTGAGTGCGGGCTTTCCTGCATCCACGATGTTGGAGTTTACGTCCCGTGGGTGTTTGGGGGACCGCTGTCGCGGCGCCTCGACAGGGGCAAGCTTACCTGGTTTCAATTTGGCATGGCGCTTATGCATCCTCAGTATGTCTGCCGTGTAGGTTTCGGCGCAGATGTCTGTTATATGGAGGTAGGTTGCTCGTGCACATGCGTCTGATTGAGACAATGCTCTTAGTCTGCCATGGGCAATAAGGCGATATGTTGTGTCCTGTGATGGGAGGATATGGTTTGTTTGTGCAGGTTACGGTGGTGGAGGAAATCTCATTATTATTTTAGCTCTCACGACGATTAGAGAATAAGTCTTTCCTTGTCATGGGAAAATCCCTCGTTCTGCGCGAGGGCAGCAGTGCGGTAGCACTGTGTCCACTGGTTGAGAGGATTAGCTATGTTGTGCAGTGTGCAAGTGATGTGAATAAAGATAGTGAGCGCATCTCATGATATGCCTCGCTGTTGCGACAAGGTGTTTTCATTTCATACTGGACCCATTGTTGTGGCACATAGGTTGGGTGGTCATGCAATGCAAAGGAAAAGCGGTCCATCTTATTAGGTATGTCTCACTATCGTGATGGATTTTGGGTGTGTTCTGTACCTATATGCTGGAGCGATCATGTGGTTGGGTAGTGGCCTGTCGTCCTGGGGGCGTTCCTCTGTCCTGGTCTTGATCATGGTCTAACTGCTGTTGTGCTGGTGCTAGCATGGGGCTGGGGAAAGGGGGAGTTGGTGGGCATACCGGGAGAGATGAAGGGTGTTCAAGGATGTTTCAAAAGACAACATTGTATTCATGATCAGTGTTAAGGCCATTTTTTTACACATCCTGTAACGACAAATTAATCTTGATGCTTCTTGTCGTAGTTTCTGCATTCCGTTTCCTCCTCTTGTTCCAATCTTGATTGTTCGTAGGCCAATGAATCATATCTGGCTCTTGTCCTCCATTTGATGTTGTTGCCTGTGGTTTGTCAAGGGTAGTTTTGGATCCTGTGAGTGGATGCTGTTCAGGTGCTCCCTCATTCTCTCGCGTCCTTCTCAGATGGTGCCATCTATCTGCATAGATCACATATTTAGTTCTGCAGTTTAAGTGCTCAGTAATTTTAAACTGTGGACAGCCTTTGAAGGTGGCAATTTGGTTTTGTATGGCATATTTGCACATTGAGCATGTGCCACACTTTGTGAACCCAATTGGCGCATATGCACGGAGCCAATCTTTGGCAGTTGTTTTTCTGTGCCAAAAATGATGAACTCAAAATGTTGCGCAATGTTGGCGCTCTACTGAAGAATGGACTTGGATATGGCTTGAGCCAGGGTCTGATATGTTCATCCATCATTAGTAGTTCCCAATGTTTTGTTTGGATTTTTGTACCTTGTGGCTGTCTGTTGTATTGGATTACAAATCTTATTGAGGTGTCTCTGCTTGTTGTTTTTTCTTTTGGTGTGAAGTGTTTTCCTTGGCATGGAGTGTTTTGTTTTTTGCATTTGAAAGGTTCAACGGGGATATTGATATTTTGTTTCTATCGCGCTCGTACACAAGTGTTTCATAGCGCGACGAGGCAAGGCAAGGGAGGGGAACAGGGGAGAACAAAACGGCGATCTTACTAGGCCCAGTGACATTGAGAACGCGCAAGTGCATGGGAGAGGGGGAGGGGAAAAGTGCATTGAAGGGGGAGAAGTGGAAAGTTTGAAGCAGAGGAAAAACAGATAAATAACAATAAATAATAAAGGCAACAAACGGTGGTAGTGCAGCCAGCAATTTGCAAGTGCTAGGTTTAAGGCAGCAGACAGGATAGGTCTGATAAGTGCATGAAGAAAAAGGGGGTGCTGTATGGGTACAGATATAGACCCCAGTGCAAGGGGTGACCCGGAGGCAGTGCGGGAGGGTGGCAGGATGAGCAGGTACCTGGGCCCAAAAGACAGGGTGGCCAGGTGCACGGTGCCAAGAGAGAACAGATCAGCAGGGGAGAGGGGGAGCGAAGGCAGAAGAAAAGAGGAGGGTCTTGAGGTACTTCCGGAACCAGAGATGGTTCTCCTCAAGTTTTAGAGTGGCAAGGAGGCTGTTCCAGGGGGAGGCCCCAGCCGAAGACCGAGATCTACCCCCAGCTCGTTTCTTTGGGAAACGACTTACCCTGAGGGAGTTAGACGTAGAGGAGCAAAGAGCTCGAGAGGAGGTATTTGTGAAGGGATAGCTGAAGGGATTTTGGACCCAGGCCCCAGAAAGCCTTGTGGACAATGGAGAGGGTTTTAAATTTAACTGAGGCGAGTATCCTCTGTTATGAAACCTGTGGTCTAGTAGGTTGCATTCTTCTTCAAAGTATTCCTCAGTATTGCAGTTGCATCTGGCTCTGATATATTCCCCTTGTGGGATGTTTTGGATGACACTTTTCCTGTGTCAGCTGCTTGCATGGAGCACTGGGTTAACTTCAGTGGGTTTACTGTATGTTTTAGTAGTTAGTTTATTCTCATGTACCATTATTGTTAGGTCAATCTTGACCTAACAATATTATTATATTATTATATTATTAAATTATTGTTAGTCAATCTTGGTGGCACTGACGTGGCTTGTGAGTTCTATTCCGAATGTATTGGCATAGAGATTACATACAAACTCACTCAGTTGTTAGGATGATCCTTTCCATATTAGGATGATGACGTCAATGTAGCGGAACCACTGGACTATTCGTTCTGTGAATCTGATTGGTCATTACATGTTTCCTTTCGTATGCGTGCATTAAGCAATTTGCTAGCGCTGGCACATAGCTTGCACCCATTGCTATTCCCCTTGTTTGCTTGTAATATTCTCCATTGAAGATGAATAGATTGTCTATTGAGAATTTCAGGAATTATTTCGTCATTTCTGATTGGTCATAGTATGAGGCTGATTTGTTTGCTGGTAGGAATCCCAAACTTTTGATGGCTAGTTCATGATCTATGGACATGTACAATGCTGTTACATCCAGGGTAGCCAATAGGAATCCTGGTTCCCATTGGATTTCTGATAGTATTTTTAGTGTATCCACAAGAGTCTTTCTAGTACGTTGGTATTGTAACAAGTGGCTGGATGACATTGTTCACATATATCTTGCTAGTGGTTCTGAGTGTCCTCCTATTCCACTAATTATTGGTCTTCCTTCTGGTATAGTTCGAATGGTTTATGTATTTTGGGCAGGAAAGAGCGTTGGCATGGTGTGGTAGGTGATCCTAAGGTAGTTGAATTAATCATCTGTGATGAGGCCTTTGGCTTGGTAGTGTTTCAAAAGCCGTTCATGTTCTGCCACCATCTTCGCTTGCGGATTGCTCTTGAGTTTGGTATAACTGGCCGGTATGCACAGGTGGTTCTCTGCCATTTTTATGTAGACCTCTTTGTTCATTATTACAATATTTCTGCCTTTATCAGCTTCTTTTATTATAATAGTATCTTCGTTGCGTAGTTGTTTCAAGGTGGCGATTTCAGTTTTGGTGATATCTTGGTTGCTGTAATTATGGTCTCTTTGGTCTTCTAATTTGTGCAGTTCATTGATAACCGCTTGTTGGAATGTGTCAATGTAATTCTCTGCGAACAGCTGAGGTGTGAATTTTGATTTATTTTTCAATTTCCGGATATTCATAGCCACATTTTCTATTGCGAGTTCTGCAATAGTTTTTTTTTTTTTTTTTTTTTTTTTTTAACTGATGGCATTTTCTTTGTCCAGTGTGCTTGGTACATATATCTTCATGGTCACCTAGAGTTAGGGTGCTGGGTTGTTTTCTCTCTTTTGTTCTATATATCGTCTGTTTTGTAGCAAAAAAAAAATTCAATTTGAGACGGCGTGTACATTTAAAGTGGTCGATCTGAATGTCCACATAGGTATTGTGGCTCGATGGTGAGAATGAAAGGCCCTTGTTGAGCACTTGGATCTCTGTAGATGTCAGTTCTTTGTTAGAAAGGTTCATTACTAGGCTTTGTTGCTCCCCTGTCCCGTTTGTTTCTGCGATTGAGATCTTGTCCATCTTTGATCCATTTCTTCTTGTAGGTCTTTTAGGTTGTTAGTTAGCTCTTCCTCTTCTTTCTTCTGATAGGGTTCCTGAATTTGTTAAAGGTACTGCAAAACCTACGGTTTTTCTTGGCTGAGATTTGGTGCGGTTCGCTCTTTTGTGTCTCTTGATCTGCTCTAAAAAAGAAAGCTTAGTTGTTTGGTCATCAGTCGCTTTTTCACTTAAAGTACTAACAAGATTGGGTAGCAAACATTTCAAATACACAATTGTAGTAATTTCATGAATTAGTACCTAATAGGAGATATATTATCACCCCCATAATGGTATTTCAAGAATTTCCATAGTCTCTTCCCATACTCTGTTACGAAATCCTGAAACTGTTAACACAAAGCTCGCTCCATACTGACTTCCATAAAACCAACTCTTCCGTCAAAGTAGATATATTTAAGTGCTTAAGCATTGGATACAACCAGGTGCATTGAAGGTCACTAAGCATAGGACACAGAAATAAAAAGTGATATTCGTCGTCTTTGGGATGTTGGCACAAAGTTCAAGACTTGGTATTCTACTTTTTTCACAAGTAAAACTCATAAAAAGAATTCCTATGATAATTAAAAATGGGATCCTCAAAGCAATAGCGGTTATCCAGTTGAGGTTGGGCACATACCAGAATATTGGAAAGCGTGGAGTCTGTAACTTATCACAGTTTATTTAGGAGACACCAAGGCCTCTACTCTCCCCACCCCCTCATCTCCACAGATCCACCTCACATTTTCTTGGAGTTTTTGGAGGGCTGTGAAGGTGTCTTTATAAGGAGCACTTTATTAGAAAAACTGCTTTCTCTTCTCTTGTAGGCAGTTGTATAGTAAATATTCTGGGTTGTCTTCTGTGTCCCTGTTGGGATGTGTTACAAGGATCACTTCTGTCTAATCCAAAGTATTTTGTCCATCATGCACATTATTTTTCACCAGGGGCACCCCAAACCTCCCACAGGTGACAAACTCTGTTTAGATAAGTGGGACTTGCTCTTCCATTGCCACAACTGGGATTCCAAGGAGGCCCTTCCTTCCATCCTGTCTGAGCCATTGCATTGAACCAGGTTGTTACCACCACCACCACCATTGTTGCCTGGGGAAAGTGGATAGAAGGTGTGATCGCCATAGAGAAACTGCCTGACCCCCAAACCCTCCACAACTTCTGCACCAAAAAGTGGTGAGACACACCAAGAATGGTCACCATTACAGGATGCCCAACACTAATTTCCCCTTCAAAAATAGGCATCAAAATACATGTCGTCAAGCTAGTGATCAAAGATGAGGAGTTCCCGGTCTGTTGGAATAGACTTCAGTCTCTTACCGCTGCCAGATGTTCGTACATGAATTCAATGAGAAAAAAGGCACCATGTCACTAGCATTGGATCTTGCATAGATTCACATGCTGTTAGAACATTCCCAGTCAGGCTTGCAGTCCTCGAACATTAAGCAGTTTCGTGAAAACCAAAAACTGCATTCACTTTCTTTACACAGTTTTGGGACAATAGGCACTGCCTCTTAGCTCCACCTAGAGTTCATCTTCCGACAGTTTACCGCACATTTAGTGTTTGGAGTCCTAGGTTTTTTTTTAAAGAATGTTTATCATCCATCTTTACTTTCATCATCATTTGAAAGCTTCAAGTAGTTTATTATTCTGGGGTTTAGAAGTTCTTGCACCCACTTGGTGCTCCCCTGCTGGGGACAGAAGTTCAACTGTGTAGTGTCCCTTCCCCTTGACTGATTCCAAGGCCAAGAAGTCTTTTCAAGACCTGTTCCACCTCTAGTCTAGAAAACATCTATGTGGAGGACATGCACCAGGAGTGTCTTTGTGCCCAGACAATAATCTGGATTTCGGTTCCATCTGCCAGGCATTCTCTTCCAGAATTCTCAAGCGCAGACATGGGTTCACAGTACCTGTTATTTAAACATGTATATTGCAGCTGGGTGGTTTGAACATGCCCCCGAAGCCTAGACTATTCTCCCTCTGACTCACTGTGGAGGCCCATCTGTGGGGACCATCTAGAACATTGCTGAAATCAAGATGACTCGTCCCATCTATTCAAAAGCTGACCATGCCTTGTAGATCTCTGATCCTTTGAGACGGGCTGAATTCGAAAGGATTTAGCATTTCAATTGTTTACTTTTTGCAGCTCTGGCTTAGGTCGCAACAGCCCAGTCAGCCCTCTTTGAGCCCCCTAAGAAAGGCACTCTGTTCTTCCTCCAGGCATCAGGCACACTCCTTGGTGGCTCCCCTAGGAAGCAGTGCTTTAAAGACAGCCCTGTCATTACAATGGCTCCTCTAACTACTGGAGTCCTATTGAAGTAGGAAGGGAAAGGCAGGGGGCAGAGTTAGAATAGCGCAGTGAGGGTTCTCCCCATCTCGATTTTGCTATGGGTCACAAGCACCCTATACTGCGACCCCACTTCCAGCAGACAAGGCACTCTATGTATGTCGGAAGTCAAATTACATTTGTTAAACTAGCCTGTGTTGGACCCTTAAGAGGCTGGCTGTTGGCCAATTAAACAATAATGCCCGATCTCACGGGGTGGATTGAGTGGTTACGGCCCAAGTTCACGAGGGCCTTATCGATGGGCTCTGGGGGCGTTGCCACCCTGTCTGGCCTGCCAGATATGGTGTTATTGCTATTAGCATCCTGGGTTTGCAATCCCTATACCCAGGGTGCTGATGGAATGAAATGAAATGAACGGGATGCCTTGCGGAGTCCTGTTCATTCATACAAAATACTTAACTTAAATGGCCACTGTGGAACTGGAGAGCGGGACTCCCAAGTCGAGCCTCTTCCATTTACATGGTTGCGTGGGGTACCACCGCTGCCAAAAGAATAAGGTGAGTGGGGTAGAAGGATGGGGGACGAGAGGTGAACAGTGACTAAGGGAAGGGAGGGGTTGAGGGGATGGTGGCGGGCTGTGGGAGCAACTATAACACAAGCGGCCACCGGGGTATTATTGATTTTCAACTCCCCTTATCAGAGAGTACACATAATGAAAGTTTCCCTTTCAGTGTCCTATCCCAAAGAGGCTGGTCCCTCTAGAAAGGCTAAGCTAACCCTTTTAGTTAGTGCATGTCCTTAGTAGGGAGGTGATGCGCCGCCTTACTAAGAAAGTTGATAGGAAAAGAAAATCTAATTCTACATTATTTTTCTTTTTTATTCAACCCAAAACATGTTTTGAGAAACAGAAAACCCGTATTTTAAAAATAATTCTTTGAAAGTGCTTGGAAACCGTTGTGGTGGCAATTTTAATTTTTTTTAAAAAAGGTAAAAATCCTGTATTGCGGGATAGATAAGGAACCTGAAATTGTATTCTTCCATCCTATATACCCAGAACTCGGGAATGGTTAAAATGTAATTATATATATAATATATATATATATATATATATATAGCTTTATTTCCTATTCCATTAAGCGATTGACTATGGGCATCTTTGAAAATTTTGAGATGTCCATTCATATTGTCAACTGGTTTCAGCAATATGCGTTGGTTAAATCGCCTTCTTCAAGACCAAAATCGCCTCCTCGGGGCGGGGGAGCAGCCATTGGGTTGCTTGGATCGTGGGATTCAGCCTGCAATCCGAGCAACCTAATTGTTTGCTCCTCCACGCTGGCTGCTAATCTTCTATAACATTTTGCCTATAAGGGGAGGAGGGGGGGCACCGCGCCCCCTTAATCTTTGGAGAGTTCTTGAATTCACTGGAACCTGATTGAGGACTTTGAAGTTGACTGTATTCCCAGAGTTGAAGACCAAGGAGCTCCAAGGTAGGGGAAATCAATCATAACCATCTTAAGGGCCCGATTGGACAATGCTGCACATGGCCTACTGAAACTTACACTGGTACCACAGAAGGTGATGAAACCCTGCCGTATTTATAGATCTTAGAACAGCGTTTGACCGGGTCCCAGCAGAAAGGCTTTGGCAGGTGCTGGAGGAACTGGGTATCCCCTCAGCTTTGAGGGCCAACCAGATCCTGTATTCAGGAAATAAAGTTATAATTAAACACTGTAGATGGGCGCACAACCCCAAAGTGAGTAATGAAATGGATATATTGCAGGGATGCGTATTAGCCTCTAGGTTATTTTGCATCTTTATAAATGGGATCACCGAAGGGTTGTTGAGTAACCCGACAGATGCCCCAACCCTGGCGATAGATAAAATGCCAATTTTATTATTTGCAGATGATGCAGTCCTGCTTTCCCTTACACCAATAGGCCTCAGCTGCGAACTAAAGATCTTCGAAGGTTTCTGTGATGTGAATGGTTTATCCATTAATAGTGAGACATCCAAATCGATAATATTTAGGAAACGTAAGGCCATGAAATATTCATGTGTAACGTTAGAAATCAAACAAGGCCCTATAGAACAAGTGGAGTCATACAATTACTTGAGCTTGAGAGTGAGGGGAGAACTGCACTTAGTGGTGCAATTTCCAGGTTTGCAATGGAGCATGGAAGTGGTGCGGTGAGAGTCTCCCTTGAAACCTACAAAGGTCAAGCGAGGCCGGCGGCTCTACATGGTGCCGAGTTATGGGGGGTGGGTGAGGGGTGTGAATAACACGGTAGGCACCAAATTGTGGAACAAAGGTTCTTGAAAGGTGTACTGGGGCAACCATATAATGCATTACAGTCCTGGAGACAGATTTCCATAGCATTGGATATATTTGTACTTTAATCCTGTGCTTTATTGGGCAATTGTCTGGGCTAATCCCAGGCTGGGCAAGTATAAGGAAGCAATCCCGGATCGCATGACCCACGAAGTGGGTTTGCTCCTACCCTGGTTTTTGGGGGTAAAAAAAAAACTTCAGGCCATTGTGTAGGAAGACCTCTGGTAAAACCCTGAAAGTATGACTAATTGTTTGAACTCACAAATTAAAGCGGTTTATGCTTCGAAATGGAAAGCTGATGCTACAGCCCAGATTACTCAATCGAGTATCCTTACAAGGGTATTGGCTGTTGAAGGAGTGATATGGTTATGAGATGTACCTGTATTGCATGTACCCCAAACAAATGAGCACATTGGTCACAAAGCTGCACTTGGGGATATTGCCACTTGCAAGTGTTAAACAAGTGGAACAACACTGTCTCGCCAAATTGTCCCTTTTTACCAAACGAAATTGAGAGCGTTCAGTTTGTTCGAATTTGCCCAAAATATCTTTACATTAGGAAAAGGTATTTCAGACCTGTGCTCAGGTTTTGTGAAATTAGAACCACGAGGGAAGCATGCTTATCATGCAGTGGAGCCATGGATCCTTTGGCAATGCATAGTGTGGTGAACTATTTGCTCCAGGCATGGACAAGGACTTGAGCCCTTTCCTGTCTGGTGCAATGAGAAATACTATATTTTAATAAAGTGAGCCCTGGGTGATGAAAGAATTTGTAATTTGCACAATGAACCTTGGGCCTGGTACTCTCTCTCTGCCACAGTTGCACGCCCCATTTGGTGGGAAAGGTTTTGCATCTTACACAAGGGAGGTTCCAACTGGCAACTTAGTACAGAAGTATAATATTGTACTGATGGGCATTATAGAGAAAATTGTATCCCCTATGATCAATTAATAGGCTTTTTATATTTATCTCAGCACTTATTTTTTTTAATGTCTTTTCTTGGAATTGTAAAGGATGTTCTGGTCTTTAATCTGCTTAGAACCACATGCTGTGCATATGGTCCCACATCCAGTGGTAACCGCAGAGTATTGCATCTTGTCTTTCAAGAATCGAAAGGGGACGATGACATGGGCGTGCCTGTAACACTATCCCTCCGTGACGTGTCGTGTACCCAAGATACCTTGCGCATCGAGATCCCTCAGATTGTTTTTTTCCGCCCGCATACTAGTCGCAATATGCAGAGCTCGTCAAAGACATTGCTTATTGTCCCCTCAGCCTTTGGTCGAATAGTTATTAATAATAATTCAGATCACCCTATCCGTCCCTTCTTTTGATGGCTGTTCCAGATCTCCACCGAAGACCTTCAGAACTTCAACAGACGGTGATCCAGTCGGCGCTGCTGACCACATAGCTGGGCCTTCCGCCGGCCTACACAGTAGGGAGAGTGGGGGTCAGGGTGGACATGTTTCTTATAATTTGAGAATGCCCTTTCCTTTCGCTTTCCCCTTTGGTCTTTGTCACTCGACCCATCCTCAGCTATGGAGAGGACTCATCTGTAAGAGCAAATTTACTTGGAAAGATAAGCACAGACGGTGTAACCGGTGCTTGCCCCTCAATCACAAAGAGGAAGAATGCGCGGCTTGTAAGTACCTCCGTCCTAAGACATTAAAGGAGCGTAGAGTCAAGCGGTGGGCAGCCTATGGTATGTCGAAGGCCGAGTTTTCTCCCGCTGCCGCAGCCACCGAATTTGAAGATGGCGAGAGTGACGATCAAATCTCCGAACCAGAGGTTGTTGACCTTTCAACGGAACACTGGTGTTCCTCATAGTATGTCCCCAGCTCCGCTAGGCACGTCTTAGGCACTGCTATGGGCAAGTCACACCCCAGCGACAAAGACAAGCATGTACACAGCACCAAACACACAACCCCAAGTCAATCTTCCGCCAGGTCGAAGACTTCAGCCCCAACGGGTACACTGAACGCTCAGGCGGCACCCGCCTATCTCCAGGATCGGCAGCCCTCCCCGCAGCCGCATATGCACCTAGCGACCGGGCCATCGAAAACAAAGGGCGCTACCCCTAATATACCAGGTTCTGTTGAGACGCATCACAAGAGGGCGACGATAGGTTTCCGGTTCCGCCGAAGACGGCACAGCCAAAGACTGGGCCCCGGCTGCGCCGAAAAAGACTCCCTCGCAATCGCAGGCTGAAGCTATGCGCCTCCCGACTGCGGAGGACGTAGTTGACAGCTTAGCTGGGATTGTTTCAGCGGATTCTCAAACGGCAGTCCAGGGATGCTCCGAGGCCTACGAAAAGGCCAAGTATCCGCCGAGGTCCAAGGATGCCCTAAGGGGAGTAACGGAACCCACCCATAAGTCGAAAGAGAGACAGACATCACATCTCTGTCGGTCCCTCAGCAGTTGTTCTCTGAGGGCGAAGGGCTGTCTTGGACGTTGAGACTTAAAGTCTCGATGTTTTTCGACGGATGAGCGTATTCAGGACCCCTTACCACATCAAGACCATTCTAGGTCTTCGGTTTGGACTAGAGAGAAATTTGAAAACTGCATGGAAAGGCTGGACAGGTTTGTTTCCTGTTCAGAACAACCCACACCTAGGAGGCCACGGGATGAGAGCCCTGTGGACCCCAAAGCAAAATTTGCAAGGCTTTTTGACCCCTCTTTGGAAGAGTATATGTACAACTACGACCTAACTGAAGAAGACATTACTGCAGACACTCAGGATGAGGAATTCATCAACCCTGAGGACATGCATTATCACAGAGGGCTGGGAGGAGAACCCAGATGTGGGTGACCCTCGATGATGGCAGTCTCCAGATCCACAAGATCCTCATGCTCTTTCTCTGGATTCTCCCCAGTCCACGCCCACCAGACAACAACCCTCGCCAGTGGATGATCAATTGACTTTTAACGTAATGTTGCGTAAAGCAGCTGATCACTTTACGATTGCTACAGATGAAGCGGTCCCTGAAGCGTACTTCTTGGAGGACATACTCAAGGAGAAGCCGCCGGTCAGCCAGGCTATTCCTCTCCTCAATTCAATCAAACGTGTTGGGCCCTCCTTGTCAAACCTGCTCTCACCAGAGGTGTTAACCCAAGAATAGAAAAGCTCTTTCGTCCTTCTCCCTCACACCCTCTGTATATCAGAGGTCACTCCACCCCAGACACACTGCTGGTGACTACTACAAGAAAGAGGGCAGGGGTCCCTTTGTTAACCGTCAAGGCACCCCTGATAAGGAAGGTAAACAACTCTATGCCCTTGGGAAAAGGATCACGGTCGCAGCAGCGTTTTCAACACGTATGGCCAACAACACAACCTTGTTGGCCAGCTACGCTGATGCCCAGTGGGCCTTACTACAGGAAGGCATACAAGAGGTTCCCGAACCTCTACATACTCATCATCACTGTCACTGAGGGCAGACAAGTGAACCAAAGCATACTTAAGAAAACTTTCGATTCTGCTGAAACGGCTGGTCGATCCATGGCTCAGGGTACACTCCTGAAGAGACATGCGTGGCTACGGAACTCTGGATTCAAGCCAGAGACGCAAGCATCACTTATTAATAAACCCATGGAAGAATCCAACCTGTTTGTGAAGGTGGTCGATGAGGCCCTTGAGACCACAAAAAAGGAGCCTGACACCCTGAAAACACTGGACCAAATTACGCAATGACCCTCTACAAGACAAGGAGCTGGGTCCAAACGGCTTTTTTGTGGCCAACGCTTTCCTCAACATAAATACTCCTCGGCAAACAATTGGAATTCTCCACAGGGAAATAGTGGATACACCACCCCGTATCCCCAAAGTGGTCAGCGTTGTGGCAAAGGAAGGGCCGGGTCTCTACCCCTCAGGCTCTCCGGCCTCAGGTTCAAAATGACCCCAAGATTCGGGTTACCTCCCATGCCTCCCCCGGTCAGGGGTCGGCTAACATCGGGCATGGGAGGGGATAACTACAGACCAGTGGGTGCTAAAGACCGTGGCCCATGGGTGCTGTAGAGTTCAACCACGAGCAAGATGACTGACACCAGACCATCTTCGCATACTTTTCCAGCATTGGATCTTTCATGGATTCACATGCTTAGAATATTCCCCGTCGTCAGGCTGGGAATCCCCGGTACATTATATAGACCCTTTCCCGTAGGAAACCTTTTTCGACGCTTATGCGTCCTATCCGCCTCGTTTTGTATCATGCTTGCCCGCGGCGTCAGGACGCCATGATATAAATACAGGACCCTCCCCCGCGCTCCCCCAGATTTCAACCGTCTTTCAAAGTAGTGGGATCCTCGTGGTTACTACTAGTAGAAATTAGGTTGTTTTTTCTTTCGCTTCGGCGACGATATATTCTGGAGAATTATGTCCGGAAAAGCGTTATTTCGCCCTTGTGCGACATGTGGACTCAAAAAAGTCTATGAAGGTGATGCCCACATGGATTGTATCTACTGTCTCCACCCGCACCACACGGCGGATACATGTGAGATATGCCAGGGTTTCTCCCAAAAAACCCTTAAAGACAGAAAAAGAAGGTTGGTCGACTGGCTTAACGATGGAGCGGGTGCCTATCCGGCATCAGAAGTTGGCTCAACGGCCTCCAGGAGCAAGTCGGAACCTCCCTCGAAGAAGGTACGGCCGGTCGACAACCTCCCTGATGACAAGCTTACGGGGAAGCATGCTGGGTCTTCCTCATCACACAAAAAGTCCTCCTCCTCCTCATTATCTAAGACGGTGAGGCAAGCAACGTCAAAATCCTCCTCAGGGGACCGTCATAGGTCTTCCGTGAGTCGGGATTCTTCAGCCGGGAAATCGGCATCGAAATCGGCTTCCAAGTCTAAAGTCTCGGCGCTGGCTACTTGCTAGTCGACACCGGTGTCGTTGACGATGCCTATTACTGTTCAGGCTGCAGCGGTGGGGATTCCTTCGTCGACGGCAACTCAGTCTATGGCTTGGCAACCAGAGGTCTACGACCCGGTCCCCCCTGAAGTCTTACTGCAGCCGGACACGGCCTTGCCGGCGCTGTCGGCGGAAGGGGAATGTGGCATGGTTTTACAGCCGTCGGATTTGGGCTTACGGCCTTCCACTTCGACGGCGAGTGGGGGTATGGTCCCTCTATCCTCGACGTTGCTGACCCCCCAGACGGTCTTGTCTCTGGATGTGCTTAATACGCTGCAGAAACTCCTACAGCGTCTGGATACGCAGATCCCTCAACCTGGGACCTCATTGTCGCTTTTTCCTGTACCTTCCGTCGACGAACAAGCTCAAACAGCCCGCTCGACGACCAAAAGCCCATCAGCCTCCCAGGTGGCGAAGGATCGTCCTCGAGCGCAGGAGGAGGGTGAGCTATCGGAGTCTGATTCTATCCAGGGTGACTCGGGGTCAGACATTTCCCTGTCACCGTCGAGAGACCCAACATGGAATTCGGATGTGGAGGTAGAGTCTACGAGGAGCCAGGCACAACCGTCTCCTCCGGATGATGTGGGAGCCTTCCACGCCATGATGGGAAAGGCGTGTTCCGAGTTCGGCTTGATTCCTGAGGAACAAAAGAAAGACTGTTTTCTCTTTAATCATATGGGTCAAAGGAGGAAATCGGTTTTTGCCATCCCAATTCTGGACCACGTGTGGCAAGAAGGCCTCAAGACGATGCGCCATCCGTTCTCGGAGCCGGCTATCAAGGGGCGTATAGAGAAAAAGTTTAAAGCTCCGGAGTCCACTCCAAAATGTCTAACGGCACAACCTCTATCAGACTCCGTGGTGTCGGCAGCAGCGGCTAGGAAGGCCAGAGTACAGCAAAAATGTTCGACCCCACCAGAAAGCGAGGCCAGGAGGCAGGACGCCTTTGGAAAAAAGGTGCTCTCAGTTGGCGCGACGACGGTAAGGGCAGCCAATTCTTTGGCTATCGTATCAAGATACGATAGAGAAATGTGGCACAAACTAGCCCCTATCCTAGAACATCTGCCAGAAGAACACCGAAAAGCAGCCATGTTACTTGTACGAGATGGCGAAGAGGCTTCGAACCACGCAATTAATATTGCAGTTGACCTAGCAGTCTGGTTTCAAACAGATCAATCATGGCGTAGTACTTCGTCGACAAGCGTGGCTCAAATGTACTACTTTCCGTCCCGAAGTCCAATACAAAGTCCTTGACATGCCATGTGAAGGAGAACATCTGTTCGGAGAAAAGGTAGATGAAGCCTTGAAGGGGATGAAGGAAGACACGGATACTGCTAGGTCTCTGGGAGCCCTCCAGACAGGTAGAAATTTTCGCTCCTTTCGCCCATTCAGGGGTGCTTCTGGAAACTCCCGCTTTGGAGCCTCTAGGGACCGGGGATTTAACAGGTCCTCGTACTCTTCACAAGGTTTCAGACGTGCATCCCAGTCGGCACGAAGAGGTAGAGATTATCAAGCCTCCAGAAGACGTGGCTCGGGTTACTCTTCGAAGGGCAAGCAAACCGGCAACCAATGACGGCCTTCGGAACGTCCTGGGGGGCCGAGTCTCATCATATCGACCAATGGAAATGCATCACCACAGATCGATGGGTTCTGGACACGATTCGCATGGGTCATGCGCTTCAATTCAAAGACAAGCCTCCACGTCTTCCGCCGGTGTTTTCGGCCCAGCCCCACCTTCGGGTCCTACGACAAGAGGTGGAGCTTATGCTAAAAAATGGAGCGGTAGAAAAGGTTCCTGTGGCACAGGAAGGAAACGGAGTTTATTCCCGGTTCTTCGTTGTCAAGAAGCCAAATGGAAAATGGAGGCCCATTCTCGACCTGAGGGTACTCAACAAATGGCTAAAGAGCTTAAAATTCAAAATGCTAAAGCTCCAGGAGGTTATCAGGTCGGTGCAACCCAAGGATTATCTGTCGTCGCTGGACCTTCAAGACGCCTATTTTCACATCCCAATACGTCCACGACACAGGAGATATTTAAGGTTCGTCGTCGGACGAAAGCATTTCCAGTTCAAGGTCCTCCCGTTCGGTCTCAAGTCCTCCCCCAGGACGTTCACCAAGTGTCTGGCCCCTATAGCGGCCCATTTAAGAAAGGAAGGTCACCACGTCTATCCCTATCTAGACGACTGGCTGGTCAGAGGTTCGTCCACTGAACAAACACGAAACAGTCTGGGGGCCACGTTGTCCCTCTTACAGAAACTGGGCTTCTCGATAAACTTCAGCAAATCCTCCTTAGAGCCTTCGAGGACTTTGGTTTTTCTAGGAGCGGAGTTTCATACGCAAACAAACCTTGTAAGACCATCCAGCGAGAGAGTACAGAAATTACAAAGCAAGGCATCGGAATGGCAATGCGGTACCAGGGTATCGGTGCGCAAATACATGTCCCTGCTAGGGACTATGTCATCCTGCATTCCGTTGATAAACAACTGCCGTTTGTTTGAGGCCTTGCCAGGAATTTCTAGCGGACCGTTGGGCGCAGAGTCAAGGTCGCTGGTCCGACAGACTGGTCGTCGACGAGCAACTAGTACAAGCACTCTGCTGGTGGAAAGCGTCTTCTCATCTAACGAAAGGAATGCCTCTGGTGGAACCGGAGTTCCAGAAGACGGTGGTGACGGATGCATCGTTGAGCGGATGGGGAGCTCATCTGGATACGTTGCAGGTACAAGGCCGGTGGTCGTTACAAGAGTCCTCCCTGCCTATCAACCTGCTGGAACTGAGAGCAGTGCGATGGGCTCTAAAATCATTCCTTCCTCAGTTGAGGAACTCGGTGGTGCGTGTCATGACGGACAACACAACTACAATGTTTTACTTGAGGAAGCAAGGAGGGACACGGTCCAGGTCCCTGTCGACGGAGGCACAAAAAATCTGGCATTGGGCACTGCAACACAACATGCAAATCTTGGCGTTCCACCTGCCAGGCGTGAGAAATGTGGAGGCCGATGCCCTCAGCAGACAACTGAACGATGTTCACGAATGGGTGCTGAACGACCAGCAAATACAACACGTATTCAAGAAGTGGGGACATCCCCCCATCGATCTGTTCGCGACGAGGGACAACAGGAAATGCCTGCAGTATGCAAGCAGATGGCCTCAGCAGGGCTCTCTGGGGGATGCGTTCTCCTTTCCATAGACGAACAAATTCCTGTACGCATTCCCTCCATTTCCCCTTATCCGGAGGACGTTGCAATGGATCCTCAAGTACCCATGTCGGGTGATTCTGGTGGCCCCGTACTGGGCCAGACAGGTGTGGTTTTCAGACCTACTGCACCTAGCGGCGGCGGAACCGATGAGGTTCCAGAGGACCCCCAACCTTCTGTCTCGAAAGGAGGGGGTTGTTTGGCATCACGACCCGGACAGCCTCAAATTGACGGCCTGGCTCCTGACTTTGCTGAATTTGGTCAGCTAACGATTCCGGAGGAATGTCGGCGTATTTTGCAAGCGGCAAGAGCACCTTCCACAAACACCTCATACTCGTACAAATGGAGGAGGTTCTGTCAGTGGTGCTCGGATCAACCAGGTTTGGTTCCGCAGTCGATCAAGCCGGAACAGCTCCTCCCATACTTGCTGTTCTTAGCTCAAAAGGGCCTATCGGTATAGTCGATAAAAGTACACCTAGCCGCCATTTCCAGGTTTACACGTCAACG
Organism: Ambystoma mexicanum; assembly: GCF_040938575.1. NCBI lineage: Eukaryota > Metazoa > Chordata > Amphibia > Caudata > Ambystomatidae > Ambystoma > Ambystoma mexicanum. The sequence continues at coordinate 1,216,632,997 of NC_090923.1, read as the reverse complement.
ACATTCCACACCATTATTCAGCGACCGCCTGATTAAGCACTTCCTTAAGGGCCTATTTCGGCGTTTTCCTCCAGAGAAGAAATTTCCTCCGGCGTGGAGCCTCAATCTGGTGTTAGCGTCTCTTATGAAACCTCCTTTTGAACCAATGTCATCATCGTCTCTAAAGTTTTTGTCGTGGAAGTTGGCCTTTCTGGTCGCCATCACTTCAGCCCGACGTATTTCAGAAATCCAAGCTCTAATGGGAGACCCACCGTACTTACGTTTCTTCAAGAACAAGGTGGTCCTAGCCACTAACCCACAGTTCATACTGAAAGCTCCGTCAGTGTTCCATAAACACTCCTCTATTGTCTTACCTACGTTTTTTCCAGAACCATGCTCGGGAGCGGAGCGTACGTTACACACACTGGACGTAAAAAGGGCTCTCAAGTTCTATCTTCATCGCACGCAACCTTTCAGAGAAACGAGGCAGTTGTTCGTGGCCTATGGGTTGGGTGCTAAAGGCGAAGCCATTTCAAAGCAAGGACTGTCAAGATGGGTGTCATCTACCATTTCGTACTGCCATTCCAAGGCAGGGAAGCCTCTTCTACGAAGGCCAAGAGCTCATTCAACTAGAGCGGCGGCATCGTCGACGGCGCTGTGGTCTGGAGTCCCGCTGGGGGACATCTGCATGGCGGCTACCTGGGCGGCTACACACACTTTTACCCGCCATTACTGCCTGTCGCAACAACATGCCGAAGATACCCGGATGGGACAGGCG